>NC_092343.1:28090000-28415000 GCF_046630445.1 Rutidosis leptorrhynchoides | reverse complement strand
TGTTAATACACTAATCTTTATCATCAAACTTTTTACTGCTAAGGTCGTTTACAGTTTTTGTTGCTTCATCAGCATTTCGAGAACTAGATCGCGATTCAGAATGTTTTTCAGAAACTTCACATTCGAAGTATGTAAGCCTTGGAAATAGACGTTATGTATAACTGTTGGCGTCAACATGCTGTGAGATTTCAAAATACTGATTGCTAACTCCCAATGATTCGTATGACAATTCTCGTTACAAGAGGCAGATGAGTAAATGATGAGGTTTCGATAAATATAAAGATTCTTCGGAATGCCCAAGATCAGTGAAGTTGTTGGTAAGTTTATTGCTAATGTGGTGGAATATGAAAGGTTCTCCGGTAACAAAAGGGTAATCACATATATCAAAATTATGATAAGGCTACTCCGAATGAAAAAATCGAAGTTGTCTTGCTGGAGCTGTGATATAATTTGCTACTTTACAAAGGAATTGCAAGGTTATTTTTGCTAATAAATGCCAAAAGATCTGACATAGATATGTGTTGAATTATGACTTTGGTTTCGAGAGCTTTTTAAGTACATAACTGTGGGTAATATGTGGTTGGATCATCATCTCAATTGCTCATTATTTGAAGTGTCTTCAGAGATTTTCGAAGGGTTTGAACATAGATTGTAATCGTTTGTATACATTTGATGTTCTAACACACTTTTGAAGTCAAAGTATAGCTTTGAAAGATGTAGGAATCTAAAAGTAATGGTACCGGTTATATCTCGAATTGAATTCTGAGATTTTAAAATCAGAATACGTAATTGGGTTTGAATGAGTATGGTTGTTTTGATTTCTATGAAAGAATGTATATTATTGTGAAAGTAGGAAGTATAATTGATAATTTGCTTAATCTGATTCGAAGAATGTAACATATTAATTGTGAATTTATATATATCTCTCGGGTATTACCTAACCGTTAAAAAATTTCCACAATTAATATTTTGTACATAAGAATTTTATTACAGTCTTTATGAAAATATATATGTATATATTCTCCTCAGATGTAACATAGATTTTAATGAGTTAATACTAAATTAAACTCATTCGATTTATGGTTGGAACTAGAATTGAATAATTCCTTGAAGGTTTAGAGGTTACATAAGTATTTCTTCAATAATATTGAAATTATGAATTAATACTTCGTTATTTGTTGAGATGTGATGTTGGTTTTCGTTAAATTCTTGTGAACTTCGCAAAGTACGAATGATGTTATCTGAAAAGTTTCGGTTACATCAATGATGAAGTGTAAAATCAAATATATACTTGATTTATTAGGAATTGGAATTTGTTGAATTGAGACAGAGATTGTAGTTAACGATGGTTAAGTCGCGGGTGAGGGACGTACATTATTGCATATTTGTAATATGAATTAACTGAGTAGTTAAGATTCACACACAATAGTTTAGCACGGAAAGATTTGTTTTTCATTTCAAAAAATATATATATATATAAAATATATATATAATTTCTTCAGAGGGAATGAGTTAATTCTTCATAACTTGTTGATACAATATACACGTTATTGATTCGTAATGATGTCCACAGTGATTCTTGAACTGACGGAGTTTGTGATGTTATAGGTGTTGTTGATTCTGATGTTGACTGTACTGATGATGCTGGTGACGTTGACGGTACTGTTGATGCTGTTGGTAAAACAAGTTTAACTTGTTAATCACACGCCATTTTTGTCAGGGTTTCTACTATTCTTTCTATCATTTTGGTTCGCTTAACTGATTTATGGTTAGGGCTAGATTAGATAATCTATAAGACTTTAGAGATTATATAATCGCCGCGGAATGTTTCTCCAATGAAGTTATGAATTAATACTTCGTCAGTTATTGTTGTTGGTACTCCTTGGTATCTATGGTGCGTATGACGTTGATGCTCGTGGGACAGATTGTGAAGTTGAGGTTTACAACGCGGTTGTGGTTGGAGGTGGTAATGGTACTGTTGGCGTTGATGATGGTGGTACTGGTTATGCTGCTGGTGCTGCTGCTGGTGTTTGTAATCTCTGCACCATATTCTCCAAAGCCACTACCCGAGCGCGAAGTTCGTTGACTTCTTCTATTATTCCAGGATGATTGTCGGTCGGAACGAGCGGATAAATAAAATCTAGAATTTGATGTAGTATATAATCGTGACGAGATACCCTGGAAATGAGAGAGAAAATGGTGTCTCAAACAGGTTCGCCAGTAAGTGCTTCAGGTTCTTCGCCAAGAGGGCAATGTGGTGGATGGAAAGGATCGCCTTCTTCTTGTTTCCAATGATTGAGGAGGCTACGAACCCATCCCCAATTCATCCAGAATAGGTAATGACTGATTGGTTGATCCATTCCGGTCACACTGCTTTCGGAGCTTGAGTGAGATTCCATTTCGGAATCCGAGTGACTTGAACTGATGACAAATTCCATTTCGTACGATTGGATAAAGGATTTTCGATATAAAAATGATTTTTCGGCTATCGGGTGGTATTCTATTTACATAGGATATCTATATATAGAGATCAAAAGATTTCATAGATTACGGAGGAATTTGCGGGGTATGTCAGGTAAAGTTTAAAATAACAGATACGATAAGATATGATTTAGCAGATACGCAAAGATATGAAGTTTGTCTATACACTACTCATGCAATTAATGTAGCAAGACGTGTCTAGACTAATAATGATAAGCTGATAATTTCCTATGGATGATAAGCAGATGATTTCCGACTAGAAATGATAAGCAAAACTTTTGACATGCAGACACGGTCGAAGTCCAGACTCACTAATGCATCCTAACGACTTATCAGTTAGACACACTAATGCAGACCTGGTTCGCTAAGACCACCGCTCTGATACCAACTGAAAGGACCCGTTCATATACATTATAAACGATTCACAATAGTTGATTACATTGCGAGGTATTTGACCTATATATGATATATTTTACAAACATTGCATTCGTTTTTAAAAGACAATCTTTCTTTACATCAAAAATTGACAGGCATGCATACCATTTCATAATATCCACTATCCAACTATAAATTGATTTAATAATAATCTTTGATGAACTCAATGACTCGAATGCAACGTTCTTCGAAATATGCTATGAAAGACTCCAAGTAATATCTTTAAAATGAGCAAATGCACAGTAGAAGATTTCTTTAACACCTGAGAATAAACATGCTTTAAAGTGTCAATCAAAAGGTTGGTGAGCTCATTAGTTTATCATAATCATTTATTTCTATCATTTTAATAGACCACAAGAATTTCATTTCCAGTTCTCATAAATATACGTCCCATGCATAGAGACAAAAAATAATCATTCATATGGTGAACACCTGGTAACCGACATTAACTAGATACATATAAGAATATCCCCTATCATTCCGGGATCCTCCTTCAGACATGATATAATTTCGAAGTACTAAAGCATCCGGTACTTTGGATGGGGTTTGTTATGCCCAATAGATCTATCTTTAGGATTCGCGTCAATTAGGGTGTCTGTTCCCTAATTCTTAGATTACCAGACTTAATAAAAAGGGGCATATTCGATTTCGATAATTCAACCATATAATGTAGTTTCGATTACTTGTGTCTATTTCGAAAAACATTTATAAAAATTGCGCATGTATTCTCAGCCCAAAAATATAAAGGGTAAAAAGGCAAATGAAACTCACCATACTGTATTTCGTAGTAAAAATACATATAACGTCATTGAACAAGTGCAAGGTTGGCCTCGGATTCACGAACCTAAATTAATTATATATATTTATGTCTTGGTCAATATTTGTCTAACAAATTAGGTCAAGTCATAGTGTACCACAATCCTAATGCTCGAGACTAATATGCAAAAGTCAACAAAAGTAAATTTGACTCAAAATAATTTCCAAAAATTTATACATGATTAATATATAGTTTAAATATCGTCGTTTTATATTTTTAAATATTTTTAAAAGATTTATTAGAGTAAATAATATAATTTATTTATTAATAAATAAAATTTTATATTATATTTATATAATAAAATATACTTTTATATATATTAAGTAATAAAATTTATAGGGTTCATTTAATATTATAAAGATAATATGATACGTATTATTAAAGTAAGTTATTACACGTAGTAAAATATGTTTGTATCAAATATTTATTTGATAAAATAATATCTATAATGATAGTAAGTAAAAGTTGTATTATTTTATAATAATTATTATTATTATAAAAATATCAATATTTATAATTACTAAGATGACATTATGATAAAACGATAATTCTAATTATGATAACTTTAATATTTACGATAATTTTTAATATTATCTTTAAAATAATAATTCTATTTAAAATAATAATAATAATGATATTTTATAGTAACAATGACATTTCTATTAAAATGATAATTTTTGTTAAAATGATAGTTTTAATACTAACGATAATTTTAATAATAATAGTAAAGATAAAAATAATAAGAACGACAATTTTATCTAAATCAATATCTTATAATATTTTAATTTCATCATGATACTCTTACCCATTATTTCCTAATCGTTTCGTTTAATAGCTTTTAATCGTCTTTTATATCGTGTTCGTAATAATGATAATAATAGTAATCAAAATAATTAGGTGTTACAAATATTTGTTTTAATTACACTAATATTAATAATGATAATTACTATAACATTATTAACGATAATACTAATAATTATCTTAATGATAATATAGTAATAATAATAATAACAATAACAATAACCATTTTTAAATAATGATATATATATTAATAATGATAATAATAATAATAATACCAATAATAATAATAATAATAATAATAATAATAATAATAATAATAATAATAATAATAATAATAATAATTGGATAATAATAATAATACTAATTATAACTTTAACGATAATAACGATAGTAATAATAAAAAAATAACAATTTTTAATGATAAATCCTTTTATTAATAAAGATAATAATAATAATAATAAGAAAAAACTAGAACGACGATAATAACGACGATAATAATAATCATTTTTAATAATAATACAAAAATTCGATGGACTATAACTTCAAATCCGTTCATCGAAATCATTCGATATCTAAATGAAAAGTTCTTAATTTTTCGCTAGCTTTCCAACGACATGCATATCTTATACCTTATCTCAGTCACATATATAACTAATTCAGGATTCAACATAACCTAACTAAAGGCAATATCAAAAGTACAAACATGCATAATCCTATATACTCGAGCACTAGTCAGGGATACACTATTAGTATGTAAAAGTTAAATTATGAGTACTCACGTATCAATATTGAGATTCAATATTGCAGGAAAGGTACGTAGACGCAACGGAGATGATAAACACTATATTGACCTCACGAGCATACCCATGAACCATACCAATCACCTCCATAGCTATAACCCATAATTTCCTTAATCCAATCCCACTTGAAAAACAATTTCGAAATCACTCGGACAGCACTCTGACGTAATATTTTATGTATACTAATAATATCTTGAAATAATACGGAGTAAATATATATATATATGTAAATCGATTGAGAGAGTTTAGAGAAAAATATTTTCAAGTTTCTATGAAATAATGAAACCTATTGAATTCTATTTATAATAGATTTTTGAATTATTAAAGTGAATTATTAAAGTATGAATTATTAAAGTGAATTATTAAAGTATGAATTATTAAAGTGAATTATTAAAGTATGAATTATTAAAGTGAATTATTAAAGTATGAATTATTAAAGTGAATTATTAAAGTATGAATTATTAAAGTGAATTATTAAAGTTAAAGTAAAGTAAAAATAAAGTAAAGGTAAAGTTTAAGTATAGTAAAAGTATAAAACTATATACGTATAATACGCGTATAAATATATATAATATTAATTTAAATCGTTATATATATTTAATAAAATAAAATATAAATATCGTTATCTTTATCATACTGGTTAAGTAATGAGTTGTCAAAAGTGGTTCTAGATATTTATAAAAGTTATATACGTTTTAATAATAAAGTTCTTTTTAAACTGAAAACGTTTTTGTACGTTTGAAACTAAATCAAATAAATATAATAATTTTGTTTTCCAAAACCAAATATATTTTTAAGAATCATTTTGTTTAAAGGTTAAAATAATGGAAATCGTTATATCATAAATTGTTTTAAAAAAGTAGAATCATATATATTCATAATAGGTTTCAAGTTTTTAAATTACAGTTTGTTGGTGAAGCATTGGATAAAGTTCAAAGGTTAAATAAACGTATGAAATCATCTTAATGAAAAATGTCGAGTTACTTAACTTGTCGATATCCAACATCTAAGTTATTTACACTTCACGTTCTTACTTATAAATCACTTTACCATTTTCCGAATGTTGTCAAAAAGAATAGATTTCTTAAATCACAGTGGACCTCATAACATAGACCCGTAATCATATCATAATGTATCTGATAAATTAACAATTTGATATTATCTTCTAATTCCATCGATAAACATATTGAAACAAATACGATCATGTAAAGTATTATACGTTTAATACTTTATTAATATTCTCAAGTTATAATATATATATATACATATATATACATATTTATTTATATATAACGGTTCGTGAATCGTCTGAATTTGGTCGAGGTTATAATGAATGTATGAACACAATTTAAAATTCTTGAGATTTAACTTAACAAACTTTGCTTATCGTGTCGGAATAATATAAAGATAAAGTTTAAATTTGATTGGAAATTTCTGGGTTGTCACATCATGAAGCATCATTTTTTTTTCATTTCTCCCCCTAATCTAGGGAACAATTTTTCATTAAAATGACAATCAGCAAGAACGTGCTGTAAAAACATTACCCATCATGGATTCAATATATCTTACGATTGAAGATGTTTCATATCTAACATATATTTCAATCCTTCTTTGAGGAACCATTTGTTGTAGTGGTGCAATTTAAAATACACTGCACAACCAAATGTTCTAAGATGGAAAATATTTGGCTCTTGACCAAAATTAAGTTGGTAATGGAGAATATTTATGACTTGCACTTGGTTTAATGCGAATTAATGTCGCATCATGTAAATTTACATGTCCCCATAAATATTGAGAGTTTTGTACTCATTACCAATTGTCTAGTTATTAGTTGCAAGCATTTATCTATTGATTCAGCTAAACCAATTTTGTGTATGCACATGAGCAACTGGATATTCAACAACAATCCCTATTAAATGCTTGAGATGTTAACTCACCAGCATTATCAAGTCTCATCATTTTAATGGTGTAATCAGAATAATGTCTTCTCAATTTAATAATTTGTGCAAGAAACTTTGCAAATGCCATATTACGGCTTGATAACACACAAACATGAGACCATCCGCTAGATGCGCCTATTAAAACCATGAAATATCAAAATGGTCCACATGATGGATGAATTGGTCCATATATATAACCTTGAATTCTTTCAAGAAACATTGGTGATTCTTTCTCAATATTCTTTTCATTAATCACCATATGTGCTTTTCATTAATCAACATATGCGCTTTTCATCATATATCCTTTTCACCATATGCGCTTTTAATCATATGTGCTGCGCTTTTCATCATATGCGCTTTTAATCATATGCGCTGCGCTTTTCATCATATGCGATTTTCATCATATGTGCGTTTTATCATATGCACTTTTAATCATATGCGCTGCGCTTTTTATCATATGCGCTTTTCATCATATGCACTTTTAATCATATGCGCTGCGCTTTTCATCATATGCGCTTTTCATCATATGTGCTTTTAATCATATGCACTTTTAATCATATGCGCTGCGCTTTTCATCATATGCGCTTTTCATCATATGTGCTTTTTATCATATGCACTTTTAATCATATGCGCTGCGCTTTTCATCATATGCGCTTTTTATCATATGTGCTTTTTATCATATGCACTTTTAATCATATGCGCTGCGCTTTTCATCATATGCGCTTTTCATCATATGCGTTTTTCGGTGCTACATAGATATTTCTCATTTCCGGTTATCATTGACTGATAATCATATCCATTATGATATATATTAGAGAAACTTAACAAATTTCTCTTTGATTTGGGAGAAAACAAGGCATTGTTTATCAGAAAATTCGTACCATTTGGTAATATGAATTTTTGCCTTTTTCGTTCCTTATATCAAGTTTGCAAGACCTAATATAGTATTTATAATTCCTTCATTTGATTTAAATCAATGAAATATTTCTTAGATTTGATCATAGTGTGTATGTTACCACTATCTGCAATACATAGGTCTTTACCATTTAATTGATGTTATATTTCAGCAGGATTCTGTGATGACCCGGAAATTTCTGACCAAATTTAAACTTAATCTTTGTATGATTAACATTTCCGACACGATAAGGAAAGTCTGTAAAACTGAATCTCAAAATTTTTGAACTATTCAAATACCTTTCGGTTGTTCTCGACGATTCACGAACAATTATATGTATATAGATACATATATATATATATATATACTATAACTTGAAAACATAACAATGTATTAATTGTTTAATACGGTACATTAAACTTATTGGTTTAAATATTTATTTGAATATATATGTGTAACGACCCGTCAAAATCGCTATTGACGCGGCACGTTAATCATTGATTCCACAGTGAGGTTTTGACCTCTATATGATACGTTTTGATAAAATATTGCATTCATTAAAATAAGTAACTTTCTAAACATAGAAAGTTATAAACATGTGGGCGAGTGCTTAGGTATAAGCAAAACCCCGAAATACATAAGTCTTTAATTTACAGGTTGACATCACAGTCCAATTATTTATTACACAACGCAGTTTTATTTTGAATACAATAAACTTTGTACAAAGCATGAGAGACTCCATGCAGGCAACAAGCACATCACAGCGGAAGCATTCTAAGGACCTGAGAATAAAACATGCTAAAAAGTCAACACGAATGTTGGTGAGTTATAGGTTTAATTGCTCGAGTCATAAACATATATAAAGATAGACCACAAGATTTCATCAAAAGTTTATCAATAGATTCTACGTAACAGAGCACCCTGGTAACTAAACTTAACGCTATAGTGATAATTACCCCATTCGTTTTAATACACGCAAACCAACGTGTCTTAAACTCAAATAACATACGTCCGTTAAAAGGCTAGTGCTCTAGCTCGGACGGGGATGTCAAGCCCTATGGATCCATATACAATTATTCGCGCCCACCAGTCCATATCCTATGTACTGGCAGCTACTAGTTACCAAAGCTAAGGGATTTTCGGTTTAACTCAGTGTAGAATTTAGTATGTACTTGTGTCTTATCGCGTTTAAAATAAATTGCATATATTCTCAGCCCAAAAATATTTAAAGTATTTAAAAAGGGAGACTATAAACTCACAGTTCAATATTGAGACTCAATATTGTAGGCAAATTGCGTAGACGTAATGATGGTAGACGACTGTATGGTTGGCCTTGGATTCAAGAACAATACCCCGAACAATACCCAATATTTCCTTAGCTTAAAGTGGTTTAAAACCCGAATTAAAACACCCTCGAATATACTTTATTATTATTAAACTTAAATTTAAAATTATAATTATAATTTAAATATAAATTTTTATTACTGAAGAAAAAATATGTGATAATTCGTCGAGCAAAACAGGCGTATTTATATTACTTTTCCGTTTACTGTAGCTCATGCGATCGCATGAGTTTTCAGTATTTTTGCCATGCGATCTTTGGTAGTTCGTCGACATCAAATAGTGTTACTGTAGCAAATAGTGTTTTACTGTAGCAAATAATCTGCTCAATCGGATGCTGGTTCATCAAATAGCTGGTTGTAGAACACACAGCATCTTGATCATCAGCTGGTTCAGATGAGTGAGCAGCAACAGAAGGTTGCTGATCAATATCAGTAGAATCAGTACCAGCTTGTGATCTCTCAGAACCAGCAGACCTAGGCTCATAGTGTTTTACAGCAACAAATAGTATTTACTGTAGCAAATAGTGTTTACTGTAGCAAATAGTGTTTACTGTAGCAAATAGTGTTTACTGTAGCAAATAGTGTTTACTGTAGCAAAGTCGTTTTCACTGTAGCACTGTAGCAAAATACGGTTTCACTGTAGCAAATAGTGTTTTACTGTAGCAAATAATGTTTTACTGTAGCAAATAGGGTTTTACTGTAGGAAAGTCGTTTTTACTTGTACATATATATATACATACATATAATTGTTCATGAATCGTCGAGAGTAATCAAAGGTAATTGTATATATGAAACAGTTCTAAAATTTTGAGACTCAATCTAACAGACTTTGTTTAGCGTGTTAAAATAATAAATCGTATAGAGAATTGGTTTAAATAAGTCAAAAATTTTCGGGTCATCACAATATGATAAGTTGGAATATTAATTGTATGAATAACTTGCGACGTATATTTAAAACATGTTTATGAATGTTGAAAATATATATTAACTTGGTCATAAAACGATTTGTTATTATATATATATCAACAAATAGCGAGACAATGATTTATAGAAGTAAATGACCAAAACACTCGAAAGTTTAAGATACACTTTGAATGATATAGTTTATTGATAATTTAAGACTATATTTTGACAAAGGTACGAGTCACAAAACGTAAATTGCGAGTTTTCTAAGCGTACGAAAATGCGTTCGAGAAACCAGAACCGGGACATAAGTCGAGTGACAACGTACGAGTCATCGGAACGAAAATTACAAGTCAACTATGCACATGAATTTAATATAATATATAATTAATTATTTAAATTATATATATTATATTTAATTATGTCGACAAGCAAGAAAACAAAAAATATGTGAGCTGGATCTGACGGCCATGCGATCGCATGGGAAATAGGCATAAAACCTATGCGAGTGCATGAGGTCATGCAAGTGCATGAGATTTGCACTAAAATCCCATACACTTGCATGGGCATCAGAATCAGGAATTATGGCTATAAATACCAGGTTTCTTGCGCATGTTTTTTTACACATATTACTCTGTAAGTATTTATTATTATTATTATTATTATTATTATTATTATTATTATTATTATTATTATTATTATTATTATTATTATATTATTAAGATTATTATTATTATTAATCTTAATATTTTTAGTAATATTATACATAAAATATTACGACGAGGTCATGAGCGTGTCACTTTCAAAACAAGCTTCAAACGGGATAGAACTAAGGAAATTATGGGTTATAGCTATGGAGGTTATGGGTAATGTTCATAGGTATTGTTCGCAAGTCAAACCTAGTATTTATCATCTCTGTTGCGTCTACGTACTTTCCTGCAATATTGAATCTCAATATTGATACGTAAGCATTCATATCTTATCTTTTATATATTAATAGCGTATCCATGTCTAGTGCTCGAGTATAAATGTTTATGCATGCTTGTATGCTTAATTTCGTCGTTAAACAGTTTATTATGAATCATGAATTAAATACATATATTACTGGTAAAAGATATATGATATACATGTTTTTGGAAAGCTGGCGAAAAATCAATAACTTTTCATTTAGATATCAAATAGTTTCGATGAACGGATAAAAAGATATGATCAACTGAATTATGATTGACATTAATTGAAATTGCTCTTGAATCTGCAATTGATATTTAAACAACTTGTTTGTAAGATTAATAAATTGAATTTTTGAATATTACCAGTCGAATAAATGAATCCTTATATAAAATACGTCTCGTTTTGTTAAGCAACTGTCAAAATTGACTTTTTGAAATGACTGTGGATAACTATTGTATGTCGATCTCGAGCATTAGGATTGTGATACACTATGACCTGACCTAGCTTGATAGACATTTATTGACCAACATATGTTCTCTAGGTTGAGATCTACTATTATTTGGTAATCCGAGTTTCGGTCACATTACGATGAACAACTTTATGTGCTGCTAAGGTGAGTTTCATTTGCTCCCTTTTTAATTGCTTTTGCAATATATATTTTTGGGCTGAGAATACATGCACTTTATTTTAAATGCAATGAATACAAGTACATACTAAATTCTACACTGAGTTTGAACCGAAAATCCCTTAGCTTTGGTAACTAGTAACTGCCAGTTATAAGAACTGGTGGGCGCGAGTAGTAGTATATGGATCCATAGGGCTTGATATCCCCGTCTGAGATAGAGCGCTAGCCTTTTAACGGACGTATGCTATTTGAGAAGCGTACACATTGGTTTGCGTGTATGATTAAGATGATTATACAAAGGGTATAAAATATATATACGTTAAGTTTAGTTACCAGGGTGCTCAATTTTGTAGAATATTTTGATAAACGTTTCGGATGAAACAACTGAAATCTTGTAATCCACCTTTATATACAGATTATGCGCAACATTAAAACTATGAACTTACCAACCTTTGTGTTGACACTTGTTAGCATGTTTATTCTCAGGTTCCCTAGAAGTCTTCCGCTGTTTGCTTATATGTTAGACAAGCTATGTGCATGGAGTCTTACATGACATATTTACCAAGGAAACGTTGCATTCACCAAATCATCACCATGTATCTTATTTTGACTGCATTGTCAACGAAAGTATCATTGTAAACTATTATATTACGGTGATTGTCTAAATGTAGAAATCATCAGATGTCGAAAACCTTTGATTTAAATATTCATTTATGGTGTGCCTTTTCAAAAGAATGCAATGTTTACAAAACATATCATATAGAGGTCAAATACCTCGCAATGAAATCGATGAATGACGTGTTCGTCCATATGAATTTGGAGCGATCGTCACAGATTCATACTAAAACTTTAAATAAGATAAGCAAATAATGAGTTATATTTCTGCAAGATAATCAAATTATATTACCTGCAAACAAGTTACAATCTGAAGTACATAAAAGATAACACTTAATAAAACATTGGCGTTATGGTCTAAAATCATTTATTTATGAGTGATACATAACAAGCTAGGCAACTTAGAAAATTCAAACCATTCAAGTCTCAAGGTAGCTCAGGGTTTATTTGATCAAGATTTTTTTCAACAGATTCAGTCTCGTTTTTTTTTTTTTTTTTTTTTTGTAGAGCTAAACAAGATGTTCATGTATTCAAGAAATACTAGACTGATGATCCACGTTACCAGATCATTAATAAGAATCTTCGGGATTCTTATAAGAGCGTCTACTAACATCTTCAATTTTATTCTTTCATGGATCACTGTTATTTCTTGATAATTAATATCGTATCTATCTTTGAGTATTTTCCATAATATACTTGGATCTTCGATCATATAATATCACTACTACAAAAAATTAGCAAAGGAACCTCTTTTTTACCCTTTAGGAACCGGTTTTAGAAGAGGTTCCTTTAGGTGGGGGTTCCAAAAGTGTGAAACCAGTTTAGGAACCGGTTCCTTTGATGAAAAAAAGTAACCTCTTTTTAACATAAAACCGGTTTCTTTTCTGAACATAAAGATCCTCTTTTTAATTAAAAACCGGTTTCTTTATAATTTAAATAATATTTAATTTGTTTTTTTCAGCTGCTTTATAACAAAATATTTCACATTATATATTTTTTATCTTGATTTATTTAACATCTGTATCTTGTAAATCACAATATGTATAAACAACAACCAATACACTATTAAAATAAACAATACTCCATACACATTTATACATAACTAAATCCTAATTATAGTAAATGATAAACCAATTTGTACAATACTCCGTATACATTAATAACATCATATCATATGTATCTTTAAATCAAAACATTTAAGTTATACATCAAAATTGTAGCTCATTCTTCTAGATCGAAATATAAAATTTACAAGTAGGAACTATTTGCTTGAACATCAAACCTTTTCTTTACTAGAACATCATCATCATCATCATAACTTATTCGTTCACCATCATCATCAAAAATCTTGTTCGTTCAGATCTGGGTGAAAACCTCTCTTACAGATCATCTTCGAATCTTGTTCGTTCAAAGGTAGAAGGAAACTCTGTTGCGGGTTTCATTTCAGATCTTGAAAAATTGTCATGATTTAAGATCTGAAAACGAAGAAGGAAGTTTGTAGTATTATAAAAGAATCTAGTCATGATGTGTAAAATTATTTTTGTGAGAATTTTATATTTAGAGAATGAGTAAGTGGTGGAAGTGAGGGTGATGATGAATTAGAAGGGAAATGAGAAAGTAGAAGTTAAGGGTAAAGTGAATTTTGGTAAAGTGAATTAGAAGTGGATGGTAAAGTGAATTAGAATTGATATATATGAAATGAGTCGATCAGTATTTAATTTTAATTTAGAACTTTTGCGATTTGATCTTGTTTAAAAGAATAGAAATATGGAACCGGTTTAAAAATAAAAAGAGGTGCTAAAAGTTTGAAACCGGTTTTAATAAAAAAAGAGGTTCCTAAAGTGAAAGTAAAGAGACCTGTTTTTTTAGAAAAAAGAGGTTTCAAAAGACGGAATCGATTTTTTTGTTAAAAAGAGGTTCTTAAAGTGGAAGTAAAGGGACCTGTTTTTTAGGAGAAAGAGGTTTCAAAAGATGGGAGCGGTTTTTTGTTAAAAAGAGGTTTCTAAAGTGGTTCAAAGAAACCGGTTTTAAGTAAAACTCACAAAACCGGTTTCTTAAGTTTTTTGAAACCGGTTTTTATAAAAAAATTTAAAAAGAGGTTCCAAATAGGGGTTTCTTTACTTATTTTTGTAGTAATGTATGTAGATTCTAAGGACTCGTCAATATGTTTGCTAAGAAAAATACTTGCTATTGCTTTCTCTTGTTCGGAACAATTGTTATTTTCATTCAGGGTTTCAAAAATACCGATTGATTCGAGATGTTTTTCTACATTCATAACCCATGTTAAGTAGTTGTTCCCACTTGATTCTAAAGGGAAAAATTTAAGCCTTTTCAAATTCGACATTTTCTATTATCAAAAAGATGAACAACATAAATCATAATTATAATCAACTTCTATTCATAGACAAATAATAAAATGTAATTAGAATCATTTTAAATTCATAAGTAGCAAACAACAAAATAATGGCATGATTACAAATGATAAAACCACAAGAGCAGGATAGAATATAGGTTCACCCGGTGGTATATTAGCAACAATGATGATAGTTAGTATGACCAATACAATAGAAAAAATCATCCTTGTGTGAATCATCTTTACAAAAAAAACTTTTTTTAAAGTGGTAATCTGAGAAAATGAAGATTGATTTGTGAAAATGTGAAAACAGAGATGTTTATTTTATATTTGAAAAATATAGTCGTTGTAACGTCGTCAGTTGACGTTAACAACTGTTATATACGTATGACCGTTGTAACGTCATTTGTTGATGTTAACGACTGTTATGTACTCGTTGTATTAATAATAATTTTAATAAAAGAATTTTATTAGTATAAATACGATTACTATAAATACATTTAGTATAAATACGTTTAGTATAAATACGAAGATTAAGAGAATAAACATATTATACATAAATAATAAATTTTAAGAATAAACATTAGTATGCATGAAATAAATAATGATTAATTGCATAAGTAATCATAAATGTTAGATTACATAAATATAAATATTAGTGAAGTTAATAAAAGTTAGATTACAGAAATATAATTCAGGCGGTATAACCGACCATATATAACTTAAATAACATAAATATACATGTTAGTAAAGTTAATAAAAGTTAGATTACATAAATATAATTCAGGCGGTATAACCGACTATATATAACTTAAATAACATAAAAATAAATGTTAGTGTAAGTTAATAAAAATTAGATTACACAAATATAATTCAGGCGGTATAACCGACCATATATAATTTAAATAACATAAATATAAATGTTAGTAAAGTTAATAAAAGTTAGATTACAGAAATATAATTTTTACATATGATGATAATAATATTTACCTTACTAATAAATAATAGAAGATATTGTTAAAGAATTTCTTACCTTGATTAGTGACTTGTGCTTCCTTAAATAAACCTTGATTATACGGAGCACTTCGTGCTGATAACGTGTTGTAATTTAGTTGTTTATAACAACTCTTAATATACTAATCTAGATACAAACTTCTTATAATATAAGAGTAGAAATTATATGAGAGAAAGAAATATAATACTTGTATAAGTATATTAGAAAATGGTACACATGATTTACATTCATCGGTGCATATTTATAGCACTTAAAATACTGTACAATCACGAGATATGCATTACAAGTCAATTTTAATATTGGACTTTTGTGGAGTGTGATATAAATTATCAGCCACTCACTTTTGACTTTAGTATCACAACACATGTTTATTTTTGAACTACATGTTTGTTGTTTTTAGGGTTTATCCATTCATTTTCAAGCGAATGGAATTATAATTTGGTTGAACGTTATGGTATAGATCGATATGTCGATGTTAGTTATAGAGTTGTAGATGGTGATGTTAATTGATGACGTACCTATTGTCATGTGCTATTTTAAGTCATGGTCATGAGTTATCGATAATGAGTTTTTATTAACGGGTCAGTTCAGTGGCGAGTTTAGTAAGAGAGTTACGGGGTCATGTGACACCACTAGTTTTTGAAATTTATTGCAAATTTTTTTTTATTATTTTTTTATTTTTTTGTATAGGACACCACTAAATATAATAATAGAACCCCATAAATTTTTAGAGATTATAATTTGATAGTTTGGATTAATAAAGTATTTGAAATTAGCCTACTTATAATTTTATAGTATGAGTATTGAATATATTAAATAAAAATAAAAATAAACACACTGAGAACCACACCATATCTATCTCATCATCACTCTATTGGTGATAAGTGATAACAATTATTGGTCCAATACATATAAGTGGGTCATTTGAGTAGATTAATCATATATTATGTTATTGAGTGATATAAATTGTTTTTTGACATTTCAATGTAAACATTATAAAATACTCCCTCCGTTCTATTTATATTTAGTTGTCCTCACACAAAACATATATAGTGTAAGAAAATATCATAAAAGTTATACTTTTTATTTACTTTTTTTTCAGTTTTATCTTTACTTTTTCATTTTCTAATTCTATCCACACACATTAAAGACATAATTATTCTTATTATTTTCTATTTATGGAAGTGGACAATTAATTTGGAACATCCCAAAATAAAATATTGAACCATAAATTAGGGACGGTATAACAGCCGCTCAAAATGCGACTTGACGTGGCGTGTTACATTTGAGGTCAAAGTCCAGTCGACGCACTATATGCGACGTTTTCAAAAAGTTGCATTCATTTATTTAACGAAAAATCAGAGTAACCAAGTCATACAATGCTTGACAATGTATGCCTCTCAGAGTAAACTACCACTAAAATAGTACGCAAATATAATTACTACTGGAAAAAATATTCGGGACCCCATTAACTGTTAATTCTGGAATCGCCACTGGATCAGTTATTGATGGATCACCGGGATATCTCATTAGTTTTTATTAAGTGGATCAATTAAAAATAATTAATTAAGAAAAACTTGGTTATTTTTGATATTTTTTTTTACATTTTCTTAATGTAACTTTAGTCAAATTAGATACGTATAGAACAACGAACGAACTTGGATAGCCTACAAAATCACATTCATATATGGGTGACCTATAAACACGAAAATATAAACTTGAGTGTTTATAAAATCATTTTCAAATATGGGTGATCGAAAAACAAACATAAGCTTGAACGTCTTTCCGATATATAACAAATAATTAAATTTTGAAAATGAAAACAGTTAAAATATTTTAATTACACTAGCTTATTAAATGAATGCTATATAGACAAATTTTGTTAATTAATAAATCTTAAAATTCTTTACAAATATTCATTTTGGGACGGAAAAAGTATATCATGTTAAAAAAATATGCATGTGAGAAATGATCTTTCTCTTACAATTCTTCTAATTATTTGTTATTAATAAGCTTTTCTCGAATTATTCCGAGTTTAAGATTAATCTAGATAAATATTCATTTGTGAAATTCGATCTCTACAATTTTAGATTTTTGACAGTTTCATAATTTTTGTTTGAACCTCTATATATATACATATTCTTTGGAGAAGATTAAATTTGGTGCCACCATTGAAACCATTTCCCTTAAAGATTTAGGCTTTATGAAAATCATTATTGCAAAATCATTGTTAATCTGGCCTTCATCCTAAAAGGCTATTTTCATTTGACCTAATTAACTTTAAATTGAACCAGGGGGCAACTTCTATGGTAATTAGCAACTATACACACTTTCCTTGCATGTGCTCTATTTTCTTTATTTTGCTTAAAATATTATTATTGTTATTATTATTATTACTATTACTATTACCATTATATTATTATTATTAGTCGTATATAATTTATAATAAAGGGTATCCAAAACAAGAACTGGAGTATATTTGAAGAAGTGATTCCTGATCAATTTCCTGTAATTATCTACGGATTAATAATTATCAAGATTATTATTACTGTATTACATTAACTCCACTCTGTTAACGTAAGATACAGGACAAAAAATTAGCACAATTTAAAACCGACAACCACGTTGTGTTTGATAAACAACATTTTTTATGCGTCATTTTAAGACAAAAAGAACAAACCCCTGCATCAACAAACAAGAAAAAGCTTCAATATTTATGTGCACTTTATCGGGCTAAGAGTCAAATTTTTAACTATTTACCATGTTGGTTTGCTTAAATTCATATTTTGTTTACTAATATATCCATGTTTTATGTTTTGTATTTCACCTATATAAAAATTATTCCATACTCTTACATACGAAGTATAGTTTAATCCATTACCATTAAGAAATCTATGATGGCATTTCAATCATTTTAAGAGTGTATTTATCGATTATAATTGATCATTAATACTTTAATTGATTGCTTGAACAGACTGAATATGCGAAAACGTTCAAACGTTGTTACATTCACCCTTATTGTCACCTCTACGGCGCAATTTGCTAGGTTATTTTCATAAGATCGATATTATTTAGTAACCACACTAAATATGAAATATGAATATTTAAGATGAATGAGTAGATCAAATCTGATTCTGATTTATATAAAACTGTTGAGTAAATAGAGATTAGCTAGGTGTACGTATATTATTGAAATAGACAATAGAAAAGCCAAAAAAAATGGTAAAAATTTACAGAAAAATATAACAAATATAGGGAATTCATTAGAGTTAACTAGAATGGTGAATATTCAATGGATTGCAGACAAATACTCCTCCTAATCACGTGATATTATCTTTGTTTATATATTATTGTTATATTAAGTAATTTAGTTAATTAGTTAAACAAAGTAAATTGTTTGTTTGTGATGAAATAATACTCACGGGATTTCTGGCTTTATAACAGCAATGCATGTCCATTCAAATTTTGCTTTTAGTTGCAGTTCAGACATACCCATGTTCATCTTAAACTATTACCTCTAAACGTGGCCAAAATGAGGGAACGATAACAAATATACGATTATATATTTTTATATAAAAAAAAAAACTCATATTTTTTTAAGTGTATAAAAATGTGTATTAGAGAGAGAATGGTGAGAGAGGGAGGCTATCCTAGAGAGAGAGAGTTCCAAAGAGGGAATACTTCTGTGAGGGAGAGATCGAGAGCGGGGCACGGCGGTATCCGAGGGTATTACAATGGTGACTCAGGGATCAACTACAAACGTTACTTCGGCTCAAAATTGACGTCTTTCATGTTTTTCAACTTTCCGGAAGAATGGACAACGACTGATCTATGGCGTTCTTTCAAGACTTGTGGTTCGGTTAGGGATGTCTATGTTGCGAAAAACAGATTGAAAAACGGTTTTAGGTTTGCTTTTGTGAGATTTGGCGATGTTAGGGATGAGGTAAGATTGCTCAAGCAGCTGGAAACGATTAAATTTGGGGGAAACCCTATTAGGGTTTTTAAAGCAACTGAGAGGAAAAAGAAAGATGAAGATGCAGCAAACAATTACAAACCACCCCTAGACCAAGCCGACTATTTCAAAAATTACCCAAAACCTGGGTATCAAGAAGATGGGATAAACAACGGGCGATCCTTCAGAGAGGCTGCGTATGGAAACAGCGATTTAAGGGACAGACTAAACAGGAGGAATGAAGCAAATCTAAAAGGAGGATACAAGGATTTGAGAGATAAAATCGATGACAAAAAAGCACAGAGTTTCAAGGGTCACAATCACTCTCAAGCAACAACCCACTCACACAAGGTTAATGTTCCAATGTTGGTGGAGATGGAAGAAAAGAATTCAAATGATTCTCTATTGAAGTCAGCCATAGTTGGTGAGGTAATAAAGGTAGAGATGTTAGATCAAGTTGATAAACTTTGTATGATGGAAGGTCTGATTGACTACACTATAAAGTATCTTGGGGGATTGCAAATTATGATTATGCTAAACTCGGTTGAAACTGCTACCAATATCCTATCAAACTCAAACCATTCCATCAGTAATTGGTTACGAAATATTAGAAGCTGGGAAGATTTATGTTGGTCCAATAGTAGAATTACATGGATTACGATCAGAGGAGTTCCAATCTCATGTTGGAATGCCAATACCTTCTCTTCCATTGCCCTGTGGGGGGGGGGGGGAGGGGGGCACGATTCTCGATATGGAAAATTGCGACATAGTTGAAAAGCAACATCAAAATCTGGTTTTCGGAAAAGTGCAGATTAAGTGCCATGGTCTAAAGAAAATCAATGAGCAAATAATGCTTAAGCATAAATCATCAGTGGTTCATGTTAATGTGTTTGAAGAAGACGGAAGCATATTGGAGATAGACTTCGGAAAAAAGGGTGAAGGTATTTTTTGGTCTGATGAGAACTCCAGCCCCATGTCTTCTGAATTTGGCCATGTAGGTGATGAAACTGGAAACAAGGATGAAGAAAACGACGACAACATCTTTGATGATGAGTTCAATACCGATGATGATGTAAATCCAGTTATGGAAGATGATGAGGAAGGTAGTCCAGTCTTGCGTGAAGGTCCTAATTCCGGTAACATCAGTGCCGGAATACCGATCGAGGATCAAAAAGCTGAAGATGAAGGGTCTTGCATGGGGTACAGTAATTTATCAAAAAGGGGAAACAATTATTATGGCCACCTCGAGAAGTCACATAGCAATTCTGTTAATTCCAAAGGTAATTATGAGGTAGAAGAGGAGGAGATTGTCTTGGAAACGCAACAAGGAGCTAGGGTTGATTTTACTACGCGTTCAGGTAAAGAGGTAACTAGTAACACCACCAATCTTAATAACCCCGCTAAGCATAACCCATCCCCTAATATCCATACCCAACTTGTCAGGCCACTTAGGAATAGCCCACATGACTTAGTCACTCAAACCCAATCTGTCAGCCCAGCTAAATGCAATACCCATTACTGTTCACCCCCACCCACTAGCCCAAACCTCATTTCAACTCCTGAGCCCAATCACGCTAGCCCAAATTTTATTCCAGAAACCTGCTTTCTGTGCAAATCGATTCCTTCTCCAATCAAAACTGCATCAGATCCAAACCCTAAATGCTTTCCTGTCCCATCCACCCCATCCACAAAACACAATTATCGCGACCTTGCTTCATCACCTGTTAACACCACAAGACCAAGCTTCAAACCAAATTTGAGATCATACACCCAACCCGTATCATACACCCACAACCCAAAACCACACCAAGATCTTCCTCATCCAACACAACCTAGCCCTATCTCTAAGTGTAGACTAATTGATGAAGTAACATTGTCCAAACCCAAGATGAAAACAAGCCAACCAAAACCAAATTCAAAAAGCAAAGCAAACTCATCCAAAACCACCGCGTCCACTCTGTGTGTCAATTGCTTTCGAAACACTCCTGGGAATTGGAAATCGTCCTCAAGATTAATGCATATGAAGTCTGTAGCGAGGTTACCCAATTAAAAGAAAAAGAACGGCTGTAGTAAATGCACAAGGAGAACTGTGAAAGTAAACAGAGATAACAAGGAAAAAGGGGTGGTGGCTGAGGGTGATAATCAGACAATTAAAAGGACAACATCACAGGCTTCGAGTAGCAGTATAAATTGTAAAGGTGGAAGTCTCAAATCAAAAGAAAAAGAGGAAGATGCTTTGTATAAGTATGGTAAAAAAACTTGGTTTGCAATGGCCTGAAATGCCACGGCAAAAGTTGTAAGCTTCTCTGTTTATTTTCTCTTTCGAAAGCATGTTATCAATGAAGATCATATCTTTAAATATCAGAGGTTTTGCGAAGGAAGGTGCATATGGGTGGGTCAGAAGTTTATGTGGGGAAGAAAAGCCTGATATTTTTGCGTTTCAAGAGACAAAATCAAGTAGGGTTAGTGAACAATGGGCTTCCTGTTTATGGTGGTCGAATAGGGTAGGCATAGTGCAAAAGGAGGCTATGGGTTATTCTGGTGGATTGATGATCCTGTGGGATTTAGACAGTTTTGAGGTTAAAAATTATGTGGAAAGTGAATTTTACATTGCAATAAAAGGCAGATGGAAGACAAGAAATTGTGATTATATCATTGTTAACATTTACGGTCCACAAGATGATGCAAGTAAGATTAGGATGTGGGATTCTTTGAGTGCTCTATTGGGAAGCATAGATAGTAGTTGGTTATTGTGTGGTGACTTCAATGAAGTACGAGAAGAAAACGAGAGACTTAACAGCATCTTTATTCCGAGTAGGGCGAAACGTTTCAATGATTTCATAAGTGACAATAGTCTAGTGGAGATCCCACTTGGTGGAAGGAAATTTACTAGGGTTTGTGATAATGGAGTGAAATTGAGTAAACTTGATAGGTTTATTGCTTCTGATAACTTTCTAAATCAGTGGGATGATCTCTCGGCGTTAGTCTTGGATAGAAAATTTTCACATCACTGCCCAATAGTTATTAGGGATAAAGTACTTGACTTTGGACCTCGGCCTTTCAAAATCTTTGATAAATGGTTGAATCATGAAGAGGTGGATGAACTGATAAAAAAAGCTTGGGATGTCGAAGTGAGTGGATACAGAAAGGATTGTGTTTTTCGAAATAAATTAAAGAATGTAAAGAGTGCCTTAAGAGAATGGAGCAGATCAAACATGAGCAGCTTAGAAAAAGATGTGATTGAGTTGAAAGAAAAGGTTAAGGCATGGGAGTCCAAAGCCGAAGTCAGTAGTCTAAGTGAGCATGATAGGAAACTATGGATGGATTGTAGGAAAACTTAGTTAGATAAAGAGAGAATGAAGAGTAACATGCTCAAGCAAAAAAGCTAGAGGCAAATGGATCGTAGATGGAGACGAAAACTCGAGATTCTTTCACGCTGTCATTAAGCGCAAGTACAATAAAAGTAACATCAGGGGATTGATTATTAATGGCTTGTGGAACGAAAACCCGGTTGAAATAAAAGACGCCATGAAGGAACATTTTTGTATGATCTTCGAAAAAGGAGCAGCTCACCGCCCCTTCATGCGACAGTTTCAACACACTGTCCTATCCGATTGTGAAGCAAGCGATTTAGAAGGCAGGTTCACCGAGTCAGAAGTACTTGAGGCAATTACGGATTGTGATGGGAATAAAGCGCCAGGTTCCGACGGTTTCAATATGAATTTTTTCAAGAAATATTGGGAGCTAATTAAATGCGATCTTATGAAGGCACTAGAATGGTTCTAGGAAAAAGGAGAAATCTCCAAAGGATGTAACGCATCCTTCGTCTCCTTGATTCCAAAGGTAAAAGACCCACTTGGTTTGAACGATTATAGACCCATTAGCTTAATAGGTGGTGTCTACAAAATACTATCGAAGGTGTTGTCGAATAGATTGCGAAAGGTAGTCCCAAATATAGTAGGTGTAGAACAAAGTGCTTTTCTTAAAGGAAGATACATTTTAGACGGGGTTTTAATCGCGAATGAGACGGTTGAGTTCATGAAGAGATCAAAGAAAAAGGGTCTTATTTTTAAAGTGGATTTTGAAAAGGCTTTTGATAGCTTAGATTGGGATTACTTAATGGAAATCATGAAGTGTTTTGGATTTGGTGAGAAATGGTGTAAATGGATTCTTGCATGCCTCACATCGGCCTCTATATCCGTTTTAGTTAATGGTGCACCTACAACCGAGTTTCATATGGGTAGAGGGGTTAGACAAGGCGATCCTCTATCGCCATTTCTCTTCATTGTGGCGGTAGAAGGTCTTAATGTTTTGGCAAAGGCGGCGGTTGATAGGAAGCTATTCAAGGGTATGGAGGTAGGGAACGATAAAATCATGGTCTCGCACTTGCAATACGCGGATGATACCATCTTTTTCGGCGAATGGGAACACGAAAATCTTCAAAATCTTCTACATTTGTTAAAGTGCTTCGAGCTAACTTCGGGTCTCAAGATAAATATGAATAAAAGTTGCATTTTTGGCGTGGGAGTCGATTCTAATGAGATCGATCAATTTGCAAGCAACTTGGGATGTAGCATTGGAAATTTCCCTTTTAAGTATTTTGGTCTCCCAATCGGTTCTAAGATGAACAAACTAAATGATTGGAAGGCGGTCATTGAAAAGTTCAAGTCCAAACTTTCAGAGTGGAAAGCACGAATGATTTCTTTTGGCGGTCGAGTAACACTAATCAAATCGGTCCTCTCGAGTCTACCATTGTACTACTTTTCTTTATTCCGTGCCCCGGGTTGTGTGTTAAACGAATTAGAGAGAGTAAGACGAGAGTTTTTTTGGGGCGTTTCTGGGACGGGGAAAAAAATTCATTGGGTAAAATGGGAAAAGATTATGGCTCCTTATTCACACGGTGGTTTAAACTTGGGCTCACTCAAATACAAAAACTTGTCCTTACTTGGCAAATGGTGGTGGCGGCTTCATAATGAACCAAGTTCGTTATGGGTCAAAGTCATTGTTAGCTTGTATGGACCTTCGGGTGGGCTTGTTCAACTTCAGCCCCTATCTAACCTTAACTTTTCTAGTACGTGGCGATCTATTGTATGTGCAGGAAACTCATTAGAAGATATCGACGTGCCCTTCAGCAAATCCTTTGAAAAAGGCGTCAGTGACGGGTCAGCAACTTTATTTTGGACAGAAAAATGGATCTCTGATGATTGTCTTCAGCGCAAATTCAAAAGATTATTCGAGTTAAATAGCAAGAAAGATGTGTTAATAGCCGATCGAGTTTCGTGGACTGATACAGGGTGCGTTTTCAATTGGGACTGGACAAGTGATTTATTGGGCAGAGCGCATGGGGAGTTGGAAGAACTGCAGAATCTATTAAGGTCTTTCGAACGAGACAACAGGGAAGCAGGAAAGTGGTTTTGGGCGATGTCTACAAACGAAAATTTCACGACAAAAAAGCTTAATGACATCATTGCTGGGAAGATGTTGTTCAAATTTAGAAGCCAACCGACAACTTTGAGAAACTCCCTAGTTCCAAAAAAGGTGGAAATCTTCATTTGGCGGGTCCGAAAAAAGAAACTTCCGGTTCTCTATGAGCTTGACAGACACGATATCGACCTCCATTCGGTACTATGTCCCACCTGCGGAAATGACATTGAAACAGTAGACCATGCTATGATTTTTTGCTCTTATGCTTTTGATGTGTCGTCGAGAGTTTACAAATGGTGGGGTTTGGGAAACTTTTGCAACCTAAGCATAAGTGAAGCTTTTGTTGGGAAAGTAAACATGTCGACTTCGAAATTGGGGGAAAAGATATGAGAGGCGGTGGAATGGACGTGTGGGTATACATTGTGGAAAAATAGAAACCAAAAAGTTTTCAAAAACAAGTCTTGGTGCGTTCCGACTATCCTAAATGAAATTCAAATCATGAACTTCGATTGGATTTCGCGAAGGATCAAAGGTGTGCGGCTAGATTGGTGCACATGGCTTTCAAATCCGCAAGTTTACCTTGAGGCGTTGTAACATATATGCTACCTCAGCATGTAGATGATGCGATATTGTCTAAAGCTTTTCAACATAGTGTTGTAGTTTTCTCTTTTGTTTTCATCTTTTTCGTGTATTTGTAACCATGTTTGATCATCAATAAAATTTTCTGTTTTGCTGTTCAAAAAAAAATTATATATTTTTATATATATAAGTAAATATTAAACGGTAAATGAAGGGAAACAAGGTAAAAGGTCACCGCACTGCGGAAAATCTTTTGAAAAAAATAGATTTTTGTCTACAAGGAATAGGTAATTAATTTGAAACACTATCATGTGTGAAAATATTGTAATGCCCTAATAATTGGCATAGATGGAATAGGTAATTTTAAATATAATAATTTAAATTATTGTTAAAATCGATGACAATTAATTTAAAAAATAAAACAATAAATTATTCGTGGAGATTTTATTATGTTGAAATGTTAAAATGAATGTTAGTAGGGTAAAAATTTTAACATGATATTATACATAATGTTAAATGAATGTTAGCATGATATTCTACATAATGTTCTACATTCAATTTTTACATTCAATTTCTACATTTTAGGGTTTAGATTTATGATTTAAAGTTTATATTTTATTGTTTTTGATTTAACATTTAACATAAACAATTTAGAGTTTAGGGTTTTGGATTTAGAGATCTATACTCAAAACACTAAATCTTAAACTCTAAACTTTAAATTGGGCTAAATTTAGAAGGAAAAAAAACTTATTTCAAGTAGTTCTAACAGAAACATATTAGTTCTAACAAAATTGGAGGAATTCGAACGTGTTCTAAATAAGCCTAAAATGTGTGTCATCCCTAATTTTTGTTAGAAGTGGGAGTTCTCAAAGTTCTCTCATTAAAAAAGTTTTCATTGGATCCTTACCCTATATATATATATATATATATATATATATATATATATATATATATATATATATATATATATATATATATATATATATATATATATATATCTTTCTTTCTTTCTCTCCATTATCATATTTGTTCTCACACTTCATTATTAGTATTCTTAATCAAGAATCTAACCACTAAAGGTAGTTATAAGCCTACTGAATTATAACATAAGAATCAAACCACTAAAGGTAGTTATAAGCCTACTGAATTATAACATATATATATAGAAACTGCCAAGCTGATTAAGTAATTTCATCCATAACAAGGGAATAAGTTTCATCATAATCAATTCCCGATCTTTGAGAAAAATCTTGAGTTACAAGTCTAGCTTTATACCTTGTAACTTCATTTTACTCATTTCATTTTCGCATAAAAATTCATCTATACTCCACATGTTTCACATCTTTAGGTGTGAGAACGATAGATCCGAAAACTTTTCTTTTATTGAGCGATTCAAATTCAGCTCGTATTGCTCTTTTCCAATGATCCCAATCATGTCTATTTTTCCATGACAGATTTTGGTTCTGGATCATCATCCTCATTCATGATGTCATATGCAACATTATATGAAAATATCTCATCAAGATTTTTCATGTCATTTCGGTTCCATAATATTTTTTGAATGTGCATAATTGATTGCAATTTTCGTATTGACATCATCAATCTCCTCTGCAGAAAGAGTATTGATTTGTGGTTCTTCTTGAACACTTTCTTTTACCTCATTATCAGCTGATTTTCTTTTTTGAGAATTTTTATCTTTTGAACCAATTGGTCTCCCACGTTTCTGGCGTGACAAATACTTAAGAGTGACATTATTGCCAGCTTTAGAATTTCAATTCTAGCTGAAGCATATACTGCTAGTATATATGATTTATTCACTACTTTTTGTATCTGTAAATACATCAGGTAATTTATTTGCAAGTTCTTGCATATGTATTATTTTTGAACTTTCTTTTCGCATTCTTTTGTGCGATGATCAAGATACATTAATTTATGTTCACATCATGAAACATCATTTTATTTATATTTCATTTCTGCCCCTAATATAGGGAATAATGTTTCATTAAAGTGACAATCAGCAAAACATGCTGTAAAAACATCACCCGTCATGGGTTCAATATATCTTATAATTGAATATGTTTCATATCCAACATATATTCTCATCCTCCTTTGAAGACCCATTTTAGTGCGTTGTGAGTGTGCAACTAGAACATACACTGCACAATCAAATGTCTTTATGGTGTGAAATATTTGGCTCTTGGCCAAGATCAAGTTGTAGAGGAGAATATTTATGAGTCGCGCTTTATTTAATATGAAATAAAGTCGCAGCATGTAAATTTGCATGTCCTCATATAAATTCTGAGAGTTATGTACTCATTTTTAATGGTCTAGCTATTAGTAGCATGCTTTTAATTATTGATTCAACTATATCAATTTTTTTATGCACATGAGCAACTGGATGTTCAATAACAATCCCTTTAGACATATAATAATCATAAAATGCTTGAGATGTTGACTCACCAACATTATCAAGTCTCACCCTTTTAATGGTGTAATCGAGAAATGTGCTCTTAATTTAATAATTCAAACAAGAAACTTTCCTAATGCCACATTTCGATTTGATAATAAACAAATAAGAGACCATCTGTTAGATGTGTCTATTAGAAACATGAAATATCGAAATGGTCCACATGATGGATGTATTGATCCATATATATCACCTTGAATTCTTTCAAGAAACATTTGTGATTCCTTTTCACAATATACTTTTCATTAATCACCATATGTGCTTTTCATTAATCACCATATGTACTTTTTCATTAATCATCATATGTACTTTTTCATTAATCACCATATGTGCTTTTCATTAATCACCATATGTGCTTTTCATTAATCACCATATGTGCTTTTTCATTAATCACCATATGCGCTTTTCGTCATATATCATTTTCACCATATGCTCTTTTAATCATATACGCTGCGTTTTTCATCATATGCGTTTTTAATCATATGCGCTGCGCTTTTAATCATATGCGCTTTTCATCATATGCGCTTTTCATCATATGCACTTTTAATCATATGGGCTGCGCTTTTCATCATATAAGCTTTTAATCATATGCGCTGCGCTTTTCATCATATGCGCTTTTTATCATATGCGCTTTTAATCATATGCGCTGCGCTTTTCATCATATGCGCTTTTCATCATATGCGCTGCGCTTTTCATCATATGCACTGCGCTTTTCATCATATGCGCTTATTATCATATGCGCTTTTAATCGTATGCGTTGCGCTTTTCATCCTATGCGCTTTTCGGTGCTACATAGGTATTTCTCATTTTCGGTTATCATTGACTGATAATCATATCCATTATGATATATATCAGAGAAACTTAACAAATTTCTCTTTGATTTGGGAGAAAACAAAGCATTGTTTATCAGGAAATTCGTACCATTTGGTAATATGAATTTTTGCCTTTTCCGTTCCTTATATCAAGTTTGCAATACCTGATATAGTATTTATAATTCCTTCATTTGATTTAAATCAATGAAATATTTCTTAAATTTGATCATAGTGTGTATGTTACCACTATCTACAATACATAGGTCTTTACCATTTAATTGATGTTGTATTTCAGCAGGATTCATACTAAAACTTCAAATAAGATAAGCAAATAATGAGTTATATTTCAGCAAGATAATCAAATTACATTACCTTCAAACAAGTTACAATCTGAAGTACATAAAAGATAACACTTAATAAACATATGCGTTATGGTCTAAAACCATGTATTTATGATTGATACATAACAAGCTAGGCATCATAGAAAATTCAAACCAATTAAGTCTCAAGGTAGCTCAGGGTTTATTTAATCAAGATTTTTTAACAGATTCACTCTCGTTTTCTTTTCTTTTGGGACTTATTTGTAGAGATAAACAAGATGTTCATGTATTCAAGAAATACTAGACTGATGATCCATGTTACCAGATCATTAATAAGAATCTCCAGAATTCTTATAAGAGCGTCTACTAACATCTTCAATTTTATCCTTTCATGGATCACCGTTATTTCTTGATAATTAATATCGTATCTATCTTTGAGTATTTTCCATAATCACTTGGATCTTCGATCATATAATATGTAGATTCTAAGGACTCGTCAATATGTTTGCTAAGAAAAATACTTGTTATTGCTTTCTCTTGTTCGGAACAATTGTTATTTTCATTCAGGGTTTCTAAAATACCGATTGATTCGAGATGTTTTTCTACATTCATAACCGATGTTAAGTAGTTGTTCCCACTTGATTCTAAAGAAGCAAATTTAAGCTTTTTCAAATTCGACATTTTCTATTATCAAAAGATGAATAACATAAATCATAATCATAATCAACTTCTATTCATAGACAAATAATAAAATGAAATTAGAATCATTTTAAATTCATAAGTAGCAAACAACAGAATAATGGCATGATTACAAATGATAAAACCACAAGAGCAGGATAGAATATAGGTTCACCTAGTGGTATATTAGCAACAATGATGATAGTTTGTATGACTAATACAATAGGAAAAATCATCCTTGTGTGAATCATCTTTACAAAAAACTTTTTAAGAGTGGTAATCTGAGAAAATGAAGATTGATTTGTGAAAATGTGAAAACGGAGATGTTTATTTTATATTTGAAAAATATAGTCGTTGTAACGTTGTCAGTTGACGTTAACAACCGTTATGTATATATGACTGTTGTAACGTCGTTAGTTGACGTTAACGACTGTTATGTACTCGTTGTATTAATAATAATTTTAATAAAAGAATTTTATTAGTACAAATACGATTACTATAAATACATTTAGTACAAATACGTTTAGTATAAATACGAAGATTAAGAGAATAAACATATTATGCATAAATAATAAATTTTAAGAATAAACATTAGTATGCATGAAATAAATAATGATTAATTGAATAAGTAATCATAAATGTTAGATAACATAAATATAAATGTTAGTGAAGTTAATAAGAGTTAGATTACAGAAATATAATTCAAGCGGTATAACCGACCATATATAACTTAAATAACATAAATATAAATGTTAGTGAAGTTAATAAAAGTTAGATTACATAAATATAATTCAGGCGGTATAACCGACCATATATAACTTAATAACATAAATATAAATGTTAGTGAAGTTAATAAAAGTTAGATTATATAAATATAATTCAGGCGGTATAACCGACCATTTATAACTTAAATAACATAAATATAAATGTTAGTGAAGTTAATAAAAGTTAGATTACAGAAATATAAATTTACTTATGATGATAATAATATTTACCTTACTAATAAATAATAGAAGATATCGTTAAAGAATTTCTTACCTTGATTAGTGACTTGTGCTTGCTTAGATAAACCTTGATTATACGGAGCACATCGTGCTGATAACGTGTTATAATTCAGTAGGCTTATAACTACCTTTAGTGGTTTGATTCTTATGTTATAATTCAGTAGGCTTATAACTACCTTTAGTGGTTAGATTCTTGATTAAGAATACTAATAATGAAGTGTGAGAACAAATATGATAATGGAGAGAAAGAAAGAAACACTTTGTAAGTGTGAGAAATAGCGCAAGTTTAATGCTTGCATTCATGAGTATTTATAGCCTAAAATCTCAATATAAAAATACATACTTTATGTACCAAAATTGACTATATGTATACTCCAAAATTGACTATCCATATCTATATTATTATAACAATATATATATATATATATATATATATATATATATATATATATATATATATATATATATATATAACAAATTCGTGATGGATTAGCATATGATATGTTGACAACTACTATCTACTTTTAGAGTAACCAAATGATCACTCTTTTTTTTGGCGAAAAAATGAATGTTCATATAGAAATGAGACTATTTAAAAAAAAAAAAAAAAAAATTTCCTGAGAAAAGACTACAAAAATAGACAAGGGAAACGGGACATCTCACACAAGCAATTATCTAAACAAGTCTTCCTAACAACCCGAAAAACCATAAAGACAAACTAATCAATCAAAACCAATTACAACACCAAAAGAGGGATCACACTAAACTAACTATCAAAACGAACCCGACCACTCAACCTCGAGAACTCGTTCTTTTCAATTTATCGTGAACCGTCTCTTTCATGGATTTTTTTCCCGTACCGATTCTCTATCTTGTACGGTCACACATTGACAGATCCATCACCCGGTACGCTCTCGCCGGCCAAACGTGTCATAATTACATCGAAAGCCGCAAAAGCTTTCGCGGACATATTACCTCGCCCGATTGCGAATGAACCGCCTTCTTTACCATCTTGAGGACCCATAAACAAGTTTTGGATTGGGTGTCCATAATTCAAGTCATCAATATTATCTTTAAGTTTATAAGTACCTGAAGTTGAAGCCTTATTCATCTTTTTTCTAGACCTAGGATTAAATTTAAAAAGCAAATGATCACTTTATCTAGCTTTCAAACCCGGTTTAACTTATGCAAAATAAATCCATCATATCTTGCATTATGAGATGGGATGAGAGATCTTGTTTCGATCTTTTTCTATCTTATTATCATACGCGATTTTTACTTGGTAAATCGTACAAAATTTACATATGATAACTTACACAATTAATATTAAAGTAAGTCGATCAAAATTCATATTCATATTGTATTAAAAAGAAGAGAGTGAATGAAGAGAGAAAAGCAATATCTAATGTGTTGCGGTAGTAATGATGATGCTTTGGAGAAAAAAGGTGAAAAAGTTTAAGCTAATCCCAATTTTGACATGTAAAGGTGACATCTTTTTATTAAGAATAGATATCACAAATACAGTATAAATGTTACTTGTAATATATCTTATCTTATTATCAAAAGTTACATCATTTTAAATAAAAATAGGAAAAGAAGAAGAAGGTCGACTCACACAGTTAAACAAGAATTTTTTTCACGAATATATATATATATATATATATATATATATATATATATATATATATATATATATATATATATATATATGGTCATAATCAAGAGGGAATCACTTTTTTGGGGGAAAGGGGGGAACCAATTTTTTTTTTTTTTCGTTTTTTAAAAAAACTTTGTTTATGAACATTATAAATTAGATGAAAATATAAACATTTAAAAAAGACACTTTGTAATGAATGTCATTATTTTGGCGGGAAAACGCTCGAAAAAAAAAATAAAAACATTCAATGCAATGAATGTTTTGCTGCTGAGTTTATTTGCATCGTTTTGTTTTCATCTTGTGTGAAGTGTTTTTTTTTTTAATTTAGCCCGATTTAGAGTTTAGGGTTTACGGTTTAGGGTTTTGGGTTTTCGGGTTTACTCCGTAAACCCGAAAACTCAAAACCCTAAACCCTAAACTCTAAACCGTTCGTGTTAAAATATTCAATCTAAACCCTAAACCCTAATTTTTAAACCCAAAACCCTAATTTCTAAACCCTAATAGCTAAACCCTTATTTATAACCTCCTAATTTCTAAACCCTAATTTCTAAACCCTAATTTCTAATCCCTTAAAAAAAAAAACTCAGCAGCAAAACATTCAATGCATTGAATGTTTTTATTTTTTTTTCGAGTTTTTTTCAGCCAAAATAATGACATTCATCACAAAGTGTCTTTTTTAAATGTTCATATTTTCATCTAATCTATAATGTTCGTGAACAAAGTTTTTTCAAAAAACGAAAAAAAATTACTCCCCCCACTTCCCACCAAAAAAGTGCTTCTCTATTTTATATATATATATATATATATATATATATATATATATATATATATATATATATATATATATATATATATATATATATATATATATATATATATATATATATATATATATATGTTCTACTCTTGAACTTGATCCTATAATAGTAGTTTGAAGGAACATTGATAACGTTAAACAAATAGCATGTTAGATTTTTTAAAAATTACAAAATTGAATTTTCTTTCATTGTACCTGGAATACCAGTTAAGTTGAGTTAGTTTTGGTAATAGGCCAACATGGTTCCTGGGTTGAAATGGGCCATGGGTCAAACGGTTCATATTTTTAAACGGGTTCAAATGAGTTGAGTTGGTTTGGGTCGGGTTAGGTAACGGGTCGAAACCGATCATACGTCAAATGGGTCTAAACGGGTCATATATTTTTACATTTGATTTTTACTTATATCATTAATTTTTTACGTTTATACTTTTATATTTTCTTTCTACATTATGACTACGTTTAACGGATGAAACTTTTTATGATCTTTATGCTCAACCCATTTGGTCGTGCTATATACGTGGAGTGGCTGAGATCTCGAACAGTCGATTTTGGCCGAAGTATGCCACAAGTGGTTATAATACTACGTTGTAAGCTTTTCTTCAAATCCTTCAGTTACTAATTAGCTGCAATTTTCAGTTGCATTGGTTAATTTGGTTCCGATTGTAGACACTAATATTTCTAGCTTTTTTGTTTAAACTATGGTTCATGTTCATCCCATTAGCAAGTTTGGGCCGTTTGGTGTATTTGTTTATGTGGGGGTATAGCTAGCTATAACAACTTAGTCAATGCTTCGTCCCATGATTTTGTTCTTGTTTCCTCTTTTATAGATTTAGCCAAAAGCTATTTTCGGTTCACTTGGCTAGAGATTTCAGGTATTCTGGTGGCGTTTGCGACCAAAGTTAATACCTCGGTTATGGGTAAGCATTTTGACGATGTTATTTTGGTTGCAAAAGCCAAGTCAGATTTGGGTAATGTGTGTTCTTTAATTGCTTTTATCTACAAACTTGAAATATATTCATGATTTGATTGAGGTAGATTTAGAAGTAGATACACATTTGGCTATTACTTTTAAAATTGTTTGGGTTTCTGAGGTATAAGATGTTAATAATTTAAATCATATCTTTTTTGAGTCCTTTGATCAAAATTTATTAGTTTCTTCTAATCCTTTAGTGGTGTCAAATAGTAGTTTGAATGGTTCATTTGGTATTAGACATGATTTTGAGGATCCTGCTAAGGGTGTGAAAGTAACTGATGCACGTTCAAAGTTTAAACACGGTGAAACACCATCTGCAACTCTCTCTGTTAATTTAATGGGCTGGGGATGGTTGCTAATGGGGTAGTTTTGAGGTTTGAATCGTTTGTGTCTCATGCGGTTGTTGTTATGCATACTGTAGTGATCCGAACTTTTCCATGTTTATATATATTAATTGAGATTGATATTTACATGATTAAATGTTTCCAACATGTTAAGCAATCAAACTTGTTAAGATTTGATTAATTGAAATATGTTTCATATAGACAATTGACCACCCAAGTTGACCGGCGATTCACGAACGTTAAAACTTGTAAAAACGACATGACGATATATATATGGATATACATATGGTTAACATGAGATTATGATAAGTAAGTATCTCCATAAGTATATTAACAATGAGTTATATACATATAAACAAGACTACTAACTTAAGGATTTCGAAACGAGACATATATGTAACGATTATCGTTGTAACGACATTTAAATGTATATATATCATATTAAGATATATTAATATATCATAATATCATGATAATATAATAATTTAACATCTCATTAGATATAATAAACAATGGGTTAACAACATTAATTGAGATCGTTAACTTAAAGGTTTCAAAACAACATTTACATGTAACGACTAACGATGACTTAACGACTCAGTTAAAATGTATATACATGTAGTGTATTTAGATGTATTAAAATACTTTTGGAAGACTTCAAGACATATATCAAAACACTCATACTTAACGAAAATGGTTACAGTTACTTTCCCATTCTTTTCTTTCATCAAGAATTCTAGTCGTATTCTTACCCGTATTATACACAGCTTCAAAACGTACTTACTATGGGTATATACCAATAGGAACTAGCATGGGATTCCACTCTTGATTATGTCATGTATGACTAATCAATTTTAACTTCTACCATGAGCTAGTCAACTAACTAGAACTCCTCTTAACCCCACTCACCACTCACCAATTACCACTCATCATTCACTCCATTTCACTTCCAATTCTCTTTCTAATTCTCTCTCAACACACACACACACACACACTATTATGAACGTATTTTTCCAGTAGTTAATCATCATCTTCATCAAAAATCACTTCAAGAATCAAGCTATAATCATCATAGGAAGAACACTTCAAGAACACTTCAAAAATCCCTTCAAGTTTACTAATTTACTTCCAAGCTTTCTAATCCATTCCAAGTAATCATCTAAGATCAAGAAACCTTTGTTATATACAGTAGGTTATCTTTCTTATTCAAGGTAATATTCATATTCAAACTTTGATTCAATTTCTATAACTATAAACTATCTTAATTCGAGTAAAAATCTTACTTGAACTTGTTTTTGTGTCATGATCCTACTTCAAGAACTTTCAAGCCATCCAAGATCCTTTGAAGCTAGATCATTTCTTGTCACTTCCAGTAGATTTACCTACTAAACTTGAGGTAGTAATGATGTTCATAACATCATTCAATTCATATATATAAAACTATCTTATTCGAAGGTTTAAACTCGTAATCACTAGAATATAGTTTAGTTAATTCTAAACTTGTTCGCAAACAAAAGTTAATCCTTCTAACTTGACTTTTAAAATTAACTAAACACATGTTCTATATCTATATGATATGCTAACTTAATGATTTAAAACCTGGAAACACGAAAAACACCGTAAAACCGGATTTACGCCGTCGTAGTAACACCGCGGGCTGTTTTGGGTTAGTTAATTAAAAACTATGATAAACTTTGATATAAAAGTTGTTATTCTGAGAAAATGATTTTTATTATGAACATGAAACTATATCCAAAAATTATGGTTAAACTCAAAGTGGAAGTATGTTTTCTAAAATGGTCATCTAGACGTCGTTCTTTCGACTGAAATGACTACCTTTACAAAAATGACTTGTAACTTATTTTTCCGACTATAAACCTATACTTTTTCTATTTAGATTCATAAAATAGAGTTCAATAAGAAAGCATAGCAATTTGATTCACTCAAAACGGATTTAAAATGAAGAAGTTACGGGTAAAACAAGATTGGATAATTTTTCTCATTTTAGCTACGTGAAAATTGGTAACAAATCTATTCCAACCATAACTTAATCAACTTGTATTGTATATTATGTAATCTTGAGATACCATAGACACGTATACAATGTTTCGACCTATCATGTCGACACATCTATATATATTTCGGAACAACCATAGACACTCTATATGTGAATGTTGGAGTTAGCTATACAGGGTTGAGGTTGATTCCAAAATATATATAGTTTGAGTTGTGATCAATACTGAGATACGTATACACCGGGTCGTGGATTGATTCAAGATAATATTTATTGATTTATTTCTGTACATCTAACTGTGGACAACTAGTTGTAGGTTACTAACGAGGACAGCTGACTTAATAAACTTAAAACATCAAAATATATTAAAAGTGTTATAAATATATTTTGAACATACTTTAATATATATGTATATATTGTTATAGGTTCGTGAATCAACAGTGGCCAAGTCTTACTTCTCGACGAAGTAAAAATCTGTGAAAGTGAGTTATAGTCCCACTTTTAAAATCTAATATTTTGGGATGAGAATACATGCAGGTTTTATAAATGATTTACAAAATAGACACAAGTACGTGAAACTACATTCTATGGTTGAATTATTGAAATCTAATATGCCCCTTTTTTATTAAGTCTGGTAATCTAAGAATTAGGGAACAGACACCCTAATTGACGCGAATTCTAAAGATAGATCTATTGGGCCTAACAAACCCCATCCAAAGTACCGGATGCTTTAGTACTTCGAAATTTATATCATATCCGAAGGGTGTCCCGGAATGATGGGGATATTCTTATATATGCATCTTGTTAATGTCGGTTACCAGGTGTTCACCATATGAATGATTTTTATCTCTATGTATGGGATGTGTATTGAAATATGAAATCTTGTGGTCTATTGTTACGATTTGATATATATAGGTTAAACCTATAACTCACCAACATTTTTGTTGACGTTTAAAGCATGTTTATTCTCAGGTGAATATTAAGAGCTTCCGCTGTTGCATACTAAAATAAGGACAAGATTTGGAGTCCATGTTTGTATGATATTGTGTAAAAACTGCATTCAAGAAACTGATTTCGATGTAACATATTTGTATTGTAAACCATTATGTAATGGTCGTGTGTAAACAGGATATTTTAGATTATCATTATTTGATAATCTACGTAAAGCTTTTTAAACCTTTATTTATGAAATAAAGGTTATGGTTTGTTTTAAAAATGAATGCAGTCTTTGAAAAACGTCTCATATAGAGGTCAAAACCTCGCAACGAAATCAATTAATATGGAACGTTTTTAATCAATAAGAACGGGACATTTCAGTTGGTATCCGAGCGTTGGTCTTAGAGAATCAGAATTTTGCATTAGTGTGTCTTATCGAATTTGTTAGGATGCATTAGTGAGTCTGGACTTCGACCGTGTTTACTTGAAAAATGATTGCTTAACAAATTTTGTTGGAAACTATATATTTTTAACATGTGAATATTATGTGATATATTAATCTCTTAACGCGTTTGATATTATGTGATAGATGTCTACCTCTAGAACAAGTCCCATTGACTCACCTAATAATAATGAAGAGTCAAATGTAAATTGGAATGATTCGTGGACTGATTCACAAGTTCCCGAAGAGGAACCGGAAGAAGAGTCGGAACTAGAAGAAGAATCGGAACCGGAAGAAGAATCGGAACCGGATGAAGAAATAGAACCGGTGGGGGAAATAATAAAACGGTTAAGTAAAAGAAAATCCTCAACCAACCGACCAAGGTTAATTATGGTCAATGGTGTTTCCGCTAAGGAAGCAAAATATTGGGAGGATTACCAATTCTCCGATGAATCGGATTCTGACAAGAATTCCGATGATGTTATAGAAATTACCCCAACTGAATTTAAAAAGGCAAAAGAAAATAATAAGGGAAAGGGCATAAAAATAGAGAAATCTAATTCCAACCCCGATGAACTTTATATGTATCGTCAACCCCCGAAGTCCTTAAGTTGTAACAATGACCCGGGAACCTCTAAACCACCAGGTTTTTCTAAACCAATGTGGAAAACGACGGCTCGTATTAGGGGAACATCATATATCCCTAGAAACTTGGCAAAACGAACCAAAACCGAAGAAGAAGAAACAGGCGAGTCGGAATAAGATAGTTGTATTCATGTGGTGTAATATATGTAATATAGTGTGCTTATGCTTTATGATATATGTAAAAATTGCTTGTATTAATAAGTATTTTTTTTTATGAATCTAACTCTTGTCTATTTTACAGTATAAAAACACAAAATGGATAGACAACCCAATATTTTAAGAGACCTATCCGGAGACATGATTGATGAAATCTTGTCTAGAGTCGGTCAGAATTCTTCGGCACAACTATTTAAGGCGAGATCAGTTTGTAAGACATTCGAAGAACGTTCCAAGAATGCCTTGGTTTATAAAAGGCTTTCGTTCGAAAGATGGGGGATATCACATTGGGAAATCCATAAGTTACGATGTGTTTACTTTGACGCATATATTACGGGGAACCCAAATGCTATTTTACGCAATGGGTTAAGAAATTATTTTGACTCAATATATCCGAATATTGGACTTCGTGATTTAGAAAAAAACGGCTAACATGCAACATAAAGAAGCATGTTATGCTTACGGATTAGTAATGTTCGCTTCTCACCAAAGTGAGAACAAGAACATCGACCTACAACTATTAAACAAAACGTTCCCACAAGTGACGGAGTCGGTAATTGGGGTAAGAAATGAGGTTTTTAGATTGTTACAGGACTGTTGGACATTACATAACCCTCGTCCCTTTGATGACGTTACAACACGCTGTCTTATCAACGGCCATAATGAAATGTCCCGTTCTTATTGATTAAAAACGTTCCATATTAATTGATTTCGTTGCGAGGTTTTGACCTCTATATGAGACGTTTTTCAAAGACTGCATTCATTTTTAAAACAAACCATAACCTTTATTTCATAAATAAAGGTTTAAAAAGCTTTACGTAGATTATCAAATAATGATAATCTAAAATATCCTGTTTACACACGACCATTACATAATGGTTTACAATACAAATATGTTACATCGAAATCAGTTTCTTGAATGCAGTTTTTACACAATATCATACAAACATGGACTCCAAATCTTGTCCTTATTTTAGTATGCAACAGCGGAAGCTCTTAATATTCACCTGAGAATAAACATGCTTTAAACGTCAACAAAAATGTTGGTGAGTTATAGGTTTAACCTATATATATCAAATCGTAACAATAGACCACAAGATTTCATATTTCAATACACATCCCATACATAGAGATAAAAATCATTCATATGGTGAACACCTGGTAACCGAAAATAACAAGATGCATATATAAGAATATCCCCATCATTCCGGGACACCCTTCGGATATGATATAAATTTCGAAGTACTAAAGCATCCGGTACTTTGGATGGGGTTTGTTAGGCCCAATAGATCTATCTTTAGGATTCGCGTCAATTAGGGTGTCTGTTCCCTAATTCTTAGATTACCAGACTTAATAAAAAGGGGCATATTCGATTTCTATAATTCAACCATAGAATGTAGTTTCACGTACTTGTGTCTATTTTGTAAATCATTTATAAAACCTGCATGTATTCTCATCCCAAAAATATTAGATTTTAAAAGTGGGACTATAACTCACTTTAACAGATTTTTACTTCGTCGGGAAGTAAGACTTGGCCACTGGTTGATTCACGAACCTATAACAATATATACATATATATCAAAGTATGTTCAAAATATATTTACAACACTTTTAATATATTTTGATGTTTTAAGTTTATTAAGTCAGCTGTCCTCGTTAGTAACCTACAACTAGTTGTCCACAGTTAGATGTACAGAAATAAATCGATAAATATTATCTTGAATCAATCCACGACCCAGTGTATACGTATCTCAGTATTGATCACAACTCAAACTATATATATTTTGGAATCAACCTCAACCCTGTATAGCTAACTCCAACATTCACATATAGAGTGTCTATGGTTGTTCCGAAATATATATAGATGTGTCGACATGATAGGTCGAAACATTGTATACGTGTCTATGGTATCTCAAGATTACATAATATATAATACAAGTTGATTAAGTTATGGTTGGAATAGATTTGTTACCAATTTTCACGTAGCTAAAATGAGAAAAATTATCCAATCTTGTTTTACCCATAACTTCTTCATTTTAAATCCGTTTTGAGTGAATAAAATTGCTATGGTTTCATATTGAACTCTATTTTATGAATATAAACAAAAAAAGTATAGGTTTCTAGTCGGAAAAATAAGTTACAAGTCGTTTTTGTAAAGGTAGTCATTTCAGTCGAAAGAACGACGTCTAGATGACCATTTTAGAAAACATACTTCCACTTTGAGTTTAACCATAATTTTTGGATATAGTTTCATGTTCATAATAAAAATCATTTTCTCAGAATAACAACTTTTAAATCAAAGTTTATCATAGTTTTTAATTAACTAACCCAAAACAGCCCGCGGTGTTACTACGACGGCGTAAATCCGGTTTTACGGTGTTTTTCATGTTTCCAGGTTTTAAATCATTAAGTTAGCATATAATATAGATATAGAACATGTGTTTAGTTGATTTTAAAAGTCAAGTTAGAAGGATTAACTTTTGTTTGCGAACAAGTTTAGAATTAACTAAACTATGTTCTAGTGATTACAAGTTTAAACCTTCGAATAAGATAGCTTTATATGTATGAATCGAATGATGTTATGAACATCATTACTACCTTAAGTTCCTTGGATAAACCTACTGGAAAAGAGAAAAATGGATCTAGCTTCAATGGATCCTTGGATGGCTCGAAGTTCTTGAAGCAGAATCATGACACGAAAACAAGTTCAAGTAAGATCATCACTTGAAATAAGATTGTTATAGTTATAGAAATTGAACCAAAGTTTGAATATGATTATTACCTTGTATTAGAATGATAACCTACTGTAAGAAACAAAGATTTCTTGAGGTTGGATGATCACCTTACAAGATTGGAAGTGAGCTAGCAAACTTGAAAGTATTCTTGATTTTATGAAACTAGAACTTTTGGAATTTATGAAGAACACTTAGAACTTGAAGATAGAACTTGAGAGAGATCAATTAGATGAAGAAAATTGAAGAATGAAAGTGTTTGTAGGTGTTTTTGGTCGTTGGTGTATGGATTAGATATAAAGGATATGTAATTTTGTTTTCATGTAAATAAGTCATGAATGATTACTCATATTTTTGTAATTTTATGAGATATTTCATGCTAGTTGCCAAATGATGGTTCCCACATGTGTTAGGTGACTCACATGGGCTGCTAAGAGCTGATCATTGGAGTGTATATACCAATAGTACATACATCTAAAAGCTGTGTATTGTACGAGTACGAATACGGGTGCATACGAGTAGAATTGTTGATGAAACTGAACGAGGATGTAATTGTAAGCATTTTTGTTAAGTAGAAGTATTTTGATAAGTGTATTGAAGTCTTTCAAAAGTGTATAAATACATATTAAAACACTACATGTATATACATTTTAACTGAGTCGTTAAGTCATCGTTAGTCGTTACATGTAAGTGTTGTTTTGAAACCTTTAGGTTAACGATCTTGTTAAATGTTGTTAACCCAATGTTTATAATATCAAATGAGATTTTAAATTATTATATTATCATGATATTATCATGTATGAATATCTCTTAATATGATATATATACATTAAATGTCTTTACAACGATAATCGTTACATATATGTCTCGTTTAAAAATCATTAAGTTAGTAGTCTTGTTTTTACATATGTAGTTCATTGTTAATATACTTAATGATATGTTTACTTATCATAGTATCATGTTAACTATATATATATCCATATATATGTCATCATATAGTTTTTACAAGTTTTAACGTTCGTGAATCACCGGTCAACTTGGGTGGTCAATTGTCTATATGAAACATATTTTAATTAATCAAGTCTTAACAAGTTTGATTGCTTAACATGTTGGAAACATTTAATCATGTAAATATCAATCTCAATTAATATATATAAACATGGAAAAGTTCGGGTCACTACAGTACCTACCCGTTAAATAAATTTCGTCCCGAAATTTTAAGCTGTTGAAGGTGTTGACGAATCTTCTGGAAATAGATGCGGGTATTTATTCTTCATCTGATCTTCACGCTCCCAGGTGAACTCGGGTCCTCTACGAGCATTCCATTGAACCTTAATAATTGGTATCTTGTTTTGCTTAAGTCTTTTAACCTCACGATCCATTATTTCGACGGGTTCTTCGATGAATTGAAGTTTTTCGTTGATTTGGATTTCATCTAACGGAATAGTGAGATCTTCTTTAGCAAAACATTTCTTTAAATTCGAGACGTGGAAAGTGTTATGTACAGCCGCGAGTTGTTGAGGTAACTCTAGTCGGTAAGCTACTGGTCCGATACGATCAATAATCTTGAATGGTCCAATATACCTTGGATTTAATTTCCCTCGTTTACCAAATCGAACAACGCCTTTCCAAGGTGCAACTTTAAGCATGACCATCTCTCCAATTTCAAATTCTATATCTTTTCTTTTAATGTCAGCGTAGCTCTTTTGTCGACTTTGGGCAGTTTTCAACCGTTGTTGAATTTGGATGATCTTCTCGGTAGTTTCTTGTATAATCTCCGGACCCGTAATCTGTCTATCCCACACTTCACTCCAACAAATCGGAGACCTGCACTTTCTACCATAAAGTGCTTCAAACGGCGCCATCTCAATGCTTGAATGGTAGCTGTTGTTGTAGGAAAATTCTGCTAACGGTAGATGTCGATCCCAACTGTTTCCGAAATCAATAACACATGCTCGTAGCATGTCTTCAAGCGTTTGTATCATCCTTTTGCTCTGCCCATCAGTTTGTGGATGATAGGCAGTACTCATGTCTAGACGAGTTCCTAATGCTTGCTGTAATGTCTGCCAGAATCTTGAAATAAATCTGCCATCCCTATCAGAGATAATAGAGATTGGTATTCCATGTCTGGAGATGACTTCCTTCAAATACAGTCGTGCTAACTTCTCCATCTTGTCATCTTCTCTTATTGGCAAGAAGTGTGCTGATTTGGTGAGACGGTCAACTATTACCCAAATAGTATCAAAACCACTTGCAGTCCTTGGCAATTTAGTGATGAAATCCATGGTAATGTTTTCCCATTTCCATTCCGGGATTTCGGGTTGTTGAAGTAGACCTGATGGTTTCTGATGCTCAGCTTTGACCTTAGAACACGTCAAACATTCTCCTACGTATTTAGCAACATCGGCTTTCATACCCGGCCACCAAAAATGTTTCTTGAGATCCTTGTACATCTTCCCCGTTCCAGGATGTATTGAGTATCTGGTTTTATGAGCTTCTCTAAGTACCATTTCTCTCATATCTCCAAATTTTGGTACCCAAATCCTTTCAGCCCTATACCGGGTTCCGTCTTCCCGAATATTAAGATGCTTCTCCGATCCTTTGGGTATTTCATCCTTTAAATTTCCCTCTTTTAAAACTCCTTGTTGCGCCTCCTTTATTTGAGTAGTAAGGTTATTATGAATCATTATATTCATAGATTTTACTCGAATGGGTTCTCTGTCCTTCCTGCTCAAGGCATCGGCTACCACATTTGCCTTCCCCGGGTGGTAACGAATCTCAAAGTCGTAATCATTCAATAATTCAATCCACCTACGCTGCCTCATATTCAGTTGTTTCTGATTAAATATGTGTTGAAGACTTTTGTGGTCGGTATATATAATACTTTTGACCCCATATAAGTAGTGCCTCCAAGTCTTTAATGCAAAAACAACCGCGCCTAATTCCAAATCATGCGTCGTATAATTTTGTTCGTGAATCTTCAATTGTCTAGACGCATAAGCAATCACCTTCGTTCGTTGCATTAATACACAACCGAGACCTTGCTTTGATGCATCACAATAATTCACAAAATCATCATTCCCTTCAGGCAATGACAATATAGGTGCCGTAGTTAGCTTTTTCTTCAATAACTGAAACGCTTTCTCTTGTTCATCATTCCATTCAAATTTCTTCCCTTTATGCGTTAATGCATTCAAGGGTTTTGTTATTCTGGAAAAGTCTTGGATGAACCTTCTGTAGTAACCAGCTAGTCCTAAAAACTGGCGTATGTGTTTCGGAGTTTTTGGGGTTTTCCACTTTTCAACAGTTTCTATCTTTGCCGGATCCACCTTAATACATTCTTTGTTCACTATGTGACCGAGGAATTGAACTTCTTCCAACCAAAATGCACACTTTGAAAACTTAGCGTACAATTCCTCCTTCCTCAATACTTCTAACACCTTTCTCAAATGTTCACCATGTTCTTGGTCATTCTTTGAGTAAATAAGTATGTCATCAATGAAAACAATGACAAACTTGTCAAGGTATGGTCCACACACTCGGTTCATAAGGTCCATGAACACAGCTGGTGCATTAGTTAAACCAAATGGCATGACCATAAACTCGTAATGACCGTAACGTGTTCTGAAAGCAGTCTTTGGAATATCATCTTCTTTCACCCGCATTTGATGATACCCGGAACGTAAGTCAATCTTTGAATAAACAGACGAGCCTTGTAGTTGATCAAATAAGTCGTCGATTCTCGGTAGTGGGTAGCGGTTCTTGATGGTAAGTTTGTTCAACTCTCGATAGTCGATACACAACCTGAATGTACCATCTTTCTTCTTGACAAACAAAACAGGAGCTCCCCACGGTGATGTGCTTGGTCGAATGAAACCACGCTCTAAAAGTTCTTGTAATTGGCTTTGCAGTTCTTTCATCTCGCTGGGTGCGAGTCTGTAAGGAGCACGAGCTATTGGTGCAGCTCCTGGTACAAGATCTATTTGAAATTCAACGGATCGATGTGGGGGTAATCCCGGTAATTCTTTCGGAAATACATCGGGAAATTCTTTTGCAATGGGAATATCATTGATGCTCTTTTCTTCAGTTTGTACTTTCTCGATGTGTGCTAGAACAGCATAGCAACCTTTTCTTATTAGTTTTTGTGCCTTCAAATTACTAATAAGATGTAGCTTCGTGTTGCCCTTTTCTCCGTACACCATTAAGGGTTTTCCTTTTTCTCGTATAATGCGAATTGCATTTTTGTAACAAACGATCTCTGCTTTCACTTCTTTCAACCAGTCCATACCGATTATCACATCAAAACTCCCTAACTCTACTGGTATCAAATCAATCTTAAATGTTTCGCTAACCAGTTTAATTTCTCGATTCCGACATATATTATCTGCTGAAATTAATTTACCATTTGCTAATTCGAGTAAAAATTTACTATCCAAAGGCGTCAATGGACAACTTAATTTAGCACAAAAATCTCTACTCATATAGCTTCTATCCGCACCCGAATCAAATAAAACGTAAGCAGATTTATTGTCAATAAGAAACGTACCCGTAACAAGCTCCGGGTCTTCCTGTGCCTCTGCCGCATTAATATTGAAAACTCTTCCGCGGCCTTGTCCATTCGTGTTCTCCTGGTTCGGGCAATTTCTAATAATGTGGCCCGGTTTTCCACATTTATAACAAACTACATTGGCATAACTTGCTCCGACACTACTTGCTCCGCCATTACTCGTTCCGACACCATTTGTTCCTTTCGTTCTATTAACCCCTGGTCCGTAGACCTCACACTTCGCCGCGCTATGACCATTTCTTTTACACTTGTTGCAAAATTTGGTGCAGAACCCCGAGTGATTCTTTTCACACCTTTGGCATAGCTGCTTCTGATTGTTGTTGTTGTTGCGGTTATTATTGTTGTTGGGATGATTGTTGTAGTTGCTGTTGTTGTTGTTGTTGTTGTTGTTGGGCCGTTTGTTGTAGTTGCGATTGATGTTGCGATTGTTGGGATAATTGTTGCGATTATTGTTGTAATTGCTGTTGTTGTTGTATTGGTGATTCTTATCACCGTTTTCCTCCCACTTTCTTTTGACTTGCTTCACATTGGTCTCTTCAGCAGTCTGTTCTTTAATTCTTTCTTCAATCTGGTTCACTAGTTTGTGAGCCATTCTACATGCCTGTTGTATGGAGGCGGGCTCGTGTGAACTTATATCTTCTTGGATTCTTTCCGGTAATCCTTTCACAAACGCGTCGATCTTCTCTTCCTCATCTTCGAATGCTCCCGGACACAATAGGCACAATTCTGTGAATCGTCTTTCGTACGTGGTAATATCAAATCCTTGGGTTCGTAACCCTCTAAGTTCTGTCTTGAGCTTATTGACCTCGGTTCTGGGACGGTACTTCTCGTTCATCAAGTGCTTGAATGCTGACCACGGTAGTGCGTACGCATCGTCTTGTCCCACTTGCTCTAGATAGGTATTCCACCATGTTAACGCAGAACCTGTGAAGGTATGCGTAGCGTACTTTACTTTGTCCTCTTCAGTACACTTACTTATGGCAAACACCGATTCGACCTTCTCGGTCCACCGTTTCAATCCGATCGGTCCTTCGGTTCCATCAAATTCCAAAGGTTTGCAGACAGTGAATTCTTTGTAGGTGCATCCTACACGATTTCCTGTACTGCTAGATCCAAGGTTATTGTTGGTATGTAGCGCAGCCTGTACTGCGGCTATGTTTGAAGCTAGAAAAGTACGGAATTCCTCTTCATTCATATTCACGGTGTGTCGAGTAGTCGGTGCCATTTCCTTCAAAATAGTTAAATGGAACAAGTTAATCATACAGAATATTAAGAGTAGTTAATAGTATTTCGTAGCATAATATGAACTCATTTATAAAAGCTTTTTCTTCATATTAGCGTTTTATAAGGTTAAATTCGGGTAGTACCTACCCATTAAGTTCATACTTAGTAGCTAATATACAATTCAACTACTACAATTCTATATGAAAAACTGATTATAACAATATTTCGCGTTCAAACTTTTATACAATATTTTACAAACTTACAATACCTCTTATTTTACATAAAGCATGAAATATAGCACACAATAACTTTGATATAAGATAGTTGTGAAGACAATTCTAGCTAGTACACAAGTCGTTCAGCAAAGACAATAAAGACACGTAATTCATACGTCCAGAAACAAGTCATGCATTCTGGTTTTACTAGGACTACTTCCCATCCTTGGTCTTGTGTAACATAACCGTTATGGCCGTTGATAAGACAGCGTGTTGTAACGTCATCAAAGGGACGAGGGTTACGTAATGTCCAACAGTCCCGTAATAATCTAAAAACCTCATTTCTTACCCCAATTACCGACTCCGTCACTTGTGGAAACGTTTTGTTTAATAGTTGTAGCCCGATGTTCTTGTTCTCACTTTGGTGAGAAGCGAACATTACTAATCCGTAAGCATAACATGCTTCTTTATGTTGCATGTTAGCCGCTTTTTCTAAATCACGAAGTCCAATATTCGGATATATTGAGTCAAAATAATTTCTTAACCCGTTGCGTAAAATAGCATTTGGGTTCCCCGCAATATATGCATCAAAGTAAACACATCGTAACTTATGGGTTTCCCAATGTGATATCCCCCATCTTTCAAACGAAAGTCTCTTATAAACCAAGACATTCTTGGAACATTCTTCGAATGTCTTACAAACTGATCTCGCCTTAAATAGTTGTGCCGAAGAATTCTGGCCGACTCTAGACAAGATTTCATCAATCATGTCTCCGGGTAGGTCTCTTAAAATATTGGGTTGTCTATCCATTTTGTGTTTTTAAACTGTAAAATAGACAAGAGTTAGATTCATAAAAAAATACTTATTAATACAAGCAATTTTTACATATATCATACAGCATAAGAACACTATATTACATATATTACACCACACGAATACAACTATCTTATTCCGACTCGCTCGTTTCTTCTTCTTCGGTTTTGGTTCGTTTTGCCAAGTTTCTAGGGATATATGATGTTCCCCTAATACGAGCCGTCGTTGTCCACATTGGTTTAGAAAAACCTGGTGGTTTAGAGGTTCCCGGGTCATTGTTACAACTTAAGGACTTCGGGGGTTGACGATACATATAAAGTTCATCGGGGTTGGAATTAGATTTCTCTATTTTTATGCCCTTTCCCTTATTATTTTCTTTTGCCTTTTTAAATTCAGTTGGGGTAATTTCTATAACATCATCGGAATTCTCGTCGGAATCCGATTCATCGGAGAATTGGTAATCCTCCCAATATTTTGCTTCCTTGGCGGAAACACCATTGACCATAATTAACCTTGGTCGGTTGGTTGAGGATTTTCTTTTACTTAACCGTTTTATTATTTCCCCCCACCGGTTCTATTTCTTCATCCGGTTCCGATTCTTCTTCCGGTTCCGATTCTTCTTCCGGTTCCGACTCTTCTTCCGGTTCCTCTTCGGGAACTTGTGAATCAGTCCACGAATCATTCCAATTTACATTTGACTCTTCATTATTATTAGGTGAGTCAATGGGACTTGTTCTAGAGGTAGACATCTATCACATAATATCAAACGCGTTAAGAGATTAATATATCACATAATATTCACATGTTAAAAATATATAGTTTCCAACAAAATTTGTTAAGCAATCATTTTTCAAGTAAACACGGTCGAAGTCCAGACTCACTAATGCATCCTAACAAACTCGATAAGACACACTAATGAAAAATTCTGGTTCTCTAAGACCAACGCTCGGATACCAACTGAAATGTCCCGTTCTTATTGATTAAAAACGTTCCATATTAATTGATTTCGTTGCGAGGTTTTGACCTCTATATGAGACGTTTTTCAAAGACTGCATTCATTTTTAAAACAAACCATAACCTTTATTTCATAAATAAAGGTTTAAAAAGCTTTACGTAGATTATCAAATAATGATAATCTAAAATATCCTGTTTACACACGACCATTACATAATGGTTTACAATACAAATATGTTACATCGAAATCAGTTTCTTGAATGCAGTTTTTACACAATATCATACAAACATGGACTCCAAATCTTGTCCTTATTTTAGTATGCAACAGCGGAAGCTCTTAATATTCACCTGAGAATAAACATGCTTTAAACGTCAACAAAAATGTTGGTGAGTTATAGGTTTAACCTATATATATCAAATCGTAACAATAGACCACAAGATTTCATATTTCAATACACATCCCATACATAGAGATAAAAATCATTCATATGGTGAACACCTGGTAACCGACAATAACAAGATGCATATATAAGAATATCCCCATCATTCCGGGACACCCTTCGGATATGATATAAATTTCGAAGTACTAAAGCATCCGGTACTTTGGATGGGGTTTGTTAGGCCCAATAGATCTATCTTTAGGATTCGCGTCAATTAGGGTGTCTGTTCCCTAATTCTTAGATTACCAGACTTAATAAAAAGGGGCATATTCGATTTCGATAATTCAACCATAGAATGTAGTTTCATGTACTTGTGTCTATTTTGTAAATCATTTATAAAACCTGCATGTATTCTCATCCCAAAAATATTAGATTTTAAAAGTGGGACTATAACTCACTTTAACAGATTTTTACTTCGTCGGGAAGTAAGACTTGGCCACTGGTTGATTCACGAACCTATAACAATATATACATATATATCAAAGTATGTTCAAAATATATTTACAACACTTTTAATATATTTTGATGTTTTAAGTTTATTAAGTCAGCTGTCCTCGTTAGTAACCTACAACTAGTTGTCCACAGTTAGATGTACAGAAATAAATCGATAAATATTATCTTGAATCAATCCACGACCCAGTGTATACGTATCTCAGTATTGATCACAACTCAAACTATATATATTTTGGAATCAACCTCAACCCTGTATAGCTAACTCCAACATTCACATATAGAGTGTCTATGGTTGTTCCGAAATATATATAGATGTGTCGACATGATAGGTCGAAACATTGTATACGTGTCTATGGTATCTCAAGATTACATAATATATAATACAAGTTGATTAAGTTATGGTTGGAATAGATTTGTTACCAATTTTCACGTAGCTAAAATGAGAAAAATTATCCAATCTTGTTTTACCCATAACTTCTTCATTTTAAATCCGTTTTGAGTGAATAAAATTGCTATGGTTTCATATTGAACTCTATTTTATGAATATAAACAAAAAAAGTATAGGTTTCTAGTCGGAAAAATAAGTTACAAGTCGTTTTTGTAAAGGTAGTCATTTCAGTCGAAAGAACGACGTCTAGATGACCATTTTAGAAAACATACTTCCACTTTGAGTTTAACCATAATTTTTGGATATAGTTTCATGTTCATAATAAAAATCATTTTCTCAGAATAACAACTTTTAAATCAAAGTTTATCATAGTTTTTAATTAACTAACCCAAAACAGCCCGCGGTGTTACTACGACGGCGTAAATCTGGTTTTACGGTGTTTTTCATGTTTCCAGGTTTTAAATCATTAAGTTAGCATATAATATAGATATAGAACATGTGTTTAGTTGATTTTAAAAGTCAAGTTAGAAGGATTAACTTTTGTTTGCGAACAAGTTTAGAATTAACTAAACTATGTTCTAGTGATTACAAGTTTAAACCTTCGAATAAGATAGCTTTATATGTATGAATCGAATGATGTTATGAACATCATTACTACCTTAAGTTCCTTGGATAAACCTACTGGAAAAGAGAAAAATGGATCTAGCTTCAATGGATCCTTGGATGGCTCGAAGTTCTTGAAGCAGAATCATGACACGAAAACAAGTTCAAGTAAGATCATCACTTGAAATAAGATTGTTATAGTTATAGAAATTGAACCAAAGTTTGAATATGATTATTACCTTGTATTAGAATGATAACCTACTGTAAGAAACAAAGATTTCTTGAGGTTGGATGATCACCTTACAAGATTGGAAGTGAGCTAGCAAACTTGAAAGTATTCTTGATTTTATGAAACTAGAACTTTTGGAATTTATGAAGAACACTTAGAACTTGAAGATAGAACTTGAGAGAGATCAATTAGATGAAGAAAATTGAAGAATGAAAGTGTTTGTAGGTGTTTTTGGTCGTTGGTGTATGGATTAGATATAAAGGATATGTAATTTTGTTTTCATGTAAATAAGTCATGAATGATTACTCATATTTTTGTAATTTTATGAGATATTTCATGCTAGTTGCCAAATGATGGTTCCCACATGTGTTAGGTGACTCACATGGGCTGCTAAGAGCTGATCATTGGAGTGTATATACCAATAGTACATACATCTAAAAGCTGTGTATTGTACGAGTACGAATACGGGTGCATACGAGTAGAATTGTTGATGAAACTGAACGAGGATGTAATTGTAAGCATTTTTGTTAAGTAGAAGTATTTTGATAAGTGTATTGAAGTCTTTCAAAAGTGTATAAATACATATTAAAACACTACATGTATATACATTTTAACTGAGTCGTTAAGTCATCGTTAGTCGTTACATGTAAGTGTTGTTTTGAAACCTTTAGGTTAACGATCTTGTTAAATGTTGTTAACCCAATGTTTATAATATCAAATGAGATTTTAAATTATTATATTATCATGATATTATCATGTATGAATATCTCTTAATATGATATATATACATTAAATGTCTTTACAACGATAATCGTTACATATATGTCTCGTTTAAAAATCATTAAGTTAGTAGTCTTGTTTTTACATATGTAGTTCATTGTTAATATACTTAATGATATGTTTACTTATCATAGTATCATGTTAACTATATATATATCCATATATATGTCATCATATAGTTTTTACAAGTTTTAACGTTCGTGAATCACCGGTCAACTTGGGTGGTCAATTGTCTATATGAAACATATTTTAATTAATCAAGTCTTAACAAGTTTGATTGCTTAACATGTTGGAAACATTTAATCATGTAAATATCAATCTCAATTAATATATATAAACATGGAAAAGTTCGGGTCACTACACATAACGGTTATGTTCCACAAGACCAAGGATGGGAAGTAGTCCTAGTAAAACCAGAATGCATGACTTGTTTCTGGACGTATGAATTACGTGTATTTATTGCCTTTGCTGAACGACTTGTGTACTAGCTAGAATTATCTTCACAACTATCTTGTATCAAAGTTATTGTGTGCTATATTTCATGCTTTATGTAAAATAAGCGGTATTGTAAGTTTGTAAAATATTGTATAAAAGTTTGAACGCGAAATATTATTATAATCAGTTTTTCATATAGAATTGTAGTAGTTGAATTGTATATTAGCTACTAAGTATGAACTTAACGGGTAGGTACTACCCGAATTTAAACTTATAAAATGCTAATATGAAGAAAAAGCTTTTATAAATGAGTTCATATTATGCTACGAAATACTATTAACTACTCTTAATATTCTGTATGATTAACTTGTTCCATTTGACTATTTTGAAGGAAATGGCACCGACTACTCGACACACCGTGAATATGAATGAAGAGGAATTCCGTACTTTTCTAGCTTCAAACATAGCCGCAGTACAGGCTGCGCTACATACCAACAATAACCTTGGATCTAGCAGTACAGGAAATCGTGTAGGATGCACCTACAAAGAATTCACTGCCTGCAAACCTTTGGAATTTGATGGAACCGAAGGACCGATCGGATTGAAACGGTGGACCGAGAAGGTCGAATCGGTGTTTGCCATAAGTAAGTGTACTGAAGAGGACAAAGTAAAGTATGCTACGCATACCTTCACAGGTTCTGCGTTAACATGGTGGAATACCTATCTAGAGCAAGTGGGACAAGACGATGCGTACGTACTACCGTGGTCAGCATTCAAGCACTTGATGAACGAGAAGTACCGTCCCAGAACCGAGGTCAATAAGCTCAAGACAGAACTTAGAGGGTTACGAACCCAAGGATTTGATATTACCACGTACGAAAGACGATTCACAGAATTGTGCCTATTGTGTCCGGGAGCATTCGAAGATGAGGAAGAGAAGATCGACGCGTTTGTGAAAGGATTACCGGAAAGAATCCAAGAAGATATAAGTTCACACGAGTCCGCCTCCATACAACAGGCATGTAGAATGGCTCACAAACTAGTGAACCAGATTGAAGAAAGAATTAAAGAACAGACTGCTGAAGAGGCCAATGTGAAGCAAGTCAAAAGAAAGTGGGAGGAAAACGGTGATAAGAATCACCAATACAACAACAACAGCAATTACAACAATAATCGCAATAATTATCCCAACAATCGCAACATCAATCGCAACTACAACAAACGGCCCAATAACAACAACAACAACAACAACAACAACAGCAACTACAACAATCATCCCAACAACAATAATAACCGCAACAACAACAACAATCAGAAGCAGCTATGCCAAAGGTGTGAAAAGTATCACTCGGGGTTCTGCACCAAATTTTGCAACAAGTGTAAAAGAAATGGTCATAGCGCGGCGAAGTGTGAGGTCTACGGACCAGGGGTTAATAGAACGAAAGGAACAAATGGTGTCGGAACGAGTAATGGGGGAGCAAGTAGTGTCGGAGCAAGTTATGCCAATGTAGTTTGTTATAAATGTGGAAAACCGGGCCACATTATTAGAAATTGCCCGAACCAGGAGAACACGAATGGACAAGGCCGCGGAAGAGTTTTCAATATTAATGCGGCAGAGGCACAGGAAGACCCGGAGCTTGTTACGGGTACGTTTCTTATTGACAATAAATCTGCTTACATTTTATTTGATTCGGGTGCGGATAGAAGCTATATGAGTAGAGATTTTTGTGATAAATTAAGTTGTCCATTGACGCCTTTGGATAGTAAATTTTTACTCGAATTAGCAAATGGTAAATTAATTTTAGCAGATAATATATGTCGGAATCGAGAAATTAAACTGGTTAGCGAAACATTTAAGATTGACTTGATACCAGTAGAGTTAGGGAGTTTTGATGTGATAATCGGTATGGACTGGTTGAAAGAAGTGAAAGCAGAGATCGTTTGTTACAAAAATGCAATTCGCATTATACGAGAAAAAATAAAACCCTTAATGGTGTACGGAGAAAAGGGCAACACGAAGCTACATCTTATTAGTAATTTTAAGGCACAAAAACTAATAAGAAAAGGTTGCTATGCTGTTCTAGCACACGTCAAGAAAGTACAAACTGAAGAAAAGAGCATCAATGATGTTCCCGTCGCAAAAGAATTTCCCGATGTATTTTCGAAAGAATTACCGGGATTACCCCCACATCGATCCGTTGAATTTCAAATAGATCTTGTACCAGGAGCTGCACCAATAGCTCGTGCTCCTTACAGACTCGCACCCAGCGAGATGAAAGAACTGCAAAGCCAATTACAAGAACTTTTAGAGCATGGTTTCATTCGACCAAGCACATCACCGTGGGGAGCTCCTGTTTTGTTTGTCAAGAAGAAAGATGGTACATTCAGGTTGTGTATCGACTACCGAGAGTTGAACAAACTTACCATCAAGAACTGCTACCCACTACCGAGAATTGACGACTTATTTGATCAACTACAAGGCTCGTCTGTTTATTCAAAGATTGACTTACGTTCCGGGTATCATCAAATGCGGGTGAAAGAAGATGATATTCCAAAGACTGCTTTCAGAACACGTTACGGTCATTACGAGTTTATGGTCATGCCATTTGGTTTAACTAATGCACCAGCTGTGTTCATGGACCTTATGAACCGAGTGTGTGGACCATACCTTGACAAGTTTGTCATTGTTTTCATTGATGACATACTTATTTACTCAAAGAATGACCAAGAACACGGTGAACATTTGAGAAAGGTGTTAGAAGTATTGAGGAAGGAAGAATTGTACGCTAAATTTTCAAAGTGTGCATTTTGGTTGGAAGAAGTTCAATTCCTCGGTCACATAGTGAACAAAAAAGGTATTAAGGTAGATCCGGAAAAGATAGAAACTGTTGAAAAGTGGGAAACCCCGAAAACTCAGAAACACATACGCCAGTTTTTAGGACTAGCTGGTTACTACAGAAGGTTCATCCAAGACTTTTCCAGAATAGCAAAACCCTTGACTGCATTAACGCATAAAGGGAAGAAATTTGAATGGAAGGATGAACAAGAGAAAGCGTTTCAGTTATTGAAGAAAAAGCTAACTACGGCACCTATATTGTCATTGCCTGAAGGGAATGATGATTTTGTGATTTATTGTGACGCATCAAAGCAAGGTCTCGGTTGTGTATTAATGCAACGAACGAAGGTGATTGCTTATGCGTCTAGACAATTGAAGATTCACGAGCAAAATTATACGACGCATGATTTGGAATTAGGCGCGGTTGTTTTTGCATTAAAGACTTGGAGGCACTACTTATATGGGGTCAAAAGTATTATATATACCGACCACAAAAGTCTTCAACACATATTTAATCAGAAACAACTGAATATGAGGCAGCGTAGGTGGATTGAATTGTTGAATGATTACGACTTTGAGATTCGTTACAACCCGGGGAAGGCAAATGTGGTAGCCGATGCCTTGAGCAGGAAGGACAGAGAACCCATTCGAGTAAAATCTATGAATATAATGATTCATAATAACCTTACTACTCAAATAAAGGAGGCGCAACAAGGAGTTTTAAAAGAAGGAAATTTAAAGGATGAAATACCCAAAGGATCGGAGCAGCATCTTAATATTCGGGAAGACGGAACCCGGTATAGGGCTGAAAGGATTTGGGTACCAAAATTTGGAGATATGAGAGAAATGGTACTTAGAGAAGCTCATAAAACCAGATACTCAATACATCCTGGAACGGGGAAGATGTACAAGGATCTCAAGAAACATTTTTGGTGGCCGGGTATGAAAGCCGATGTTGCTAAATACGTAGGAGAATGTTTGACGTGTTCTAAGGTCAAAGCTGAGCATCAGAAACCATCAGTTCTACTTCAACAACCCGAAATCCCAGAATGGAAATGGGAAAACATTACCATGGATTTCATCACTAAATTGCCAAGGACTACAAGTGGTTTTGATACTATTTGGGTAATAGTTGACCGTCTCACCAAATCAGCACACTTCCTGCCAATAAGAGAAGATGACAAGATGGAGAAGTTAGCACGACTGTATTTGAAGGAAGTCGTCTCCAGACATGGAATACCAATCTCTATTATCTCTGATAGGGATGGCAGATTTATTTCAAGATTCTGGCAGACATTACAGCAAGCATTAGGAACTCGTCTAGACATGAGTACTGCCTATCATCCACAAACTGATGGGCAGAGCGAAAGGATGATACAAACGCTTGAAGACATGCTACGAGCATGTGTTATTGATTTCGGAAACAGTTGGGATCGACATCTACCGTTAGCAGAATTTTCCTACAACAACAGCTACCATTCAAGCATTGAGATGGCGCCGTTTGAAGCACTTTATGGTAGAAAGTGCACGTCTCCGATTTGTTGGAGTGAAGTGGGGGATAGACAGATTACGGGTCCGGAGATTATACAAGAAACTACCGAGAAGATCATCCAAATTCAACAACGGTTGAAAACCGCCCAAAGTCGACAAAAGAGCTGCGCTGACATTAAAAGAAAAGATATAGAATTTAAAATTGGAGAGATGGTCATGCTTAAAGTTGCACCTTGGAAAGGCATTGTTCGATTTGGTAAACGAGGGAAATTAAATCCAAGGTATATTGGACCATTCAAGATTATTGATCGTGTCGGACCAGTAGCTTACCGACTTGAGTTACCTCAACAACTCGTGGCTGTACATAACACTTTCTACATCTCGAATTTGAAGAAATGTTTTGCTAAAGAAGATCTCACTATTCCGTTAGATGAAATCCAAATCAACGAAAAACTCCAATTCATCGAAGAACCCGTCGAAATAATGGATCGTGAGGTTAAAAGACTTAAGCAAAACAAGATACCAATTGTTAAGGTTCGATGGAATGCTTGTAGAGGACCCGAGTTCACCTGGGAGTGTGAAGATCAGATGAAGAAGAAATACCCGCATCTATTTCCAGAAGATTCGTCAACACCTTCAACAGCTTAAAATTTCGGGACGAAATTTATTTAACGGGTAGGTACTGTAGTGACCCGAACTTTTCCATGTTTATATATATTAATTGAGATTGATATTTACATGATTAAATGTTTCCAACATGTTAATCAATCAAACTTGTTAAGATTTGATTAATTGAAATATGTTTCATATAGACAATTGACCACCCAAGTTGACCGGCGATTCACGAACGTTAAAACTTGTAAAAACGACATGACGATATATATATGGATATACATATGGTTAACATGAGATTATGATAAGTAAGTATCTCCATAAGTATATTAACAATGAGTTATATACATATAAACAAGACTACTAACTTAAGGATTTCGAAACGAGACATATATGTAACGATTATCGTTGTAACGACATTTAAATGTATATATATCATATTAAGATATATTAATATATCATAATATCATGATAATATAATAATTTAACATCTCATTAGATATAATAAACAATGGGTTAACAACATTAATTGAGATCGTTAACTTAAAGGTTTCAAAACAACACTTACATGTAACGACTAACGATGACTTAACGACTCAGTTAAAATGTATATACATGTAGTGTATTTAAATGTATTAAAATACTTTTGGAAGACTTCAAGACATATATCAAAACACTCATACTTAATGAAAATGGTTACAGTTACTTTCCCATTCTTTTCTTTCATCAAGAATTCTAGTCGTATTCTTACCCGTATTATACACAGCTTCAAAACGTACTTACTATGGGTATATACCAATAGGAACTAGCATGGGATTCCACTCTTGATTATGTCATGTATGACTAATCAATTTTAACTTCTACCATGAGCTAGTCAACTAACGAGAACTCCTCTTAACCCCACTCACCACTCACCAATTACCACTCATCATTCACTCCATTTCACTTCCAATTCTCTTTCTAATTCTCTCTCAACACACACACACACACACTATTATGAACGTATTTTTCCAGTAGTTAATCATCATCTTCATCAAAAATCACTTCAAGAATCAAGCTATAATCATCATAGGAAGAACACTTCAAGAACACTTCAAAAATCCCTTCAAGTTTACTAATTTACTTCCAAGCTTTCTAATCCATTCCAAGTAATCATCTAAGATCAAGAAACCTTTGTTATATACAGTAGGTTATCTTTCTTATTCAAGGTAATATTCATATTCAAACTTTGATTCAATTTCTATAACTATAAACTATCTTAATTCGAGTAAAAATCTTACTTGAACTTGTTTTTGTGTCATGATCCTACTTCAAGAACTTTCAAGCCATCCAAGATCCTTTGAAGCTAGATCATTTCTTGTCACTTCCAGTAGGTTTACCTACTAAACTTGAGGTAGTAATGATGTTCATAACATCATTCGATTCATATATATAAAACTATCTTATTCGAAGGTTTAAACTCGTAATCACTAGAACATAGTTTAGTTAATTCTAAACTTGTTCGCAAACAAAAGTTAATTCTTCTAAATTGACTTTTAAAATTAACTAAACACATGTTCTATATCTATATGATATGCTAACTTAATGATTTAAAACCCGGAAACACGAAAAACACCGTAAAACCGGATTTACGCCGTCGTAGTAACACCGCGGGCTGTTTTGGGTTAGTTAATTAAAAACTATGATAAACTTTGATTTAAAAGTTGTTATTATGAGAAAATGATTTTTATTATGAACATGAAACTATATCCAAAAATTATGGTTAAACTCAAAGTGGGAGTATGTTTTCTAAAATGGTCATCTAGACGTCGTTCTTTCGACTGAAATGACTACCTTTACAAAAATGACTTGTAACTTATTTTTCCGACTATAAACCTATACTTTTTCTGTTTAGATTCATAAAATAGAGTTCAATATGAAACCATAGCAATTTGATTCACTCAAAACGGATTTAAAATGAAGAAGTTATGGGTAAAACAAGATTGGATAATTTTTCTCATTTTAGCTACGTGAAAATTGGTAACAAATTTATTCCAACCATAACTTAATCAACTTGTATTGTATATTATGTAATCTTGAGATACCATAGACACGTATACAATGTTTCGACCTATCATGTCGACACATCTATATATATTTCGGAACAACCATAGACACTTTATATGTGAATGTTGGAGTTAGCTATACAGGGTTGAGGTTGATTCCAAAATATATATAGTTTGAGTTGTGATCAATACTGAGATACGTATACACTGGGTCGTGGATTGATTCAAGATAATATTTATCGATTTATTTCTGTACATCTAACTGTGGACAACTAGTTGTAGGTTACTAACGAGGACAGCTGACTTAATAAACTTAAAACATCAAAATATATTAAAAGTGTTGTAAATATATTTTGAACATACTTTAATATATATGTATATATTGTTATAGGTTCGTGAATCAACAGTGACCAAGTCTTACTTCTCGACGAAGTAAAAATCTGTGAAAGTGAGTTATAGTCCCACTTTTAAAATCTAATATTTTGGGATGAGAATACATGCAGGTTTTATAAATGATTTACAAAATAGACACAAGTACATGAAACTACATTCTATGGTTGAATTATCGAAATCGAATATGCCCCTTTTTATTAAGTCTGGTAATCTAAGAATTAGGGAACAGACACCCTAATTGACGCGAATCCTAAAGATAAATCTATTGGGCCTAACAAACCCCATCCAAAGTACCGGATGCTTTAGTACTTCGAAATTTATATCATATCCGAAGGGTGTCCCGGAATGATGGGGATATTCTTATATATGCATCTTGTTAATGTCGGTTACCAGGTGTTCACCATATGAATGATTTTTATCTCTATGTATGGGATGTGTATTGAAATATGAAATCTTGTAGTCTATTGTTACGATTTGATATATATAGGTTAAACCTATAACTCACCAACATTTTTTTTGACGTTTAAAGCATGTTAATTCTCAGGTGAATATTAAGAGCTTCCGCTGTTGCATACTAAAATAAGGACAAGATTTGGAGTTCATGTTTGTATGATATTGTGTAAAAACTGCATTCAAGAAACTGATTTCGATGTAACATATTTGTATTGTAAACCATTATGTAATGGTCGTGTGTAAACAGGATATTTTAGATTATCATTATTTGATAATCTACGTAAAGCTTTTTAAACCATTATTTATGAAATAAAGGTTATGGTTTGTTTTAAAAATGAATGCAGTCTTTAAAAAACGTCTCATATAGAGGTCAAAACCTCGCAACGAAATCAATTAATATGGAACGTTTTTAATCAATAAGAACGGGACATTTCACATACTTCTCCTGATGTTGCATCTGATTCGACCTTAGTACACATTGGTTTGTATACTGCGGTTTTCGATCTGTATGTTACTCCTACGGTTGGAACTGATTCGGCCCAAGTACACACTGAGTTTTCTGATCAGGTTGATGCACATTTTGTTAGGCCTGCTTTAACCCAAGTTCGTAACAGTTTAATTACATGGAATGAGGTCTCTGTGGTATCTTCTGTTTCTACTCCTTTTTTACTAGAAAGACTGAATCTGTTAAGGAAAGAAAAAAAGAATACGAAGGACGAAAAATCAGATAGTCGAATTGAAAAAAAAATGAAGAAAGACCTTTACTGATTTTGTTTGGACGAAGCGGAAGAAAATATTACAATTGAGAGGTGACCTCTTGTGTAGGCTTTTGTAAATCTTGGTACGTGTTGAATATGAATGTATCAAAAGTTCTTTTAGGCGCCGAATTGGAAAAACAGTTTGGACATAGAAGGTGAAAGGGCTTCCGCTTCGGGTTATTTGTAACGACCCGACTTTTTTGACTTGCTTTTGTGCTTTCTGCTTTCACGAAACTGCGTATTTGTGCGTACTGAGCTATACTATACTCTGGAATCTTACTACGTGTGGATTACTTTCATTTATATGTGAAAACGTGCCTTTAAGTACGTAGGGTACTTAACTTGATCCCCGGAAGCCTTTATGACAGTTAATGTCACTTAACGTTTAAAACGAGCTTTGTACTGTGTACACGTTTAACTTTGGTCATAATCGGAATATTATGACTACGAAATACTAATTGTTATTTTATAATGACAATTACTTGGGTTTTTGGATGCTTAATTACGCTTAGTAATTTACTAGAGCACACTAGTTAGTCTTGTTAGACTTTCTACCTTGTTGGACTTTAGCCCACCCTACACTAGCTGGTGGACTATTTAATTAGCCCAATTATAATAAGTTCGTGACCCATAATAATGAAAGACAAATGCCCATTTATTAGAGGGAACATACTAGCATTTTTGTTAAGCATTATCCTTAATGTTGCATGTGATCCTAACATAAGCACCAACTTTAGACAACCATTAACCAAAAAGCAAAAAGCTGTCTCCCTTGTCCCCTCCCAAATCTCACGGCCTAAACACCTCACCACCACCTCACTTCCTATAAATACCAAGCTTATCCCATTCATTTCACACTTGATTTCATTTACAAATTACACACACTTACTCTCTAATTCTCTCTCTAGTATTTCTCACTCTAAAAAGTGTAATTTTTAAATTTTTCTTTCTCTTCTTCTCCTCTTCTCATCCACGACATCATCATCATCATTTAATGGATCTAGCTTTTAGCTTTTGATCTTGTTATATCTTGTAGATTCAAACTTGGGTTTGAATCCTTCAAGAACATGAAAGATTCAAGCTTTCTAGCTTTGAATCTTCATTTACTTGTTAGATCTAGCTTGTGATTTCTTTGTTTTGTTATAAAGATCAAAACTTGTGTTTATGATCTTCATGTATCTTAAAGATCCAAGCTTTATGCTTCAAGATTTTCAAGAACACTAAATATCCAAGCTTTCTAGCTTAGGGTTACATTATTATGTTAAATATCTTAGCTTTTTAGCTTATGGTCTCATTACTTTCATTATTTTGTTAAAGATCTTAGCTTTCTAGCTTATGGTCTCATTAATCTTGTAAAGATCCAAGCTTTCTAGCTTAGGGTTTTCTTAATACTTGAGATCTAAGTTATTATTGTATATCTCACTTACTTGGAACCTTTTTGTGTTTATTGTAATGATAAAGATCAAGTCTTCATCATCATATATGATGGAGATGCATAAACTTGTGTAGAATGGACAAAGGTTGAAGCTTTATTGGATCTATGCAATAAAGAGGCAATCTTGATATTCAAATGTTGATTTTCAAGAATTAAAACAGCCATATATGAGAAATTAAACAATCAGATGCCCAATTTTATTATCTTCAACAATTGAAAACCATAAACCAAGATTGGACCAATCTCAATTACAATTGGACTCTACCGAACTTGTGACTGATACAATGGAGATTACAGACTCAAGAGCAACTGAACAAGAACTCAGACCAACACTATTGAAACGTGTGATATAAAGAAGAAGATTGATGATGTCGTGTTTTTTTCTGTTGTGTGTAACCCTAACAGGAGACGGGGTTAAATAAGAATGGGAATGCCCATCTTCGGCCCTTCTAGAATAACACAATTAAGGAAAGCCAGCCCATGATTAGAAGGATACAGCAACACACTCTTTTGATCTTTCTAAAAAGACAGAATAGCCCCTCTACATGAACCAGCTAGCAAGGCAAGACCCTAAGACAAACCTGAGATAGAAAACATAAAATAGTGAGAGTAACATTTCAAGGAAAAGATTGATGAAATCATCCCTATGATTTTAACACCCTCCCTCAATCTTATCCTTGAAACAATCTAGTAAACCCAATTTTAAAGACAAAGAGTTGTGCTGCAATTTTGGAAGGCCTTTTGTAAAAATGTCAGTAATTTGTTTAGTGGTGTCTATGTATTTGGTTTCAATTGTGACGACCCATAAATTTCCGACCAAATTTAAACTTTAACTTTATATGATTTCGACTTGATAAGCAAAGTCTGTTAAACTGAGTCTACAAATTTTTGAACCATTTACATAGATTCATTTGACCTTTGATTATTCTCGACGATTCACGAACAATTTTTTGTAAATAAATATGTACAGGTGTATACATAAATAAATGAAAATAAATATGATAATTGGAAATAATAAAATTTAATCATTGGAATTAAGAATTATTATTATTAAGTATTTTCATTAAGAATTATTATTATTAATATTATATATATGTCATATAATTAATAACCTGTAATGTTAATGTCTGATATAGTACATTTAATTATAAATTAAACTATAATTGTTATAGTAATAATATTATTACTTTCAATATTAACATTTACATTAATATTATTAATACTGTTATGAAAATGGATATAAATATAAATTGTTATATTATTATTACTAATATTGTCGTAATTAGTATTATTATTATCATTAATAATATTATTATCATCATTATTATTATAGTTATCAACGTTGTTATAATAAAAATAATACAATTTGATATGGATATCATTAATAATATTATTATCAATTTGATAATTACTTTTGTTCTTATTAATATTAGTATAATTTTGATAAAGTTATTATTAATAATAGTATTATTATTAATCCATTTAATATTATTACGTGTATTCTTATTAAAAACAGATTTTTTTTTAATTTATATTGTTAATTGATTTTGATACATAAAACAGATATATAAATAATAACTAATATAGATATATATGTAAACTTAAATACAGATATATAATAATATACATACGATATAGGAATATAGTTACATATACTGGTATACTAATTATACAGATACATTATACGAATACATACTCAAATTTCAGACATATTTATATAATTACAGAAACAAATACATTTAATTATATAAAAATCGTTTATACGTATATATCAATACAGAAAACCCGTTTTTTTTTTGGTTCCAGATCGTTTTCAGAGCTGTAGATAAATGTCTTTCTGTTTAATGGATTCGTACTAATCAATGTCCAATCATGAGAACAATCCAAATTTGCTGTAACCATCGTTTCTACTTTTAATTTTTTTTTATATATTATGTACTAATCGAATATTTACCTATCGATACAAATCACTATAAAACAATGGGATTACAGTGAAATATGACGACAATCAATCAGTATTACATTCTCAATATTAATTATAAGTCTTTACAGCCCTTAAAAGTCGGATAACACAGGTACCCGCTATGTACCTTCACTTTATTGTCAATTCATTGAATTTAAATCATTTTTCAAAATCTAAAAATGCAGTCTAGTTAGAATTCATGTATTTAAACTTTCTGTAAAGTTTCATGTTTCAATTTTGAGTATCGAATCCAAATTTTTCGAGTCAAACAAAATTTCAAAAAGTCAAACATATGGTTCATCACAAAAATTCGATTTCCTGTTGTTGTTTTAAATTCAATTGATGAATCAAACAGTTTCAAATAATGTTTGTGAACCCTTTTCATGTTATAACATTGATCTAAAACATTCTGGAAATGGATATTGAAGTCTGAGTTCATATGCGTGTTCTTAGTCTGCTGTTTGATTTTTTTTTATTCTTTTCTGTTCTGGTAATCAACCACAATATTCTGTATCAAATTCAAGTCATAAAGTAGACTGGTAACTCAATCTAAGGATTTTCGATTTGTCTCTGATTAATTTTGAAGTCATGAAGAAGAAGGAAATTAGTGAATAAAAGAAATACGGTTTATAACTATTTGGGTATGATTTTAAATCAGAAAAACTGGACGGATCGGTTAGTCATAGGTGTTTGTGTGTTAACGGGAGGTCTCGGGTTCATGTCTAGTTCGCGCCATTTTTTTTTATGAAGAACCTAAAGGTAGTTTTCATTTTTTTTTTAAAAACTATTATTATTATTATTATTATTATTATTATTATTATTATTATTATTATTATTATTATTATTATTATTATTATTATTATTATTATTATCATTTTCATTATTATTATTATTATTATTATTATTATTGTTAATGCTATTGTTATTACTAATGATTGTTAATAATGCAAAGTATTATTATTATTATTATTAATATTGTTATTACAACTATTATCATAATTATCAAATAATATTATTTAGTATTATTGTTACTATCACTAAATATTATCATTAATATAAGTATTACTAGTATTATATGATTAAGATAATATTATTATTATCATTAAGTATCAGAATTATTATTATTATCAAGTATTTCGAATATTAGTTATTGCTGTTATTGTTACTAATGTAAGTATTAGTTACCAATTATTATTATTATCATCATAACCCTAGTTACAATTATAATTATTATTAATATTAATGTTATTACTAGTATTATTATCAAAATAAGTTTTATTATTAAGCAATATGTATATCATTATTAATGCGGCTTCTATTACTATTATTACAAGTATTAGTATTAACAAATCATTATTGTATTATTATTAATAAAATCATTATTATTGTTATGAGTAAATCATTGTTATCCAAAACTATCATTTTTAAAGCAGATAAATATTATTGTACTTAAAAATATACTTATTACATATACTATAATTATATTAAAATTTCACATAACTATATACATCAAACCCACTAATATTATTTATATAAATACTTACAAATAATAAACTATTGATTTTTAAATATAACATTAAACAAGTATGGATATAAATATGGATACATTAATATAACTATATAACTATTAACCATTTCTGAATATATACACAAATTAAATATACATAATATATAAATTAAGTATATAATAAACAAATTGGTTCAGTTACGATTATATATATATATATATATATATATATATATATATATATATATATATATATATATAAATGATATAGGTTCGTGAATCCGAGGTCAACCCTACACTTGTTAAATGATGTCATATGTATTTTTACTACAAAATACAGTATGGTGAGTTCATTTGATTCCCTTTTACTCTTTACATTTTTGGGACTGAGAATACATGCGCTACTTTTACAGCTGCTTTATTAAATGCTTTTGAACTGCGAATACATGAAATGCTTTTATAAATGTTTGACGAGATAGACACAAGCAAAACATTCCTCGAATGAATTATGTGGACGTGATAATTGCCACCATTGAATAATGTTGACGTGATAATTGCCACAATTGATATAAATATTTTTCCCCTGATTATTATTGCTTGGTAACCTAAGAATTAGGGAACATCACTAATTTTGAGAATTAGTGCACCCCTAATTGACGCGAATCCTAAAGGTAGCTACCGGGTTTAACACCCCCACCCAGAATGTTCACTAGACGGAAGGGCTAGTGGGTGTGGTGTTTAGTACTTCAAAGTTTATATGATTATTATACAGACGAGATGTTCTGTTTTGGGAATATTATTATGCGCATTATATGTTAAAGTCGGTTACCAAGCCAAGCTATGAATGAAAAGTGAATGTTATATATCGAGAGAATGATTTTATACACAGGTTATGTGTATGTTTTTTTTTTGCACGAGATATGTGTACGATTACTAAGATTTATGAAAGATGATTTCGTACACGAGAAAGGTGTACTGTATTTAAAAGATATCGCATGTACATTACAGGTGGGTATAGGATTTGGGCCCATTTGTACCATGCAGCATTTAAATCTTGTGGTCTATCAAAATGATGAATTTTATTGTTTTATGATAAACTACTGAACTCACCAACCTTTTGGTTGACACTTTAAATCATGTTTATTCTCAGGTATAAAAGAAATATTTCGCTGTGCATTTGCTCATTTTAAAGAGATTACTTGGAGTCGATCATCGCAATGGGACCAGATGTTGGTGACTTCCTCCAGATGGATTAGGACGGGGCATGATATGTGGTATCAGAGCGGTGGTCTTAGCGAACCAGGTCTTGCATTAGTGTGTCTAACTGGTAGTTGTTTAGATGCATTAGTGAGTCTGGACTTCGACCGTGTCTGCATGTCAAAAGTTTTGCTTATCATTTCTAGTCGGAAATCATCTGCTTATCATCCTTAGAAAATTACCTGCTTATCATTCTTAGTCTAGACATGTCTTACTGCCTCTATTGCATAGACAGTGTATAGATAAATTCATATCTTAGCGTATCTGTTATTGTTACCTTTGCCTGACAGCTTCCGTAGATTCCTCCGTAACTTATGGGATTTTAGTATTATATATGCATATGTAAATTATGTATTGCAGGGTACTAATCTACATCCTATAATCTATTTCTTATCGAAAATCCTTCATCTGATCGTACGAGATGAATCCCTCAACCAGTTCGAATTTCTCGGAATCCGACAGCTATTTCGATATGGAGTTTCACCTAAGCTCCGAAAGCAGTGTCACCAGAATGAATCAACCAATTCATCTGATGGGTTCGTTGACTTAACCGATGGAGATGAGAAGAAGGCGATCCTTTCCACTAACCAACTTCACCTCTTGGTGAAGAACCTGGTGCACTTATCGACGAACCTATCCGAAACACCATTTTCACACTCATTTCCAGAGTATCTCGCCACGATTATATACTATCTAAAATTCTAAATCTTATTCATCCACTCGTCCGAATCGACAATCATCCTGGTATAATAGAAGAAGTCAACGAGCTTCGCGCCCGAGTTGTAGCCTTGGAAAATATAGTGCAAAACGTACCAGCTTCAACAATATCACCGGCACCAACAGTATCACCAATATCAATACCAGTACCATCAACAACCCAAGTTTCAACAATCCACACCTCAACATCGCAATCTATACCTCGAGCATAATCATCGTTCTACATGACGTTCTACATCAATTACCTTCGTTCGACATGGCGATTGTGTAATCTTTAATGTTTTGGAGATTATTCATTCTAGTTCCAACCGAAAACTAAATGAGTTTAATATCATATTAACTAATTAAATTCATGATTACATCTGAAGAAAATATATATATATGTATATATGTTTTCATAAAGATTGTAATTAAAAATTCTTTTGTACAAACTGTTAATGGTGAAAATATTTTAACAGGTAGGTAATACCCGAGGAATATTTAGATTTCACATTAATAAGTTACACTGTACATTCTTCGAATTTGATTCAACAGCAATTTACTATCCTACTTACATCCACAGATATACGTATCCGTTCACCACATAATAACCATTTTCATTCAATTTCATATCTGGATTTTGACCTATCAGAATCCAACAAGTGGCATAATGAAGAAAACATTGGACAAAATAAAATTTGTTAGAAACAAACAAATTAAATATGAGAAAAATTTTGTTAAGAATCCACGCTAACTGTTCCTAGCAAACTGTTCCTAGCTAACTGATTACATTTTATTTATCGCAGTTTATTTATCGTAATTTAATTCTCGCAATTTTATTTATCGTCATTTAATTTCTGTTATTTATTTTACGCACTTTATTTATCGTCATTTAAATACTGTTATTTACGCATTTAAATATCAGGACACGTATACAAGGTTTTGACATATCATATCGACGCATCTATATATATTATTTGGAAAAACCATAGACACTCTATATGCAGTAATGTTGGAGTTAGCTATACAGGGTTGAGGTTGATTCTACAATAATATATATAGTTTGAGTTGTGATCGAGTCTGAGACATGTAAATGGGTCACGATACGTATTAATTAATTTGAATATTATATATTAAACTATATATGAATTATTGAATTGCTAACTGTGAACTATCAACTGAGGCCAACATTGGATAATTAAAATGAATTAAAATACTGATTATAACATATGAAACTAAACATTTCTTCAAGTTTGCCACTTGATTTCATCTTAAACCTCATTCATATCTTGACAATTACAATCTGCATTCAAACCTTTCATGATTCTTGAAAACACCTCAATCGAGAAAATGAACCAACCGCACTTCATCTACGGAAGAAAAAAATTGATGTATATAGTTATGCATCTGAAAAACTCTCGGAAACTGAGTAAACGTTTAACACGTAGTTGTGCTAATCCCTTAGTGTTATTATTACCCAAAATAACTTGATAATCCCTTTTCAAGTAGCGAATTTTGTCACAGCTCCAGCAAGATGTAACAACCCAAACCAATAACCAACCAAATACGCGAAACAAATATTTTTTTTTACAGTGGGGTGCGCCACGCGCACCACCTCAGGGTGCGCGGCGCGCACAGGCCAGTTTTCAGTTCTGTCCGGTTTTGCAAATTTTCAAATAAAGATCTCCCACTTCCCGACATATTTAGACGAAACGCTTTTCACAACATGTCATAATAGTTAAAACTCACACGATTCAATAATAAAATGAGTTTTACAAAATGGGGCCCACGTCGGCCGTTTTACGAGTTTCATACAAAACACGAGTTTCGACCACATTAGTTTAAATTCCAAACGACACTAAGAGATGGTGTTTGGGGTTAAACTACCCAAATCTCGGTCAAACTCCAAAAGCTATCACATCCAAAAGCGTCCCCTATCAAACAACAAGCGGAAATCTCTAATCCAACCGTACGCCCTTACCCTTATCAACGCCCGAGCCTATAAAAAGATAAACAATGAGAGGGTAAGCTAAATAGTGAATGCAATAATTATACATATACATATATAACTTACATACTTGCAAACACTTACAACAAATCCGCATACATACTAGCAACATAATTAGCATACCCTTATAATGTATAACGCTAAATCCTCGATAACATAAGCTAGTATAACAATATCATATAACGCAACAACACAATACGTTACAACACAATACATAAGCATTGATGTTCACAACATCCATTAGTATTCGAATCCCAAGGCTAGCCCAACGAATGGTATCGTCAACATCGAACTTAATTCCCATTCGTCCCAATAAATGTGGTATCGTCAACATCGAAGTTAAACCCACATATGAGGTATCGTCAACAACGAACTTAAACCCTCATCGAATTTCACTACAATAGCGGTATGGCTTCGTCAACATCGAACTTTAAATCCATACATGAGGTATCGTCAACATCGAACTTAAACCCTCATCAAAACGAAGCAACAATATACTCTAGGATATGGTATCGTCAACGTCGAACTTTAACCCATACCCCACAAGTAAATAAATCATATACATACATATATAATTATTCCACTCACCTCAACGATTTGGTGATGATTTTATACTTCTGAATGCTTCAAAGCCGAGTACCTAATACAATAAGTACTCAATCAACAAACAAACTTGTTGGGCTAAACACCAACAATTCACTCAAGTGCATTTAATGACTTAAATGCATTAAATGCCTCATTTTCACCAAAATCGCCCCTTAAGGGTCAAGACCATCGTCAATCACTTAAAAGCTAGTGATTAAGGTCTATCAACACTAACTATAACACAATTAGGGTAATTCATACCCATAATCCTCAACTAGGTCCATCATTAACCCCTTTGACTCATTTAAAGTCAACACACCCATTTCGGGTCATCCACTAACCCAACTAACACCCATTTACCAATTAGCTAGGTGTGCTAGTAATTAACTAACCAATTAGGACTCATAAACATCAATTAACACTTTGAAACCCTAGGTTAGTTACCATTGAGTCTTCATGACTCCATCTTACCCAAGAACACTCAAAATCAACAAATATGGGTTTTATGTTCTTCATTTACCCAAACCCTAACCCTACACAAAATCAAAGTGAGGAAATCAAGATGAGAGCTTACCACTACAACTACAACGTAGCTAGCGAGTAGATGAACGACTTTAATACCCGCACTTTGGCCCGAGAACAACTTATTCCTCTTGGATTTAAGCTTTCTCACTCAAGAAATCACACTCTCTCTCCAAAATTAAAGTGAAGAAGATAAGGTTGTTGAAAATGGAGTGAATGATACCCCAAGATCTGACCTACTGGCCTCCAACTCGTCCACAAGTGAAATTACCAAAATGCCCATTAAAATATCTGAATAAAACAAACAGAACCCGGCTACAGTGAGGAGTGCGCCAGGCGCACCCCTAAGTGTGCGCTGAGCACACCCAGCCCAGTTTGTTCTCTGACCTCTGTTTTAATATACAAAGTCGCCCACACTTCATGTACCATAATTACACTGCTGTACAATTATTATTAGGGTCTTACAACTCTCCCCCACTTGAATCGGAGCGTGTCCTCGCGATCCAAGCCGCATGACAAGAGGGAAGATACACTAACACAAACTCTTCGGGCACCCAAGTAAAGTCAGAACCTTTACTATAACGCCATTGAACTTTAAAAGTCCTAACCTCTTTATGTCTCAACCTTTTGACCTTCTCATCGAGTATGGCAATCGGCTCCTCAATGTATTCTAACTTATTGTTTAGCTCAATCTCGTATAATGGCACCCATGATGAATCATCCTCAAGACACTTACGGTGATGGGAAACATGAAATGTATTATGGATCCCCGCAAGCTCTTCGGGTAATTCCAAACGATACGCGACTTCACCAACACGAGCTAAAATTTTAAAAGGACCAATAAACCGAGAAGCTAACTTTCCTCGTTTTCGAAACCGAATAACACCTTTCCATGGCGAAACCTTAAGCATCACCATGTCACCTTCTTAAAATTCGATCATTCGTCTATGCTTGTCGGCATACGACTTTTGTCTATCTTGAGCCTTTCTCAAATGATCCCGAATCATATCAATCTTGCTATTCATTTCTAAGACCAAATCGGTAATCTCGATTTCTTTTTGACCAATCTCACCCCAACAAATTGGAGTTCGACATCTTCCCCCATAAAGCATCTCATAAGGTGGCATCCCGATACTAGTAGGATAACTATTATTGTTCAAGAATTCCACCAAAGGTAAGTGCTCATCCCAACTACCGCCGAAATCAATAATACACGCCTGTAACATATCCTCCAAAGTTTGATTCGTACGTTCGGTTTGACCGTCCGTTTGAGGATGATACGCCGTGCTCAATTTCAATTGTGTACCCATATCTTCATGAAACTTTCCCAAAATCGAGATGTAAAATGGGTATCTCGATCCGAAATAATAGATATAGGAACCCCATGTCGAGCGACTACCTCTTTGATAAACAATTTAGCCAAAGTCTCCGATGATATCGCTTTCCGAATGGGAAGAAACAAGGCACTTTTCGTAAATCGATCAACTATCACCCAAATCGAATCAAATTGGGTTCTCGCCGTTTTAGGTAACTTTGTGATGAAATCCATGGTAATGTGCTCCCATTTCCATTTCGGAATTTCCAACGGTTGTAACTTACCATACGACTTTTGGTGTTCGGCTTTAAATTGCAAACACGTGACACATTGCTCAACATACTTAACAACATCACGTTTCATGCCCGGCCACCAATAATCCTTTCTCAAATCAAGATACATTTTCGTCGCACCCGGATGAATGGAATACTTTGACTTATGTGCTTCATCAAGTAACACTCATCGATAATCCCCCATCTTAGGCACCCACACTCTTCCTTGAAAAGACAACAAACCACGCAAACCCATAGTAATGAATTCCGATTGCCCCACAATTCGTTCCGCATGCTTGTTGTGAACGTAAGCTTCAATTTGAATCACACCAAGTTTTTCAAGAAAATCGTTAGTAATAATCATACGTAACAATCCTAAACGTAACGCCGGGTGGTGACTCTTTCAACTTAACGCATCCGCGACCACATTCGCCTTACCCGGATGATAAAGCATTTCACAAACATAATCTTTCACCACATCCATCCATCTACGTTGACGATAATTCAAATCTCTTTGATCAAAAAGATGTTTCAAACTCTTGTGATCCGAATAAATCGTACATTTGACACCATACAAGTAATGGCGCCAAATTTTCAACGCATGAACAACCGCCGCCAACTCAAGATCATGAGTCGGATATCTTGTTTCGTGTTCCTTTAATTGTCGAGAGTCATAAGCGATGACTTTATCCCTTTGCATTAGAACACACCCGAGCCCATTTAAAGAAGCATCACAATAAACCGTAATGTCTTCCACACCTTCCGGAAACAATAACACCGGAGCTTGACATAACTTCTCTTTTAACAATTGAAAAGCAATTTCTTGCTCGTTCTCCCAATTAAATCTTGCGTTCTTTCTTATCAATTTCGTCAATGGAGAAACGATCTTAGAAAAGTCTTGGATAAACCGACGATAATAACCGGCCAATTCTAGAAAACTTCGAATTTCCGTAGGCGTAGTCGGTCGTCCCCAACTCTTGACTGTCTCTATCTTCCCCGGATCTACTTGAATACCATTTTCATTCATAATATGGCCAAGAAATTGAACTTCCCTTAGCCAAAATTCACATTTGGAGAATTCAGCATACAACTTCTCCTTCCGCAACGTCTTTAACACACTTCGCAAATGATGTTCATGTTCCTTCATACTCTTCGAATAGACAAGTATGTCGTCAATGAACACAATCACCGACTTGTCCAACATAGGTTGGAACACTCGGTTCATAAGATTCATGAATGCCACCGGTGCATTCGTAAGACCAAAAGGCATAAATACGAATTCAAAATGCCCATAACGCGTTCGAAAAGCCGTTTTCTCGATGTCTTCCTCACGGACCCGCATTTGGTGATAGCCGAACCGTAGGTCGATTTTAGAGAAATACGTTGCACCTTGGAGTTGGTCGAACAAATCGTCAATCCTAGGCAATGGATAACGATTCTTGATCGTCACTTTGTTCTACTCCCGATAATCGATGCACATCCGCATACTGCCATCCTTCTTCTTCACGAATAAAACCGGAGCGACCCATGGCGAAGCACTAGGTCGAATGAAACCCTTTTCAAGCAACTCTTGGGTTTGATTTAACAACTCTTGCATTTCCGTCGGCGCTAAACGATAAGGAGTTTTAGCAATGGGGGTAGCCCCCGGAACCAACTCAATGCGAAATTCCACTTGTCTTTCCGCCGGAACACCCGGTAACTCATCCGGAAAAACGTCTTCAAATTCATTCACCACCTGAATTTCACGAATGGGTGGTGGCTCATCACGAGTATCAACAACATGGGCTAGAAAAGCCATGCCACCACTAACTAGGAAACGACGTACCCTTGCAAAAATGCATATCGGCACAAGTCTTCTTCGTTTATCACCGTGAATAATTAACTCTCCCCCACTTGGGGTTTTTACTCGAATAAACTTATCATGGCATGCAATATCGGCTCTATTATGATCGAGCCAATCCATACCAACGACGATATCAAAATCACCCAACGTCATCGGAATGAGATCGATTTTAAAATTTTCGGAACCAAACACAACATTACAATTTTTACACACATCAACCACTAGCGCCGTCTTGCCATCCGCTATTTCAACTTCTACCGGACGACTTAACTTAACTAGCGGTTTATTTAACTTAGGCACGAATTTTGGAGAAACAAACGATAAATTGGAACCACTATCAAATAGGATTCGTGTCGGATTAGAGTTAACCATGAAATTACCTGAAACGACTTCGTTGGATTGCTTGGACTCCTCATTCGTCATCAAATAGTTGCAACCTCTAGCCTTGCCCGCCGCTTTCTCCAACCGTTTAACATGATCGGTGTTCAAGTCGGGGCACTCCGACTTTCGGTGTCCTTCTTTGTTGCAATTAGAACAAGTGAGCTTGTTTGTTGAAGGAGGCTTTGTACAATCCCGAGCCAAATGACCTCGTACCCCACAATTGTAGCAAGTAGGGATAAAGTTCCCGAAACCTCCCTTCTTCACACTATTTACACTTTCGGAACCCTTCTTGTTCTTGTTCTTCTTGTTGGAAAAGTTAGAATGACTAGAACCTTCAAACTTTCTTTTAGAAAAAGTGAAATCACTTTTCCTTGGAACCTCCGGCTCGAAACCTCGAGCCAAATCAAATAACTCTTCAAAAGACTTAGCTTCTCCTCGACTAATCTTACCCTTATACTCATCATTCATGGTACGGTAGAAATTTTTCATTAGCTTGTGATCGTCACCAACATATTCAGGACAAAAACGAGTCTTTGCCAAGAAGGTAGACTTGAGAGTAACCAAGTCCATCGAACCATGTTGCAAATGGTGCAACTCATCCCGGATTCTATCAAGATTGGAAGAAGTTCGGTATTCTTGGAAAAATTCCTTCTTAAACTCCTCCCATGTCAAGCTCATGCATTGCTCTTCACCATATAATTTGATTTTATCGTCCCACCACAACTTGCCTTCTTCGCGCAACATGCTAGACCCATACCTCGTCTTCTTCTCGGGAGGACATTCCGAGGTACGGAAAGCTCCCTCGATATCGGAAATCCAACAAGTGCTTTTCAATGGATCCCTCACCCCATTAAACATCGGAGTTTGAGTATCCTTGAAATTTTTATAGTGGAAGTCCCGCCTTCCACCCCACCATTACCTTTACCCCCTTCGCCTCGAGGATAAATGTTTCTAGCTTCCAAAGCCTCCTCTATTGCGGCTTTCATTCGTTCATTTATCATTTCTGTCACTTGTCCATCAACCGACTCTTGGAAAACCTTTCGAAATCGTCAAGAAAATCCTTTTTTAGCCTTTTAAAGATGGCCTCGACCTTGGCCGTGAGTTCAACATCCTCACTCGTACTTCCGTCATTGGTGTCGTGTCCATTTCTCATCTTCATTCTATAAAACGAAGTAAATTAAGCAACAAAACGAAAGGACTTAACACATATGTATATACATCTACACCACACTAACCCATCTTGCTCAACAATCGTCGTACATCGCTTGTTTGACACAATTTGAACCCGTAACAATGGTAGCTAATCATTGTTACGCGAGCACGTCGCATTAACTTGCTACTACAACGCCTATCTCGCTTGATGATTGCTAAAATAACACAAAACAATTAGCGCAAGGTTAGTTCACATAAACCTAAACACTAATCAACTCCCGGTCCGACCCGTCTCCTACAAGTCCCGCATAAAGCGCGTACACAAATAAGTCTAAGTCTAGGTACCTATCTCAAGTCGCCTAAATCCCTTAGACCATGCTCTGATACCACCTGTAACAACCCAAACCAATAACCAACCAAATACGCGAAACAAATATTTTTTTTTTACAGTGGAGTGCGCCACGCGCACCACCTCAGGGTGCGCGGCGCGCACATGTCAGTTTTCAGTTCTGTCCGGTTTTCCAATTTTTCAAATAAAGATCTCCCACTTCCCGACATATTTAGACGAAACGCTTTTCACAACATGTCATAATAGTTAAAACTCACACGATTCAATAATAAAATGAGTTTTACAAAACGGGGCCCACGTTGGCCGTTTTACGAGTTTCATACAAAACATGAGTTTCAACCACATTAATTTAAATTCCAAACGACACTAAGAGCTTGGTGTTTGGGGTTAAACTATCCAAATCTCGGTCAAACTCCAAAAGCTATCACATCCAAAAGCGTCCCCTATCAAACAACAAGCGGAAATCTCTAATCCAACCGTACGCCCTTACCCTTATCAACGCCCGAGCCTATAAAAAGATAAACAACGAGAGGGTAAGCTAAAGCTTAGTGAATGCAATAATTATACATATACATATATAACTTACTTACTTGCAAATACTTACAACAAATCCGCATACATACTAGCAACATAATTAGCATACCCTTATAATGTATAACGCTAAATCCTCGATAACATAAGCTAGTATAACAATATCATATAACACAACAACACAATTCGTTACAATATAATACATAAGCATTGATGTTCACAACATCCATTAGTATTCGAATCCCAAGGCTAGCCCAACGAATGGTTTCATCAACATCGAACTTAATTCCCATTCGTCCCAATAAATGTGGTATCGTCAACATCGAACTTAAATCCACATATGAGGTATCGTCAACATCGAACTTAAACCCTCATCGAATTTCACTACAATAGCGGTATGGCTTCGTCAACATCGAATTTTAAATCCATACATGAGGTATCGTCAACATCGAACTTAAACCCTCATCAAAACGAAGCAACAATATACTCTAGGATATGGTATCGTCAACATCGAACTTTAACCCATACCCTACATGTAAATAAATCATATACATACATATATAATTATTCCACTCACCTCAACGATTTGGTGATGATTTTATACTTCCGAATGCTTCAAAGCCGAGTACCTAATACAATAAGTACTCAATCAACAAACAAACTTGTTGGGCTAAACACCAACAATTCACTCAAGTGCATTTAATGACTTAAATGCATTAAATGCCCCATTTTCACCAAAACCGCCCCTTAAGGGTCAAGACCATCGTCAATCACTTAAAAGCTAGTGATTAAGGTCTATCAACACTAACTATAACACAATTAGGGTAATTCATACCCATAATACTCAACTAGGTCAATCATTAACCCCTTTGACTCATTTAAAGTCAACACACCCATTTCGGGTCATCCACTAACCCAACTAACACCCATTTACCAATTAGCTAGGTGTGCTAGTAATTAACTAACCAATTAGGACTCATAAACATCAATTAACACTTTGAAACCCTAGGTTAGTTACCATTGAGTCTTCATGACTCCATCTTACCCAAGAACACTCAAAATCAACAAATATGGGTTTTATGTTCTTCATTTACCCAAACCCTAACCCTACACAAAATCAAAGTGAGGAAATCAAGATTAGAGCTTACCACTACAACTACAATGTAGCTAGCGAGTAGATGAACGACTTTAATACCCGCACTTTGGCCCGAGAACAACTTCTTCCTCTTGGATTTAAGCTTTCTCACTCAAGAAATCATACTCTCTCTCCAAAATTAAAGTGAAGAAGATAAGGTTGTTGAAAATGGAGTGAATGATACCCCAATATCTGACCTACTGGCCTCCAACTCGTCCACAAGTGAAATTACCAAAATGCCCATCAAAATATCTGAATAATACAAACAGAACCCGGCTACAGTGAGGAGTGCGCCAGGTGCACTCCTAAGTGTGCGCTGAGCGCACCCAGCCCAGTTCGTTCTCTGACCTCTGTTTTAATATACAAAGTCACCCTCACTTCATGTACCATAATTACACTGCTGTACAATTATTATTAGGGTCTTACACAAGACAACTTCGATTTTTCGTTCGAAACAACCTTATTATAACCTTGATATATATGCGTGCTCTTTTATTGTTACCGGGGAACCTTTCATATTCTACTATGTTGCCAGCAGACGTACCAGCAACCTCGTTGCTTCTTGGTTTAAATCTCTTCAATAAATCATTATATTTATTCATTGAAACCCTATCATATACTCATCCGCATCTTGTAACAAGAACTGCCATACCAATTACCGGGAATCAGCAATCAGTACTTTGAAAACGCACAACATATCTACATCAACAGTTATATGTATAACATTTATCTTTTAGAATTATGGTCTTTCATTCTGAAATTCTGAACAGCACTCAGTCTACAAATCAATACTCTGAATGTTGAAAAAGCTGAATGAAGCAGCAGAAACTGTAGACAACCGTAAACGACCTGAATCATCGGAAGTTTAAAGATAAAGAATAGTATGTTGGAAAAGCTCAGAAAAGTTGGAACTGAAAAACGGATTGAGCTAACCACGAAGGAGACCAAGGACAAATACAAGGATCATACCCTATATTCAAAGAATCCAGATAATTCTGGATCCATTGAAATCTTTAGAGAATATCTTGCTCCGAAGTCATGTTAAAATCTTGCGGAAAATCTTTCTCCATCAACCATCGAACTTAGAAATTCCAAAATATCATCATAAATATCTTCGATATTTCTGAAGATATTTTCATAAATATTATCGTCCAAAATTATTTATCTCTTCGCGATGTCAGTGTTACATTAGTAAGGAAACTGTCTCAGTTTCTAAATTCTGAAAATTTCAAACTTAAAATATGAATGTTATTGAAGTAGTGTTGGGAACTAAAGCATGAGTTAGTATAATATAATGACACCTGATCAACGTGATTATATTACAGTAAGTCATGCTGAGTTTCTAATGAAACGTGATGATTCACAGACCATAACGTCATCATGTGCCATGTTACACGACTCTTACATTTTACCTAATCTCCAAATATATCAAGAATATATCTTCCTGATAGTTCTATCTTATCTCTTGAATTCTGGTAATCTGACAAATCAAGATCGTGCCATTTCGATTTCCTTCTTAGAACAATAACTATTGTGATGACCCGAAAATTTTTGACTTATTTAAACCAATTCTCTATACGATTTATTATTTTAACACGTTAAACAAAGTCTGTTAGATTGAGTCTCAAAATTTTAGAACTGTTACATATATACAATTACCTTTGACTACTCTCGACGATTCATGAACAATTATATGTATGTATATATATATATGTACAAGTAAAAACAACTTTCCTACAGTAAAAATTACTTGGCTACAGTAAAAATTACTTGGCTACAGTAAAACACTATTTGCTACAGTGAAACCGTATTTTGCTACAGTGCTACAGTGAAAACGAGTTTGCTACAGTGATTTGCTACAGTAAAACACTATTTGCTACAGTAAACACTATTTGCTACAGTAAAACACTATTTGCTACAGTACCACTATTTGCTACAGTAAACACTATTTGATGTCGACGAACTAGCAAACAGAAACAGAAAAGGCGGCCATGCGATCGCATGGCAAAAACACTGAAAACTCATGCGATCGCATGAGCTACAGTAAATGGAAAAGTATTATAAATACACCAGTTTGCTCGACGATTTTTTTCAACTCTTTCTTATTCTTCTTCAATTTAAATTTAAATTTATAATTATAATTATAATTTTAATTTTAAGTTTAATAATAATAAAGTATATTCGAGTGTGTTTTAATTCGGGTTTCAAACCGCTTTAAGCTAAGGAAATATTGGGTATTGTCCGGGGTATTGTTCTTGAATCCAAGGCCAACCATACAGTCGTCTACCATCATTACGTCTACGCAATTTGCCTACAATATTGAGTCTCAATATTGAACTGTGAGTTTATAGTCTCCCTTTTTAAATACTTTAAATATTTTTGGGCTGAGAATATATGCAATTTATTTTAAACGCGATAAGACACAAGTACATACTAAATTCTACACTGAGTTAAACCGAAAATCCCTTAGCTTTGGTAACTAGTAGCTGCCAGTACATAGGATATGGACTGGTGGGCGCGAATAATTGTATATGGATCCATAGGGCTTGACATCCCCGTCCGAGCTAGAGCGCTAGCCTTTTAACGGACGTATGTTATTTGAGTTTAAGACACGTTGGTTTGCGTGTATTAAAACGAATGGGGTAATTATCACTATAGCGTTAAGTTTAGTTACCAGGGTGCTCTGTTACGTAGAATCTATTGATAAACTTTTGATGAAATCTTGTGGTCTATCTTTATATATGTTTATGACTCGAGCAATTAAACCTATAACTCACCAACATTCGTGTTGACTTTTTAGCATATTTTATTCTCAGGTCCTTAGAATGCTTCCGCTGTGATGTGCTTGTTGCCTGCATGGAGTCTCTCATGCTTTGTACAAAGTTTATTGCATTCAAAATAAAACTGCGTTGTGTAATAAATAACTGGACTGTGATGTCAACCTGTAAATTAAAGACTTATGTATTTCGGGGTTTTGCTTATACCTAAGCACTCGCCCCCATGTTTATACTTATTTTAATGAATGCAATATTTTATCAAAACGTATCATATAGAGGTCAAAACCTTACTGTGGAATCAATGATTAACGTGCCGCGTCAATAGCGATTTTGACGGGTCGTTACAACTATGTTCATTCTGAAATTCATACTTACGAATTCTGGACCATTACTCATTTTACTAGAGGTCGAGAGGAGAATAAAAAGGTAAAGAGCTCCAAAATATAAGAGAAAATATAAAACCCAACAACAACACATAAATTACAAACCGTGTATATCAATGCTTATCGCCACATAAAGACACGGGAGAATTAAAAGCACTATAACCCCAAGAGCAAAGTAGAAGTAAGCAGATTCCTCTGGTGGAAGTTGGAAAAGGAGAATGATTGTTACGATAGTAAGGGTGAGGACAAGGATTAGAACTGGATTAAGCATTTTCACAATCTTTTGAATTTGAAAATTAAGTATAGGAATGGTAAAAGATACGAAACGGAAGAAGTTAATTTACAGTGAAATATTTGATAGTGAAATCAAGATAGATCTCCGCATTTAATTAGAGAATTCTAATTTCCTGATTCGCCAAAGAATCAAATCTTTTAGATTTCGAAGATTTTCTTTAAATCCCTTGAATTCCGAAATTCAACCAAGACTACATCAAAAGTTAAATCTCTATCTCAATCTTTTGTGACAGCTTCATTCGTACTCTTCGAATAATCGAATTGTTTTATCTATATTACTCAATGATGATAAAACTCTTTTTATCAACTCATATTCGTCATGAAAACATTTTTATTGTTAGCCATGACCACCTCACTCAAATTTCGGGACGAAATTTCTTTAACGGGTAGGTACTGTGACGACCCGTAAATTTTCGACTAAATTTAAACTTTATCTTTATATGATTTCGACTTGATAAGCAAAGTTTGTTAAACTGAGTCTACAAACTTTTGAACCATTTACATAGATTCATTTGACCTTTGATTATTCCCGACGATTCACGAACAATTATTTATAAATAAATATGTACAGGTGTATACATAAATAAATGAAAATAAATATGATAATTGGAAATAATAAAATTTAATCATTGGAATTAAGAATTATTATTATTAAGTATTTTCATTAAGAATTATTATTATTAATATTATATATATATATATATATATATCATATAATTAATAACCTGTAATGTTAATGTCTGATATAGTAAATTTAATTATAAATTAAACTATAATTGTTATAGTAATAATATTATTACTTTCAATATTAACATTTACATTAATATTATTAATACTGTTATGAAAATGGATATAAATATAAATTGTTATATTATTATTACTAATATTGTCGTAATTAGCATTATTATTAGTATCATTAATAATATTATTATCATCATTATTATTATAGTTATCAACGTTGTTATAATAAAAAAAATACAATTTGATATGGATATCATTAATAATATTATTATCAATTTGATAATTACTTTTGTTCTTATTAATATTAGTATAATTTTGATAAAGTTATTATTAATAATAGTATTATTATTAATCCTATTAATATTATTACGTGTATTCTTATTAAAAACAGATTTTTTTTAATTTATATTTTTAATTGATTTTAATACATAAAACAGATATATAAATAATAACTAATATAGATATATATGTAAACTTAAATACAGATATATAATAATATACATACGATATAGGAATATAGTTACATATACTGGTATACTAATTATACAGATACATTATACGAATACATACTCAAATTTCAGACATATTTATATAATTACAGAAACAGATACATTTAATTATATAAAAATCGTTTATATGTATGTATCAATACCGAAAACCCGTTTTTTTTTTTGTTCCAGATCGTTTTCAGAGCTGTAGATAAATGTCTTTCTGTTTAATGGATTCGTACGAATCAGTGATCAATCATGAGAACAATCCAAATTTGCTGTAACCATCGTTTCTACTTTTAATTTTTTTTATATATATTCTGTAGTAATCGAATATTTACCTATCGATACAAATCAATATAAAACAATGGGATTACAGTGAAATACGACGACAATCAATCAGTATTACATTCTCAATATTAATTATAAGTCTTTACAGCTCTTAAAAGTCGGATTAAAATGAAAATTGAGCATGAACACAGGTACCTGCTCTGTACCTTCACTTTATTGTCAATTCATCGAATTTAAATCATTTTTCAAAATCTAAAAATGCAGTCTGGTTAGAATTCATGTATTTAAACTTTCTGTAAAGTTTCATGTTTCAATTTTGAGTATCGAATCCAAATTTTTCGAGTCAAACAAAATTTCAAAAAGTCAAACATATGGTTCATCACAAAAATTCGATTTCCTGTTGTTGTTTTAAATTCAATTGATGAATCAAATAGTTTCTAATAATGATTGTGAACCCTTTTCATGTTATAACATTGATCTAAAACATTCTGGAAATGGATATTGAAGTCTGAGTTCATATGCGTGTTCTTAGTCTGCTGTGCGATTTTTTATTTATTTTTATTCTTTTCTATTCTGGTAATCAACCACAATATTCTGTATCAAATTCAAGTCATAAAGTATACTGGTAACTCAATCTAAGGATTTTCGATTTGTCTCTGATTAATTTTGAAGTCATGAAGAAGAAGGAAATTAGTGAATAAAAGAAATACGGTTTATAACTAGTTGGGTATGATTTTAAATCAGAAAAAATGGATGGATCGGTTGGTCATGGGTGTTTGTGTGTTAACGGGAGGTCTCAGGTTCGAGTCTAGTTCGCGCCATTTTTTTTATGAAGAGCCTAAAGGTAGTTTTCATTTTTTTTAAAAACTATTATTATTATGATTATTATCATTTTCATTATTATTATTATTAGTATTATTGTTAATGCTATTGTTATTACTAATGATTGTTAATAATGCAAAGTACTATTATTATTATTAATATTGTTATTACAACTATTATCATAATTATCAAATAATATTATTTAGTATTATTGTTACTATCACTAAATATTATCATTAATATAAGTATTACTAGTATTATATGATTAAGATAATATTATTATTATCATTAAGTATCAGAATTATTATTATTATCAAGTATTACGAATATTAGTTATTGCTGTTATTGTTACTAATGTAAGTATTAGTTACCATTTATTATTATTATCATAACCCTAGTTACAATTATAATTATTATTAATATTAATGTTATTACTAGTATTATTATCAAAATAAGTTTTATTATTAAGCAATATGTATATCATTATTAATGCAACTTCTATTACTATTATTTATAAAATTATTATTATTGTTATGAGTAAATCATTGTTATCCAAAACTATCATTTTTAAAGCAGATAAATATTTTTATACTTAAAAATATACTTATTACATATACTATAATTATATTAAAATTTCACGTAACTATATACATCAAACCCACTAATATTATTTATATAAATACTTACAAATAACAAACTATTGATTTTTAAATATAACATTAAACAAGTATGGATATAAATATAGATATATTAATATAACTATATAACTATTAACCATTTCTGAATATATACACAAATTAAATATACATAATATATAAATTAAGTATATAATAAACAAATTAGTTCAGTTATGATTATATGTTTTAATATATATATGATATATATATATATATATATATATATATATATATATATATATATATATATATATATATATATATATATATATATATATATATATATATATATATATATATATATATATATATATATATATATATATATAGGGGCACGATCCATGGATAAGCTTAAAAGGAGTACAAACGGGATAAGCAAAATAAAAAAAATTGAATTTTTTTTTACATTCATAAATCTGCATTAAAATGCAACTCTAATCAATTTTTTTCATAAAAAAAAGTTCAAAATCTTTCAAAAATCGACGATGAATGGTAAAATTAACCATTCATCGGGTTAATTTATCATTCATCTTGTTTACGATGAATGATAAAATTAATCAATGCTAAAAAAAACCAGATGAATGGTTAAATTAACCATTCATCTTTTTTTTATCATTCATCATAAACAGATGAATGGTTAAATTAACCATTCATCTGCTTTTTTTAGCATTGATAAATTTTATCATTCATCGCGAACAAAAATGAATGATAATTAACCAGATGAATGGTTAATTTTACCATTCATCATCAATTTTTACCATTCATCATCGATGTTTACCATTCATCATCGATTTTCGAACGATTTTGTTAAAAAACTTTTTAAAATTTTTTCGTTTTCTTCTATTTGCATATTAAAGGATCGTTATTTTTAAAAAAAAAAATTTGAAATTTTACTTATCCAGTTTGTGCCCCATTTAGTGTTTATCCATGGATTGGTCCACTATATATATATATATATATATATATATATATATATATATATATATATATATATATATATATATATATATATATATATATATATATATATATAGGTTCGTGAATTCGAGGTCAACCCTACACTTGTTAAATGATGTCATATGTATTTTTACTACAAAATACAGTATGGTGAGTTCATTTGATTCCCTGTTACTCTTTACATTTTTGGGACTGAGAATACATGCGCTACTTTTACAACTGTTTTATTAAATGCTTTTGAAATACATTTTGAACTGCGAATATATGAAATGCTTTTATAAATGTTTGACGAGATAGACACAAGCAAAACATTCCTCGAATGAATTATGTGGACGTGATAATTGCCACCATTGAATTATGTGGACGTGATAATTGCCACAATTGATATGAATATTTTCCCCTAATTATTATTGCTTGGTAACCTAAGAATTAGGGAACATCACTAATTTTGAGAATTAGTGTACGCCTAATTGACGCGAATCCTAAAGGTAGCTACCGGGTTTAACACCCCCACCCAGAATGTTCACTAGACAGAAGGGCTAGTGGGCGTGGTGTTTAGTACTTCGAAGTTTATATGATTATTATACAGACGAGATGTTCTGTTTTGGGGATATTATTATGCGCATTATATGTTAAGGTCAGTTACCAAGCCAAGCTATGAATGAAAAGTGAATGTTATATATCGAGAGAATGATTTTATACACAGGTTATGTGTATGTTTTTTTTTGTGCACGAGATATGTGTACGGTTACTAAGAGTTATGAAAGATGATTTCGTACACGAGAAAGGTGTACTGTATTTAAAAGATATCGCATGTACATTACAGGTGGGTATAGGATTCCGGCCCATTTGTACCATGCAGCATTTAAATCTTGTGGTCTATCAAAATGATGAATTTTATTGTTTTATGATAAACTACTGAACTCACCAACCTTTTGGTTGACACTTTAAAGCATGTTTATTCTCAGGTATGAAAGAAATCTTTCGCTGTGCATTTGCTCATTTTAAAGACATTACTTGGAGTCGATTATCGCAATGGGACCAGATGTTGGTGACTTCGTCCAGATGGATTAGGACGGGGCATGACATCAATCACACCAGACACACATTTTTCTCTAACAACATGAACATCAGTTTCAAAATGTTTTGACCTTCCATGAAAGACAGGGTTTGCAGCAAGAAGCAAAGCAGAAGTGTTACCACACATTAGGTTTACAGGTAAAAGATTGTTTAAACCAAAGTCAGCTAAGAGTTTTAGGACCCAAATAATCTCACACGTGGTGTCTGCAAGAGCTCTATATTCAGACTCAGTGGAAGATCTAGAAACAGTTGTCTGTTTCTTGCTTTTCCATGACACGAGAGATCCACACAAAAATAGACAATATCCACTAATAGACCTTCTATTTAGCAAGCACTTACCCCAGTCAGCATCAAAATAGGCAGTTAAGGTGAACATACCGGTGGATTTTCCTATGTGAATGCCTTTACCTGGTGATCCCTTTAGATACCTTAAGACTCTGAGAGCAGCTTTAACATGAGATTCCAAAGGGGCATGCATATGTTGACTTATGGTTTGGATAGAGTATGAAATGTCAGGTCTGGTGTGGGTAAGGTAGATGAGCTTTCCAATAAGTTTTTGATATTCAGTGATGTTAGGAACCAATTGATCATGCTCAGTGGCTTCAGAAGCCAAAACCGTATTGGTTTCAAGGGGAGTGTTAATTGGTTTACACCTTAACATGCCAAACTCATTTAAAAGATCCAAACAGTATTTTCTTTGGGAAAGACACATTCCATTTTTTGTTTTGATAACTTCAATGCCAAGGAAGTATTTTAGTTCTCCAAGGTCTTTAATCATAAACTTGGTTTTTAAAAATTGTTTTACTTTTTTCACTTCACTAATGTTGTTTCCAGTAATAATAATATCATCCACATACACAAGCAGGGCAATGAAGATGGAATTTTTTGAAAAAATATAAAGGGAGTAGTCATTCATACTTTGTTGAAAACCATACTCAGTGAGAGAAGCAGTAAGTTTTTCATTCCACATTCTAGGGGCTTGTTTAAGGCCATATGAAGATTTGTTTAGCTTGCAAACTTTAGTTTCATTTTCTGGAAAAAAAAAACCCTTAAGGTAAAGACATGTAAATATCTTCAACAAGATCACCATATAAGAAGGCATTATTGATGTCTAATTAAAAACATGACCAACCATATTGGACAGATAGATTTAGCAAGCATCTAACAGTTACCATTTTGGCCACAGGACTAAAGGTCTCATCATAGTCAATCCCTTCCCTTTGACTATACCCCTTGGCTACAAGTCTAGACTTGTATCTTTCTATTTCACCATTAGACTTGTATTTGATTTTATATATCCATTTACTCCCTATTGGTTTCCTATCAGCGGGAAGGTCAGTGATGACCCAGGTGTCATTCCTATTAAGGGCTTCTATTTCATGATTCATTGCCTCTACCCAATTTGGGTCTTTGCAGGCCTCATAATAGGACTGGGGTTCACTAGACTTATCCAAATTAGACACAAAGCAGGCAGAATCAACACTGATGTGAGAATAGTTGCAATAGTTAGACAAAGGGTATCTCACATTGCCTTTAGTCAAAAAATCTTTGTACTTAGAGGGAAAGAATCTAGCTCTAGCAGACCTTCTTAACCCCCCCCCCTCATCTGTGTTGGCATGGGAGTCATGAGTCTCATTTGATTCATTTGTACCAATATTGCCCTTAGGGTTAGAATTAATGCTAGTATCTTGAGAGATAGGGGTATCAGAATCTTCAGGGTTTGAGTTATCAAACTTTCCTGTAGACTCATGATCACTGCCCCAATCCTCATCAGTTGTGTCTCCCCCTTCATCATTGGGACTTGGAGAGCTAGTGGTTTTTTTTAAAAACATCAAAAAAGTTTAAGTGATTGACAGAGTTAGGATTTGAATCTAAATTTTCTGAATTAGTTTTATTTTTTATTTTGAAAGGAAAGACAGCTTCATAGAATTTTACATCTCTTGAAAAAAGGATATTGTTGTTTTCCAAACTCAGTAACTTGTAACCTTTTTTTTTTCATTTGAGTACCCTACAAAAACACATTTTTCAGATTTTTTAGAAAATTTGTCTGAATCATTTAAGATGACAGAAAACATAGACAACCAAAAGCTCTCAATAGGGTGAGATTAAGTTTTACATTATAAACCATTTCAAAAGGAGACTTTCCATGCAACACAGATGAAGGTAGCCTGTTGATCAATAAGGTAGCAGTTAAAATACATTCACACCAATATATTAGAGATAAACCACTTTGAAATAGAAGGGATCTAGCAACATTGAGTAAATGTCTATGTTTTCTTTTCACAATTCCATTTTGTTGAGGTGTGTACACACAGGAGGTTTGATGGACAATACCATTTTCTTTACAAAACCTTTTCATTTTATGATTAATAAATTTAGACCCATTGTCACTTCTGAAAATCTTCACATTTTTATCAAACTGAGTTTTTAACATTTTATAAAACATTTCCAGATTTTCAAAAACCTCGTCTTTTGACTTTAGAAGATATAACTAGACAGCCCTAATATAGTCATCAACCACAGTGAGAAAGTATTTGTAACCTTGTCTACTGACAACTCTATAAGGACCCCATACATCCAAGTGAACAAGATCCCCAACAGAACCAGATTTGTGGTCACTTAAGGGAAAGGGCTCCCTGGATTGTTTTGCCTTATGGCATATATCACACACATTATCAATGGTACTAGTATTGACCCCAATTTGATCCTTAAGAACATTTAGAACTTGACCAGTAGGGTGTCCTAGTCTACATTGCCATAGGTTTGCAGACACATTGTGCACAGAGTTCACATTGGGACTTATACCTTGATTATAGTTAAACATGTAAAGGCCATTGTTCTCATTACCAATCCCCACAATCTTCTTTAGACTCAAATCCTGAATGTAGCAGAACTTAGCATCAAAACCAACAAACATATTGCAGTCATTTAAAAGTTTGCTTACAGATAATAAACTAACCCTATATTCAGGGATAATTAAGACACCAAACAAAGTTATGTTTTTTGAAAGTTTAAGATTTCCAACTTTGGCAATTTTAGCATTAGTTCCATTTGGGTGACTGACAGTGAGGTTTAAGTGAGACACATCATAAGTATTTATTAAATCATTACAGTCTCCTGTCATGTGTTGTGTGGCTCTAGAATCAATGATCCAGCCCTTATTGGGCTTGTTTTTGAACACATTTGAAGATTTAAAGAAACTTTTGAAGTTTGAATTGAAAAAAGTGTTGAAATTTTCAACAATACCTGCCATATTGGCCTGAACATTCCCATTAACAGATTGATCCTTTATTAAGTCCATAAGTTTGTTGATTTGATCAGCAGAGAAAGGCATGGCAGCATTCACATTATGATTACTCTGCATAGTGTTATGACTAGAGCTAGACTTGTTATTAGAATTACCAGTTTTCTTCACCCACCCAGGAGGGTAGCCCACAATTTCATAACATCTATCAATGGTGTGACCAACTCTTTGACACTTAGAGCATTTCAAATTAGGGTTAGGTATGTTCCCAATTCTTCTTTTGTTATCAAAGGTTTTAGACACAAGAAAGGCAGAACTTTGATTTTTATTACCAGCATTGACATTGAAGGAATTTCTGTAGGACTCTTCTCTAGAAATAATGGCAAAAGCACTTTTGATGCTAGGTAAGGGTTCCCTAGATAAAATGTTACTTCTTATGAAAGAAAAGGACTCATTTAACCCCATTAAGAATTGCATTAATTTGATTAAGTCATTATGAGCCTTGTATTCTTTGTTTGCATCACACACACAAGTAGGTAATTTTGCCAAAGCATCAAATTGTTTCCAAAGGGCATTCATGTTATGATAATAGTCAGACACAGAAGAGCTACCCTGGGTTAAAGAATTTATCTTATGATGGAGGTTATATGTGATTGACCCATCAATCTTATCATAGGTTTCCTTAAGTTCCTCCCACACAATTTGAGCAGACTGAGAAAACACTTGACCAGAATACAATTCTTCAGATATGGAATTTAAAATCCAAGACAAAACCACAGAGTTACATCTATCCCATTGCATTCTTAGAACTTTATCAGTAGTATGTTTCACACATGTGCCATTAATAAATCCAGTTTTATTTTTAGTTTGTAATGCAAGTAACATGGCCCTACTCCAAACATTGTAGTTCTCTGTTCCTTTAAGTTTTAAGGAAATTAGAGCAGTGGTACTCGTGTCACTAGCATGTAAGTATAAAGGGTCTCCAAAGTCAAGATCACTCACTTGAGTGATCTTGGACCCATCACCAGTGGTAGTAACCATAGATAACAAAAAGATAGCACACAGTAAGTAGAAAAAAAAACAGAACAGAAGGCAATTGATAAGGCTAAAAAGGAACATATATTTCATAGCAATATCCCTCCTAAATAATAGGTTTTCATATGTAATTATATTATATTTTTATTGTAATTGTTTAAATAAATAAGTGCGAAGACAAAAGGTGAAAACGAAGATTTGAAGACAAAAACGTCCAAAAAGCTCAAATGTACAAGATACAATTCAAAAGGTTCAATTTATTGATGAGAAACGTCTAAAAATGACAAGAGTACAAGTTACAAAACGCAAAGTACAAGATATTAAATTATACGAAAGGACGTTCAAAAATACGGAACCGGTACACGAGCCAACTATCAACGCCCGACGCAATGGACCAAAAATTACAACTCTACTATGCACAAGAATATAATATAATATATAAATAATTATATTAATTATTTATATTTTATATTTATATATTTATTATGTTGACAAGCTAGGAGCCAAAAGTTTGTGAGCTGGATTTTCAAACTCCACGACTCGCGGAGTTTGAAGGCTTAAAACTCCACGACTCGCGGAGCTGTCAGAAATCAAAATGCCTATAAAAGACCACGAATTCTGCGAGTTTAAATAACATAATAATAATAATACTCCATAGTATAATATATATATATATATATATATATATATATATATATATATATATACATATATATATACATATATATATATATACATATATATATACATATATATATATAACATATATATATATATATATATACATATATATATATATACATATATATATATACATATATATATATATATATATATATATATATATATATATATATATATATATATATATATAGTATAGATTAGTGTTATATTAGATTAGTTTGGGTTATGTAAAAGTTATTTTTACGGGTTTTAAAGTCGGAGCTATGTTCGTGTACCACTACGCGATAAATAATCAATGTAAGCTATGTTCTCCTTTTTAAATTAATGTCTCGTACTTAAGTTATTATTATGCTTATTTAAGACGAAGTAATCATGATGTTGGGCTAAAATACTAAAATTGGGTAATTGGGCTTTGTACCATAATTGGGGTTTGGACAAAAGAACGACACTTGTGGAAATTAGACTATGGGCTATTAATGGGCTTTATATTTGTTTAACTAAATGATAGTTTGTTAATTTTAATATAAAGATTTACAATTGGACGTCCCTATAAATAACCATATACACTCGATCGGACACGATGGGCGGGGTATTTATATGTACGAATAATAGTTCATTTAACCGGACACGGGAATGGATTAATAATCACTAGAATTATTAAAACAGGGGTGAAATTATGTACAAGGACACTTGGCATAATTGATAACAAAGTATTAAAACCTTGGGCTATACGCAGTTGATATCCTGGTGTAATTATTAAACAAAGTGTTAAAACCTTGTTACAGTTTAAGTCCCCAATTAGTTGGAATATTTGACTTCAACGTATAAGGATAATTTGACGAGGACACTTGCACTTTATATTTATGACTGATGGACTGTTATGGACAAAAACCAGACGGGCATATTAAATAATCCAGGACAAAGGACAATTAACCCATGGGCATAAAACTAAAATCAACACGTCAAACATCATGGTTACGGAAGCTTAAATAAGCATAATATATTTTATTTCATATTTCCTCGTATTTTTATTTATTGTCATTTTAATTATTGTTATTTATTTTATATTGTTAGTTAAATATCGTCATTTACTTTATGCTTCGCTTAAAATAAAAAATCGACAAACCGGTCATTAAACGGTAAAACCCCCTTTTATATATTATTAATATAATATATTTTGTACGAATATAATTGTTTAAAATATAGTGTGCAATAAGCCCGTTCCCTGTGGAACGAACCGGACTTACTAAAAACTATACTACTCTACGATTAGGTACACTGCCTATAGTGTTGTAGCAAGGTTTAAGTATATCCCATTTGTAAATAAATAATTAAAACTTGTGTAATTTGTAACGTATTTCGTAGTAAAATATAGTACTATCACGTACCCCCACGCTACCACATCAAGTTTTTGGCGCTGCTACCGGAGAACCGGCGAAACGCTATATTTTTAATTTATTTTTGTATAAATATATTTATATATCATTTTAGAAAAACAATATAAAAAAAAAACGTTTTTCAAACTCCACGACTCGCGGAGTTTGCAGGCTTAAAACTCCACGACTCGCGGAGCCGCCCTGACCAGCCTGACCAGAAACCCTATTTCGCATTAATTACGGAATATTATTAATTATTATTATTTATAAACCCTATTTAATTTATTATTATTAATATTTAGTTTTAGTTTTTAAATTAATTTGTATTTTGTATTATAATTAGTTTTATTATATATAAAAATTAATACTTTTATAAAATAAATATAAAAATAATATTTTTATAAAAATAAGTAATTTTATCACTTTTTATTTTTAAATTTGTATCCTTTTATTTAGTGTAATTGTAATATTTTGTATATTTTTCGTTCGCAATTAGTTTTAAAATTAGTTTTTCCGTAGTTATTTTATATGTATAGATTCTTAGGCTTTGCCGTAAAATTCCTTAAGTGCTTTTTCTTTAGATTAAGATTTAGGCGCTTTGGAATGTTGCGACGCCGTTTTTCGCTTTAGTTTTAAATAGATTTTAGTGCCTTTAAGTAATTGCCGTTTTCTGAATAAAATTGCATTTACCTTTAGACCTTTAGGCGCAACTTTTTAGATATAATTTTTAGACTTTTAAGTTACGACGCGCTATTTTCTTATTTTTATTTTTCGACGTTTTTCGACGCGCATTCTTTTTCTTTCTTATTTCTCGACGCTTTAGTTTTTAGGACTTAGAAATTTTCTCTATTTCTTATCTAATATCTCAAACGGAAAGAAAAATTATTTAAGTGGTTAAATTAATGGACGTTGACAATTTTCTGCTTCGTAGTAATAGTTGGATTTGTTAGTGGCTGAGTTGTGAGCTTCCGATTTAAAGGGTTCTGGCTCCCTGCTGCATCTATTGGCTATTCGAAACGTGGGCAAAAGCAGAAAAGTCTATTAATTTGATAACTTATATAATTTTTATATTTATAACTAATAGGATAATTAAAATTTGGTAATAAGCGCATTATGAAAAGTCTCGAAGATGTTTTGGAAACTCTTTACGACATACGAAATCAATACTCTCAAACGGGTGTTGATGACAATTCGTTCGGTCAATCTTGGATCACGAATGACGAAACAATAACTGGTTGTGAAATCTGTGGAGATTATCACTCAACATGGGAATGTTATTATTACATTCCTATGGAAAATTACGCACCCACGGAACCTGAATGGAATGATTATGAAGAATACAATTCAAATTGGGATTATTCCCAAGAATATTTCCAAACTCAACAACCAGTAGACGAGGAAAATTACGTGTCTGAAAATTTATTAGACAATATGAAAATCAAACTCGAAGAACTCAATGCTCAAAATGAACAAATGAGAGAGTTTGTAAACCGGCAAGCTGAAACTCTATCAGACTACACACCTGTTGATCTGAGGAGTATTGTGCAAGAAAATCTCATATCATCGAATTTTGATGAATTCGAGAGCTCCGAAATCACCAACTATCCCGATGATACTTTTTATTCAGTTTTACCAATTTCCCAACATATCGACACATTAGCCTCTACCGACAAAATCATCAATCCATCTATGGATGATGAAGAAGAAGTAAGGGTGACAAATTGGTACTCATGGGAAAACGATAACGTTGAAAATTTTACCCCCGAGACCAAAATGGAGGGACCGATAAGGACCGTTAATGAAGAAGAATCTACTTCAATCCCGAAATTCAAAATTCCACAACCTTCCAACCCAATATTCTCAATAGACGAGTCATCTACCGAAGATGAACTACGAGCTTTAATAGATAATGACACCTCGGATTTCACCCAATCGGGTAATAGAGGTGAAAACTTTAATCCCGAGAATAAACGGAAGGAAATGTTAGGAATTGTCCACCCTATAGTATGTATGTCGGTGTATATCGATCCATTTGACCAAGAACCAGAAAAGAGACATATCCATTTACTAAAAGCTACACTTAAAAAAGAATTAAGTAGTGACGATCTGGTGGGTCTAAACTTTAAACCCATTGATATATTTTATACCACCCGAGATGTAAATAACTGGCTCACTATTTTAATTCGTGGAACTTATTCTACCGACTTCACATGTCGTCAGCTAAGTGTGGGGAAGTCTAACCCCACTTAATGTTAAATTAGTGGTTCGGGTTAGTGCATAACTCGTTAATAAATATGCATAATAAATTAGGGTAAAAGACGCATTTTTAAAGATTAGCAAACAGTTCAGAAAAGCAACCGTTTTTGAAGAAAAACATGTGTGATAAAACAAGAAGGAATGAACGATGAGGTGAACCATCTATCATTCGACGAGCTTTGTAATTACAAACTGGGTATTTTTAATTACTTTTCTACACTAATCACCCTCATGAATTTATAATTATAGTCTGATTTCATGCAAATGAGGGCATTGCATGATCTCAAGTGTGGGGAAGGGTTATAAATTCTCTCGGGTTTGCACTTAGTTTATTTGCCAAATTTTGTGAAAATTTGAAAAATTTTCAACTAAATGAAGTCAAAATCATGTTTATACATATTTATGAACGATGAAAACTAGGTGTTAATACCGAAATTATCGTTACCTCGGAAAGGACATAAATTGAGAAACACCCTAAAACGATTGAATTCATTTAAAATGGAATAAAGGAGAATAAAAAGGCAAAGAAAGAAACAAAGTGTGGGGAGAATGTACCAAGTTATTTAATTAAAAACTATCTATCACATGTTTCTGGAAAGTTATTGCAGGTGCTTTTGTTTGGACTAAATTAACTGTTTTACCCTATTTACTGTAACATACTTGAAAGAAAGATGGATCTACACGATGAATCAATTCCATCATTAAAAGGAATTAAAGTCTTCCGAAAAAGACATGCGCTTCTTGATTTAGGTCAAGAAGTTGTCGTCCAGACCAGCTGTAGGTTGACGAAAAATCTAGAAAAGTCATCTCTAAAATCAGCAGGAAATCCACGGACCTCAGCATCAAATAGGGTCGCCAAGTGGTCAGATTTATCCTAACCATGAGAGGATCTGTCTCGTAAAATGGGGAGGGCGCCGTGCAAATTAGCTTGATAAGACTAATGAATCAGACCCCCAGAAAGGATAATCTCCTTAAAGATTAAAAATCAGCTTCTAAGACTGATATTACTCAATCCTTGAGATTGACCTTAAAGATTGAGAATTACAAACTCATGGAATTCAATGATATCTAAACTCGAGCTTGAACGAGAAAATATTTTGATCAAAAATAAAATCGATTTGTTTTCTGAAAACCCATTTTCAATGCGTTCATTACCATTGAACGTAAAATCCTAGGAATTCACCTGGAATTCATTAGGTCACCTGAACCAAATTGGGTGTCAACCGTAAGAACGGTGGTTGCATAGCATGGTCAAAGACAGGACCTTGTGCCAGACCGAAAAATCATAGGATGATCTTTACTATTGCTCCTACAAAGGATAGTAATAGCATCCGACACGTTTTGGGACCATAATCAAATGCATGTCATTAGACATTGCCTTAACAGTTTCTTGTTCATCGCTTTCCTTTACAACCGGACGGTAGTTTGCCGAAAGGTAATATACGGGACAAGTAAACTGGACGTGTTGCTTTCCTAATACAAGGTTAGCAAGTGGGTAACACAAAACCACAAGTGTTGAGCTAAAATTTTCAAATCTGAAACCCACACAACCCACAAAAATATTTTGCAAACACCGGTGAAGGGTTATTCCGGAAAACTTGTCTAGGGTAAAAGCTAGATTGAATTTTCAAAAGATCAAATATTTTCATAAAGATCCAATTTCCTTAAGGATCTAAATTTTCATAGTCATGTGGGACTGTAAACCGCCTTTCAAATTTGCACTTTGCTTTGGAAACCGAAAGTAAATCGGCTATTCGATTGCAAGTGTCGTTGACCTAAACCCGAGGCAACTGTGGATGACACACCCACCTTTAACCATGGTTCTATCGTTATTATCATTGTTTATACCACCATATCAAAATCACTGATGTACAAAGTGTGATGAATAAAAAAGTGATTCATGTATGTTTTTATTTCAAGTTCTGTATTGCTTGAGGACAAGCAACGCTCAAGTGTGGGGATATTTGATAAGGCTAAAAAGGAACATATATTTCATAGCAATATCCCTCCTAAATAATAGGTTTTCATATGTAATTGTATTATATTTTTATTGTAATTGTTTAAATAAATAAGTGCGAAGACAAAAGGCGAAAACGAAGATTTGAAGACAAAAACGTCCAAAAAGCTCAAATGTACAAGATACAATTCAAAAGGTTCAATTTATTGATGAAAAACGTCTAAAAATGACAAGAGTACAAGTTACAAAACGCAAAGTACAAGATATTAAATTATACGAAAGGACGTTCGAAAATCCGGAACCGGTACACGAGCCAACTATCAACGCCCGACGCAATGGACCAAAAATTACAACTCTACTATGCACAAGAATATAATATAATATATAAATAATTATATTAATTATTTATATTTTATATTTATATATTTATTATGTCGACAAGCTAGGAGCCAAAAGTTTGTGAGCTGGATTTTCAAACTCCACGACTCGCGGAGTTTGAAGGCTTAAAACTCCACGACTCGCGAAGCTGTCAGAAATCAAAATGCCTATAAAAGACCACGAATTCTGCGAGTTTAAATAACATAATAATAATAATACTCCGTAGTATTATATATATATATATATATATATATATATATATATATATATATATATATATATATATATATATATATACAGTATAGATTAGTGTTATATTAGATTAGTTTGGGTTATGTAAAAGTTATTTTTACGGGTTTTAAAGTCGGAGCTCTGTTCGTGTACCACTACGCGATAAATAATCAATGTAAGCTATGTTCTCCTTTTTAAATTAATCTCTCGTACTTAAGTTATTATTATGCTTATTTAAGACGAAGTAATCATGATGTTGGGCTAAAATACTAAAATTGGGTAATTGGGCTTTGTACCATAATTGGGGTTTGGACAAAAGAACGACACTTGTGGAAATTAGACTATGGGCTATTAATGGGCTTTATATTTGTTTAACTAAATGATAGTTTGTTAATTTTAATATAAAGATTTACAATTGGACGTCCCTATAAATAACCATATACACTCGATCGGACACGATGGGCGGGGTATTTATATGTACGAATAATAGTTCATTTAACCGGACACGGGAATGGATTAATAGTCACTAGAATTATTAAAACAGGGGTGAAATTATGTACAAGGACACTTGGCATAATTGATAACAAAGTATTAAAACCTTGGGTTATACGCAGTTGATATCCTGGTGTAATTATTAAACAAAGTATTAAAACCTTGTTACAGTTTAAGTCCCCAATTAGTTGGAATATTTGACTTCGGGTATAAGGATAATTTGACGAGGACACTCGCACTTTATATTTATGACTGATGGACTGTTATGGACAAAAACCAGACGAGCATATTAAATAATCCAGGACAAAGGACAATTAACCCATGGGCATAAAACTAAAATCAACACGTCAAACATCATGGTTACGGAAGCTTAAATAGGCATAATATATTTTATTTCATATTTCCTCGTATTTTTATTTATTGTCATTTTAATTATTGTTATTTATTTTATATTGTTAGTTAAATATCGTCATTTACTTTACGCTTCGCTTAAAATATAAAATCGACAAACCGGTCATTAAACGGTAAAACCCCCTTTTATATATTATTAATATAATATATTTTGTACGAATATAATTGTTTAAAATATAGTGTGCAATAAGCCCGTTCCCTGTGGAACGAACCGGACTTACTAAAAACTATACTACTCTACGATTAGGTACACTGCCTATAGTGTTGTAGCAAGGTTTAGGTATATCCCATTTGTAAATAAATAATTAAAACTTGTGTAATTTGTAACGTATTTCGTAGTAAAATATAGTACTATCACGTACCCCCACGCTACCACATCAGCAATACAGACCAAGATTAATAAAACAGAGAGCAACCAAGATTTTAACAAAAACAAGAAAGCAGGCACAGACCAAGATTAATAAAAACAAGAACAGGCACATACCAAGATTTTAAAAAATAGAGACAACCTGATTAATAAAGCCAATTAAACCTGCAACAAGAGAGCAACCACACACAAGAAAGCAAGGGATAAAAGAATACTGTAACATCCTCAAGTGAGCCTAGATGTAAGATTACTATTTTGCCCTTAAGTTAGTATGGTGTTATTATATGCTTTTATTTTTATTTATTGTTTATTATTATTTAATGTTGAGGTTAGGACCAGTTTGTGACAAGGGTCACAGAACAGGTTTGTTTATTTAATTTGGACCTCGTTTGGGTTGCCAAATGATGTACGAAAGATATCAGATAACTGGTAAATACCCGTGTGTCACACAGTGTGGGATTTTAACCCACCTTTGATGACTTGTGCAGTGCATTTCTTGCACTTTCCAGATCCTTCCCAAAATAATACCCCGTACCTAATTCTTTCTCCTTTGAAACCCTAATCATCAAAACTTGTTCTTGAGCTCAAATTGATCTTGGAATCTTGTTCCTTGTTGTCTACTGATTCTAACAAGGTAAGAAACATGTGTTTTTGTGTTCAATTCATGGTTAAATTCATAGTTTTATGTAAGTTTTGTAAAAAGCTTGATTTTGTGTCAAAATCCATGGATTTGATGTTGTTATGGTCAAAACTTTGTGGGTTTATAGTCTATAACATGTAGTAATTGAGTTGTGGCAGGTTTTGGTGTCGAAAACGAGCTCTAGATCAAGATTTGGTGAATTTAGCTTGAAGTCCGTAGCCTTTGTTCAGTTTCTGATGAAGATGAACATAGTCGGCCGACTGTCGGTCGACAGTCGACCGACTGAGGGTTGAACCGGCCGATTAACGAAGACAACCGACCGACTGAGATTTACATTCGGCCAATTGATGTAATACCAAGTGAGTCGACTGACTGAGAAGGTCAGTCGACCGATTGTGTAGACAGTCGATCGACTGTCAGTGTCAGTCGACCGACTGAGTCTCCAGGGCAGAATATTTTACCAAAGTGTTGATTTTTAGCCATTATGCTGTCCGTTTGTATTTTGATGTTAAGGAGAAAATTTTTAGCGGACAGTTTTCTGACAAAATTTTATGTATTGTGTTATTTTGTGTTTATGGACATAAACTAACTCGTGTATATGTATTTCTCAGGAGAAAAGGAGAAAGAGAAGGTTCAGTGATTAGATAACTGAACACCTTCTCGTTTGCTGGTAATCGGTGAGTGGGACTAATTGGAGAATATAGTATATAGAAGCATGTTATATTATAATTGCCATGCTTGTTAGTTATACTTATTATTGTGGTTAGTTAGTATATTGTGATGACTGCATGTTGGTTGATGCTTGTCTGCTGGAGCCCAGTGCGTCCCTATTGTGTGGTGACCTCGGTAGGAGAGATCAACCTGCGGGTTGGGTTCCTCATGTGGTGGCCTAGACAGCCGTGGTGTATATATATGTGAATGACGCGTCCGTCGCTTGTGGATTATGTATATACATACGGTGGTGGAGGAACTTCCGGTAAGCCCCAGTCCGATCAGCTGGTGGTTAATGGTTTGGCCGAGCCGCCAGAGTCTCTGTAGACGGCACTTGGGTGGTGTTTGTGTGTTAGGCTATGTGACATGATTAGTATAACACTTCTGTATGCTATGGCCTGTAGTTAGTCGTACTCACTTAGCTTCGTGCTAATTCCCCTCCATCTCCTCCCTGCAGGTTGTAGCTTGTAGATACTGCTTTTGGGAGAAGACGGGCATGGTGATGTTATGTTTGACAGGAGTCAACTCTGATGTTGTCTTGCTTTATGAAAACAATAATCTTTTGTAAACTTATTGTAAATATGTCTTTCTTATATAAACAAGTATCTTGTAATGACACGTGACACAGGTTGTATTAACAATAGTTAATGTGGATTGCGTATTTAATTAATATTATGCTTCCGCCACGTATAAAAAAAAAATTCAGCGGTGTCACAAATACAATACAGTGGTGTTAGGCAAGAAGAAGGATCGAAAGATAAGCAGCGGAAGAAGGTAGAGATGTCCTTAGAACAACACGTGATCAATTCCTTACCCTTCGTGATCAGCCCCTTAACCCTAATTAATTAGGTTTTTTTTTCTCACCAGATGGAAAATAACAGATCAAAGGTATCACGATTGTCCAACTTGCTCTGGTACCATGTTGATTTTTGAGAATTAAAACATCCAGATATGAGAAATTAAACAATCAGATGCCCAATTTTATTATCTTCAACAATTGAGAACCATAAACCAAGATTGGACCAATCTCAATTACACTTGGACTCTACCGAACTTGTGATTGATACAATGGAGATTACAGACTCGAGAGCAACTGAACAAGAACTCAGACCAACACTATTGAAACGTGTGATATAAAGAAGAAGATTGATGATGTCGTGTTTTTTTCTGTTGTGTGTAACCCTAACAGGAGACGGGGTTAAATAAGAATGGGAATGCCCATCTTCGGCCCTTCTAGAATAACACAATTAAGGAAAGCCAGCCCATGATTAGAAGGATACAGCAACACACTCTTTTGATCTTTCCAAAAAGATAGAATAGCCCCTCTACATGAACCAGCTAGCAAGGCAAGACCCTAAGACAAACCTGAGACAGAAAACATAAAATAGTGAGAGTAACATTTCAAGGAAAAGATTGATGAAATCATCCCTATGATTTTAACATCAAAACTTGTAGAATGATAGATTTTACTCTTAGTTGTGTATTGATGGTTGAACCTTGGTCAAAGTGATGCTAAAACATCAAAGAGTTGTACACTTGAAGCTTACAAGCATCAAGGATGAGAACCGTGATGAGCATCAAGCACCAAGAATCTCACCGGAGCACTTGTTTGCTGTTTTTCAGGGTCTGATCAGACTCATGGGCTTCTAGATTTTCATATAGTTCATTTCGATTAGATGACTTTTCGTTTAGGCCCCGACTTAATCCGATATACGGTTTAGGATTTATAGCCTTCCGAAAGTCACGACGCCTTTGTAACGTTGTGCTGAAATTTCTGACCTATTCGCACTTAAACCGTTGCCACGGTCAAACGAAGACGAGTTAGGTTCTGAAAATTAGTCAGCGGTTAGAGGACTCACATACGGAGCAATGGACACTGACTACGCGACTTTTTGATTTGTATAGAGGTCGTAACAGGTGTCCGAAGTTAGCCTTTTGTTTCGATCTCTATTCTTGTTAAACTTACCTTAGTGTTGATGAATGATGATGATAATGATGATGTTGATGATGACATTTAAACTTAATTTATTCACTTTTAACCCTTTTGGGACAACATACTGACCTAGTGACCTTTGACTTAGGTTGACGACCTTTCGGACCGACTTACTACCTGCATACGTTTCATATCGACTTTTACTGCTTATTTACTGTGAGTTATAGCATCCCTTTACTACTTTTTACTATTTTTGGGACTGAGAATACATGCGTTTTTACTATTTAACGGCACAAAGATTCCCCTTAGCTCGGTAACGTTTAATCATTGGTTTCCTAACCGTGAACGCGAATCTTAGATATGGATCCATAGGGTTTGAAATCTCCACTCGGGCTAGTCGCGCTAGCATTCAACGGGTGTTTAATACTTCGAGGACAAACGCACTCGCCAAGTGCACTTTTAGGGGGTGATATACATACGTTAAGTCTAGTTACCGGGTGCCCACGGTTAAGCATATACTTTTCATACCGATTTAAATTGCTGATTAAAGCACTGAAATCTCGTGGTCTACATTACTTTACTGGTTACAAACTATAGCTCACCAACATTCGTGTTGACTTTTAAGCGTGTATTTCTCAAGTGCTTAGACGATGTTGCTTTCGCTGTTAGAATTGCTGTCTTGGTGTTACAGACTTGCTGTTATGGACCTGATGTGTTAGATTTCCGCTGCATTACTTAGAGATGTCTCAATCATGGAACTTTTCTTTTGCATTCGTAACTTATGTTATTTTCAAATAATGACTTTGTAACGATCTTTGTGTCACGTTATCTTTTGTAAAACGCTATCTTTTATGAATGCAAAACTGGTTTTCAAACAGCATATAGTGTTTGACCTTGTAATATTCATGTTGTTGATGAACCGTACACGATGGTTTTGTACGGGGCGTCACATTATTATATGCTTAAAGACAATGTTGAGGATTTAGATTGCGGGGAAGCGATTCAAAAGTTATTTATGGAAGCTCAAGACGTTTGCCCTTCGGTCGGTTGTAATAATTTTTTTTTTCAAGATTTATCGTATAAAGAATTGATTCCTCCATGCGTTCTCGGTTCTTTAATCGGTAGTTCTTCTTTTAATGTTATCTCGTACGATTTCAAATCTCGAAAGGTAAAGGTGTCCACATCGACAAAGTTGATGGAATCACAAACCGACCGTATGAGCGGAACGTAAAAGGTCCATCATAAGTCTGTTTTTTGAACGTTTTAGTTGTTTCACGGCTTGTTTAGGTTATTGTTTGTCTCGTATTTGTTTTGTGCTAGTTTTCGGTCTCATGCTTATGTTAGATTTGTTGTAGTGTTTTGGTTGTGGTTAGGCTCAGTTGGAGTTATCGTCATTATGTGACGTTTACTTGTTTCGAGTCTGCCTGATTTTTTTCTCTATATGTATTGCTTTGGAATCTACATTATTCGATAAAAGTCCCGTTTATATAGTATTGGTTATTTTTGAAAAAAGAAAAGAAAAGAAAAGAAAGAAAGAAAGAAAGTAAGTTACCATAACAATATTTTTTGTTAGTCACTATAATTTACTTGGAATTGAATATTGAAAGGGTTGAAATTAATCATTGAATAACTTGATTACTACATGTTTCTGAGTAAAAGATATGTATTCTTCGCAACTTTAAAAATAAAAATAAAAAATAAAAAAATAAAAACTATATTCTGACTAGGGAAAGAGTATATTGTTGTCAAACTAGAGAAACTTATTAGACTGCTAAACGAACCTTAATTAACTAACACCATGATTTTGGATAGTATCAACTGGGACCCGAATTATACCCATCATTATGTCTTGTACTTGTGTCACATATCCAAATGTTTGAGGTTCCATTGAATCAAATTAATTAATTATTTCGAAATGACATTATGTATTGCAATTTGCGAATGACATTTTATAGTTCTTCCCAAAATCCAACGACTTTGTTCATCATGAATGGATCCCAATATGGGTCACAGGTCACCATTTTGGGTCGGGTGTTCAAACACCAATCTGTGGATCCTGGGGCGCAGTGGGCCCAATAAGTTTATCCAGTAGTAAATAATTATAGTTGTTAGGTGGGGTAAAGAAGAATAATAATAATTACTTAATCACGCGTTTAAAGCTGTGGGTCTTGGGCTGATTAGTAGCCAGATTAACTTGCCCTTTTCATTTTTTCTTTTCTTCTTTATCTTTAATCTTTAATCCAACATTAAACTAGTAGTATTAATCTTAGTTAAATTTTTTAATTGATTATTAGAGTAGGCACGTAGCATCAAACTTTAGACCCGTAACTTCCGCTAATGAAAAAATATCACCCCTGCATTTCATTTAAATCTTGCAATTTCAAATTGGTAAAGTTATATTAAAAAGATAAATTTAAAGTTGTTATATCACAAAGATCATACTCCGTAGTATATTATATTTAATATTAAAGTGATGATATAGATTAACATAACATGTATTGAACCATTTTGGCTATTATTTTTTGTATGCCGTCCATTTACCTTTTCTTTTCTTCCATCAAATAGTAAGATATTTAAATATAAATTACATTATAAAGTTGACAGTTATGTTAAACAACTCGTTTTCAACTACATTGTTATTGCGTAAAATCATCTCGGTGTTATATGCGATTTTGGCAATGCGAAATGTGACAGATGATATCATATGGTATATATATCGGGAGGATATGTTCAATCTAGCTAAAAAAGAGATTCAAGTGATTTTCTTCAAAATGATCATTCTTAATTAACAGATTGATATTTTCTAAAAACTAATATCGGAATATATCATAGATTATGAAGGGTTTTTACTTTAATATGTTTTGTCATTTGACCCTGTTTGATTTAAGATGTTATGTTTACATATTGGGCTTAGCTATTCAACAAATTTAAACCAAATAATTGGAGCTGACCCAGCCCATTATCAATATACTGTACTATGAATTGAAAAACTAGGCTTCTGGTCATGTTGGACCTACTATACTCAGTGGCGGATCCAAAATTTTTTTTCACCGGGGGCGAAAATTTTTTCTAAAACGTAAGAGATTTTTTTTGGCAAAATATGGAGGTTTTGGGGCAAAATATAGAGTTTTTTGAGCAAAATTTAGAGATTTTTGGGCAAAATACGAAAGTTTTGGGGCAAAATATGAAGGTTTTGAGACAAAATATGAAGGGTTTGGGGCAAAAAAAAAATTCCACCAGGAGCAAAATCGAAAAACCGAATAAATATACACTAAAAATTGTAAATCCACTGGGGGCGGGCGACCCACCCTGACCCTTCATAAGTCCGCCCCTTACTATACTAGTCCCAATCCATTATTAAGATTCTCAAACATCCAAATTTCTTAAGTGGTCTGGATTCTGGAATATCATAAGATCGAAATAAGTGTTACTCCGTACAAATTTCGTCTTATGCAATTAGAATAATAATTCAAATGTATACTAAACAACGAAGTTTGATACTAAATTATTACTCACTACGTCTCAAAATAATTCACTTTTCAAAGTATGTCTTCTTTAATTGTTAACTTTAAATATTATTATTTATACTATATAATATTAGATGAAAATTATATGAATAGACTCGTATTTAAAATGTATTTTCATTTGTATAACTTTCATTAAATATTATATGATATAAACGAAAGTAAAATAAAGTCAAAATTTTACAAGAAAGACTTCAAAAATTAAAGTGGAACAATAGTTATGAGACTAAGGGAGTATAATATTAAAGCCGAACTTATAATTACTTCCAGAATTGAAATGCATCTAATCAATTAAGATTTGGTGTATTATTCAATAATATTTTTAATTTACTTCTTTATTTGATTTTATTTACTTATTTTATTTAATTTAAAACAATAACAAAACTCAATCTCATAAAAATAAGGTATGAGAGGGGTAAGATGTAGAAAATCATTCCCCTATCCTAGAATAAAGAGAAGTCATCTCTACCAAGAGTGAAACATTCCATGAGTATAGAAAATCCTCCCTCTCAATCTTCTATAGATAGAGAGATTGTTTTCGAATTGACCTCCGACCAATAAGTAGGTTAAAAAAACCATTAATGTGAAACGCTATTAAAAATTGTAGAATCAAATTTTCAGAAGTTTTAAACCCGCAGGAAGTTCAATTTAGGCTCTAAGTAATAGTCAGATCATCAATAAATTTCTATTGGTTTTATTTAATTTAATTATTATTAAACAACTACACGTGCAAGGGCCCACATTCATACAAAGATTGTATGTCTAGTACATAATATATATATATATATATATATATATATATATATATATATATATATATATATATATATATATATATATATATATATATATATATATATATATATATATATACTAGATTTATGAGTCCGTGCGTTGCACGGGTACTCATTCGAAAATATTATTTAGTATTTTGCAAATGTATATGAAATAATGATATTATACGGTCATTTTTGTAAGTACTGTTGTAGGTTACACAGTGGCTTAAAAACTTGATATAGTAATACGTTAATATGCGTACATATTATGTGTTATATATTAAGTACTCAATTTAACGTCTCTTGTTATATTTGTAAGATATGGTATAGGCGCTACCGGAAAAAACTGAGTAGTATCAAAGATATTACATATACTACAGTTTATTAGTATCAAAGATATTACATACATAGTGTGACGACCCGGAAATTTCCGACCAAATTTAAACTTAATCTTACTATGATCCCGACACGATAAGCAAAGTTTGTAATATTGAAATCTCAAAAACTTTGAACTATATTCATGTAATCATTTGACCTTTGACTATGTCCGACGATTCACGAACAATTGTGTGTAAATAAATATGTAAATAAATATATATATGAAGATAAAAAATATAAGCATATATTAATTTGAATGAATATAATATCATTTAATCATTTGAATTAAATTTGTAGAGTAATATACAAAATAAATATGATGTTATTAAAATAAATATATAAATATATATAAATTCTGTATAAAATTAATATTATATGTATGTTGTAATATATATATATAAAATATACTTAAATATGTTATCATATGATATAAGTATTACATAATTAATAATATGTGTCACAAGATAAAATATAGTTATTATATTACTTCCATTATTAATATTGATTTCAGTATTATTAATATTATTAATTTATTACATAGCATATATATATATATATATATATATATATATATATATATATATATATATATATATATATATATATATATATATGTATGAGATCTGATGAGTATAATTTATTATATAAATCTCATTGTCATTATTAATACTAAATACTAATACTAATATTATTATTATCATTATTATTTGTATTATTAATATTATTATAATATATAATATATAATATATAGATATAAGAATTTAAACATGTAAATGGATATTACTAGTATTATGATTATTAAGTGTTATCATTAAGAATCATTATTACTATTATCATTATTATTATTATTATAAAAATAAAACAATTTATTAATTTTATCATTAATAAAATTATTATAAACACCCTTATAATTATTTGTATCATTATTCTAAAATACTATTATTATTTAACAGAATTATTGCGTATTATTATTATCTGTATTATTATTAATTATTATTATTAATAGAATTATTATTATTAATTACAAGTATTATTTATAAAATTTATGAAATCAGATTCCATTATATGAAGTTGTTTCACGTCCCCATCCAATCCAATTTTCCTTCTTTTTACTCGATTCCTTCTGTCTCCAAATTGTACGAATCACAAATCAAACAAATGAATAATCCAAAATTCTGTTAACGATCAGTGTTCAATTTTTATTTTATTTTATTTTATTTTATTTTATTTTTATTTTTTTTATTTTTTGCTCTTCCTGATTGAACTGGTCGACTCCAATCTTTTATAAAACTCTATTAATATAAGCTGTTAAGGAGAGTCATTCAGTTATTCCATCATCATTCTCAACTAAAAATCAATTCATCCCTTGTTCAACTTAAATCAAACAAAAACTTTATTAAATATAAAACGATACTTCTGTTTTTCTTTATTTTTCAAAATATACGAATTCAAAAATGATTTTTAAATGTGATATTGCAGTATTATTAGAAATTGATTGTGTAAACTACCTGTAAATGTTCATCATTCAATTTTTCGTAATTAATCCTAATTTGATGGTCAAAGTTATATCTCAAAAAAGTCAAACAACTCGTTCTTGATAAAATTCGATTTCGTTTTTAGGTTTTAAGTTAAATTATGGATATAGAAAGTTTCTAGGGAGGAATTGGAACTTATTTCATGTAGAAACTTTCATTTAAAACAGTCTCAAATTCGAATTTGATTATCGAGTTCTTAAGGTGTTCATACGTATTTATTTATTTCTGTTTCAGCTCTTTTGTTTTATTTTTTTTTACAATTTAATCAACTAATAAAGGTTTCTGTATTGTGTGGGGAATCCATAAATCATTAAAAAAAATTGTGTTTACTTTGAGTTGATCCCTGGTCGATTCAATCTTGGTTTGAGGAATAAAATGGAAACTGATAATTCAAAGAGAATAAATATAAATAGGTTACGGGTTATTTCAGAAAGACAGAAATGGTAGGATGGTTAAGAAGAGTGTCGGGTGAGCGAGAGGTCGAGGGTTCGATACCTGCTGGGTGCAATTCTTTTTAGAATGGGCTCTAAGGTAGTTAAATATTTTTAAAAATTATTATTATTATTATTATTATTATTATTTTTATTATTATTATTATTATTATTATTATTATTATTATTATTATTATTATTATTATTGTTGTTGTTGTTGTTGTTATTATTATGAGTATTATTATTAGTATTGTTAATATTATGATTGATATTATTAAGTAGTATAGTTATAATTATTAATATTATCATAGGTATAAGTATTAAAGTTATTATTATTATTATAAGTATTACTAATTATTAATGTTATTATTATTATTTTTATAATCTTAGTATTAATATCATTAATAAAATTACGATTATTATTAGGAACATAATAAAATTTATTATTATTTTCATTAATATCAATACTAGTATCATTTATGAATATTAGGATTATTATTATAAACCTAGGTATTATTATTAATATTATTATTAGTAATAAAATGGTTAAAATTATTATTAAGTATTAGGTATTATTATTAAAGTGATTATTACCATCATTACTAAATTTTTCATTTTATTAAAAACTACTATAATTATCATTATTATAAGATTTATAATTAAAAATATCATTAACAGTAAAGATTAATATTTTATAGTTATTATTATACCATTATCACTAAGATTATTAACAATATTATTTTTATTAGTAATATTAAGTATTATCAATACTATCATTATTTTAGTATTTTTACAACTACTAGTTTAAACAAACAAATGAAATATATAAAAATATATTAAACTTACATAACTTAACTATATTAATATTTTTATATACAAAATGAATATTTTTAATGGAATAATGAAAAAAATATATAAGTTAATAATATAACAATTATATCACTAATAATAATAATATATATATTTATTCGAATACGATTATGTGTGTTAATATATATATGAATGATATAGGTTCGTGAATCCGAGGCCAACCTTGCATTGTTCAGTATCGTCGTATGCATATTTTTACTACAAAATATCGTATTGTGAGTTTCATTTGCTCCCCTTTTAAATGCTTTTGCAATATATATTTTTGAGACTGAGAATACATGCGCTGTTTTATAAATGTTTTACTAAATAGACACAAGTAATCGAAACTACATTCTATGGTTGGATTATCGAATCGAATATGCCCCTTTTTAGCTTGGTAGCCTAAGAATTAGGGAAATGGCCCCTAATTGACGCGAATCCTAAAGATAGATCTATGGACCTTGACACGTCCCATTCGGGTTACTAATGCTTTAGTACTTCGATTATCATGTCCGATGAGAGTCCCGGAATGATGGGGATATTCTATATGCATCCTGTTAGTTCGATTATCAAGCGTTCACCATATGAATAATTTTTATCTCTATGCAGTTTGCGAAATGCTTTATATGAGATGTATATTTATGAGAAATGGAAATAAAAATCTTGTGGTCTATTAAAATAATGAAAATGATTATTTATGATAAACTAATGAACTCACCAACCTTTTGGTTGACACTTGAAAACATGTTTATTCTCAGGTATGAAAGAAATCTTTCGCTGTGCATTTGCTCATTTTAGATATATTACTTGGAGTCATTCATGACATATTTCAAAAAACGTTGCATTCGAGTCGTTGAGTTCATCAAGAATATTATTAAGTCATTTATAGTTGGATATGTTAAGAACTGGTATGCATGCCGTCAACTTTCGATGTGATGAAAGTATGTCTTTTATAAAACGAATGCAATGTTTGTAAAATGTATCATATAGAGGTCAAGTACCTCGCGATGTAACCAAATGTAATGTATTCGTCCTGATGGATTAGGACGGGTCATTAGAGTTGGTATCAGAGCGGTGGTCTTAGCGAACCAGGTCTTGCATTAGTGTGTCTAACTGATAGTTGTTTAGATGCATTAGTGGGTCTGGACTTCGACCGTGTCTGCATGTCAAAAGTTTTGCTTATCATTTCGTGTCAAAAATTACCTGCTTATCATCCTTAGGAAAATTACCTACTTATCATTCTTAGTCTAGACACGTTTTACTGCATTGACTGCATGAATATTGTATAGACAAAATTCATATCTTAGCGTATCTGATAATTCATATCTTAGCGCATCTGTTACTGTAGACTTGCCTGACATATGCCGTAAATTCCTCCGTAGTCCACGAAATCTTTAGTATTATATATATAGATATTCTATGTAGTTAGAATATCATCCAATATTCGAAAATCATTTCATATCGAAAAATCCTTTATTCAATCGTACGAAATGGAATTCGCCACTAGTTCAAGTCCCTCTGATTCCGATATAGAATTTCACTCGAGCTCCCAAAAACAGTGTGACCAGAATGAATCAACCAATCAGCCATCATCAATTCTGGATGAATTGGGGATGGGTTTGTAGTCGACTTAATCAATGGAGACGAGAAGAAGGCGATCCTTTCCACCAAATGAATTCACCTTTTGGCGATGAACCTGAAGCACTCACCGGCGAACCTATCCGAAATACCATTTTCACCCTCATTGCCAGGATATCTCGCAACGATTACATAATACCTACAATTCTAAACCTTATTCAGTCCATTGTTCAAACCGCCAATCATCCCGGAGTAATCAAAGAAGTCAACTATCCTCGCGCTCGAGTAATGATTATAGAGAATATGGTGCACAACTTACAAGCACCGGCAGCATCATCGACACCAACAGTACCACCAGTATCAGCAACTGTACCACCAACAACACACGCCTCAACATCACATTCTATACCTCGAGTATAATCTTCGTTCTACATATCGTTCTACATCTTATTCTACATCATTTATCCTCGTTCTACATGGCGATTATGTAATCTCTGATGTTTTAGAGATTATATATTCTAGTTCTAACGGTAAATCAAATGAGATTAATATCATATTGACTCATTAAATCCATGATTACATCTAAAGAAAATATATATGTATATATGTTTTCATAAAGATTGTAATTAAAAATTCTTTTGTACAAATTGTTAATGGTGAAAATATTTTAACGGGTAGGTAATACCCGAGGAATATTTAGATTTCACATTAATAAGTTAAACTGTACATTCTTTGAATCTAATTCAACAGTCATTTACTATCCTACTTACATCCACAGATATACGTATCCGTTCACCGCAGAATAACCATTTTCCTTCAATTTCATATTTGGATTTTGATCTATCAGAATCCAACAAGTGGCATAATGAAGAAAACATTGGACAAAATATAATTTGTTAGAAACAAACAAATTAACTATGAGAAATTTTGTTAAGAAACCACGCTAACAAAATCCTAGCTAACTGTTTCTAGCTAACTGTTAATTCCTTATTACATTTATTTATCGCAATTTTAATTCTCGCAATTTTATTTATCGTCATTTAATTTCTGTTATTTATTTTACGCACTTTAAATATCGGGACACGTATACAAGGTTTTGACATATCATATCGACGCATCTATATATATTATTTGGAATAACCATAAACACTCTATATGCGGTAATGATCGAGTTAGCTATACAGGGTTAAGGTTGATTCTACAATAATATATATACTTTGAGTTGTGATCAAGTCTGAGATATGTACACGGGTCACGATACGTATTAATTAATTCGAATATTATATATTAAACTATATATGAATTATTGAATTGCTAACTGTGGACTATTAACTGTGGACTACCAACATTGGACAATTAAAATGAATTAAAATATTGATTATAACATATGAAACTAAATATTTCTTCAAGTTTGCCACTTGATTTCATCTTAAACCTCATTTGTATCTTGACAATTACGATCTGCGTTCAAACCTTTCATGATTCATGAAAACACCTCAATCGAGAGGATGAACCAACCGCACTTCATCTACGGAAGGAAAGATTTATGCATATAGTTATGCATCTGAAAACTCTCGGAACCTGAGTAAACGTTTATCACGTAACTGTGCTAATTCCTTTAGCGTTATTATTACAGAAAATAAACTTTACAATCTCTCTCCAGATTAGCCAATTTTGTCACAGCTTCAGCAAAACAATTTCGACTTTTCATTCGAGTAAACTCTATTATAACCATAATGTATAAGTTGCCTTTCGTCATCGTTACCGTAGAACCGTTTATATCCCACCACATTAGCAGTAAACTTACCAGCAACTTCATTACTCATTGGCTTAAGTCACTCCAAAGAACCCTTATATTTGTTCATTAAAGCCTTATCATATACTCATCTGTATCTGGAAACGAGAATTGTCATACCAATTACCGGGAATTCAGCAATTAGTATTTTAAAATCTCGCAGCATGTCACGCCAATAATTATATGTGTACATATAACGTCTATTCCCTAGATTTACATACTTCGAATGTGAAGTTTCTGAAAAACACCATAAACAGCGAACTAGTTCTCGAAATTTTGAAAAATGCTTATGAAGCAGCAAAAACCGTAAACAATTTTAACAGTAAACAGTTTGATGATAAAGATTAGTGTATTGGTAAAGCTCAGAAAAAGAGAAGTTTTGGAACTGGAAAACGGATTGAGCAAAGTATGATGGAGGCTGTGGACAAATCACAAAAACTGAACCTGCCTTCAAAGAATCCAAATGATTCAGTATCTGCCGAAGTCATTAACGAATACCTTGCTCCTGACTCTAAACCCTTGCGGACAATATTCTTCATCATCCTCTGATATTAGAAATTCTAAGATATCATCATAGATATCCTCCATATTTCTGAAGATATTTCCATAATTATTCTTATCTGAAATCATTTACCTCTTCGCGCTATCTGCATTATATCATAAATGAAATTATTTTAATTTCTAAATTCCGAAAACCTTCGAGTTTAAAATAAGAATGTTTTTGAAGTAGTGTTGGAAATTGATGCATGAGTTAGTATAATATAATGAAACTTGTTCAACGTGATTATATTATAGTAAGTCATGCTGAGTTTCTAATAGAACGTGATGATTCGTAGACCATAACGTCATCACGTGCCATGTTAAATAACTCTTTCATTCTGATTAACTTCTGAACATATCAAGAAAGTATATTCTTGATAGTTCTATTCTCAGTGATTCGGGTAATTTGACAAATCAAATTGTGCGATTACGTTCTTTCTTGTTTAGAACATTAAGTCCATTTGAAATTCCATACTTACGAATTCTGGACCATTACTCGCTTTACTAGAGGTCGAGAAGAGAATAAAAAAGGCAAAGAGCTCCAAATTATAAGAGAAAATATAAAGCCCAATAACAACACGGAGGTTACAAACCGTGGATATTAATACTAATAGTAATATAAAGATATGGTATAATTAAGAATAGTATTACCCCAAGGTAATAGTAGAAGTAAACAGATTTTTCCGGTGGTAAATGGAAAAGAAGAATGACAGAGATGATAATTAGGAAAATAACAAGGATTAGAACTGGATTAAGCATTTTCACAATCTTTTGGATATATGAACTGAAAAAGAAAGTATAGGAATGGTGAGAATAATGGAACGGAAGAATTGAATTTATAATGGAAATATCAGACAGAGTAATCGAGGCAGATCACCGTATTTAATTATAGAGATCTTAATTTCATTATTCGCCGAAGAATCAAATCTTTTAAGATTTCAAAAATTTTCTTTAAATCCCTTGAATTCCGGAATTCAACCAAGACAACGTCAAAAGTTAAGAAGCACCTTATTTTCTAAATTCAACCCTGACTCTGTCAAAAGTTAAGACGAATCTTTACTTTTCCTATTTCAATCTTTTGCGATAGCTTCACTCATACGCTTCAAGTAACTGAATCGTTTAATCTATATTACTCGGTAATGATAAAACTTTATTTATCACTCATATTCTCCAGGAAAACATTCTTATTATTATCAATGATGACCTCGATCAAATTTCGGGGACGAAATTTCTTTAACGGGTAGGTACTGTGATGACCCGGAAATTTCCGACCAAATTTAAACTTAATCTTACTATGATCCCGACACGATAAGCAAAGTTTGTAATATTGAAATCTCAAAAACTTTGAACTATATTCATGTAATCATTTGACCTTTGACTATGCCCGACGATTCACGAACAATTGTGTGTAAATAAATATGTAAATAAATATATATATATGAAGATAAAAAAATATAAGCATATATTAATTTGAATGAATATAATATCATTTAATCATTTGAATTAAATTTGTAGAGTAATATACAAAATAAATATGATGTTACTAAAATAAATATATAAATATATATGAATTCTGTATAAAATTAATATTATATGTATGTTGTAATATGAAATGTCCCTTTCATATTGATTATAAACGTTCCATATTAATTGATTTCGTCGTGAGGTTTTGACCTCTATATGAGACGTTTTTCAAAGACTGCATTTATTTTTAAAACAACCATAACCTTTATTTTATCGATAAAGGTTTAAAAACATTACGTAGATTATCAAATAATGACAATCTAAAATATACCGTTTACACACGACCATTACATTAAGAATATATTACATCAAAAATAAGTTTCTTGAATGCAGTTTTTATACAATATCATACAAGCATGGACTCCAAATCTTGTCCTTATTTTAGTATGCAACAGCGGAAGCTCTTAATAATCACCTGAGAATAAACATGCTTAAAACGTCAACAAAAATTTTGGTGAGTTATAGGTTTAACCTATATATTATCAAATCATAATAATAGACCACGAGATTTCATTTTTATAACACATCTCATATCAGGCATTTCGCAAACTGCATAGAGATAAAAAATCATTCATATGTTGAACACCTGGTAACCGGCGTTAACTTAATGCATAGAATATCCCCAAAACAGAACCTCTCGTCTGTATAATAATCTTGAAGTACTAAACCATCCATAACCTGAATGGGGGTTGTTAAGCCCAATAGATCTATCTTTAGGATTCGGGTCAATTAGGGGCCATTTCCCTAATTCTTAGGTTACCAGACTTGAAGGGCGATATTCGGTTTAATAATCCAACCATAGAATGTAGTTTTGCGTACTTGTGTCTATTTTGTAAAACATTTATAAAGCTGCATGTATTCTCATCCCAAAAAAAAAAAAATTAGATTGTAAAAGTGGGACTATAACTCACTTTCACAGATTTTTACTTTGCCGGAAGTAAGACTTGGCCACTGGTCGATTCACGAACCTATAACAAATGTGTACATATATATCAAAGTATGATCGAAATATATTCACAACATTTTTTATTACGTTTTTATGATTTAAGTTTGTTAAGTTAGTAGTCCTCATTAGTAACCTACAACTAGTTGTCCACAATTAGATGTATAGAAATAAATCAATATATATTATCTTGAATCAATCCACGACCCATTGTATACACGTCTCAGGCTAGATCACAACTCAAAGTATATATATTTTTGGAATCAACCTCAACCCTGTATAGCTAACTCAAACATTACTGCATATAAAATGTCTATGGTTGTTCCAAATAATATATATAGATGGGTCGATATGATATGTCAAAACATTGTATACATGTCTATGGTATCCCAAGATTACATAATATGTATAATACAATATAAATTAGTTAGGATATGTTTAGTCTAGATTTGTTACAAAATTTTCGTAGCTAAAACTAGCAAGTTTATCTAATTTTGTTTTACCCGTCATTTTTTCGTTTCAAATCCGTTTTGAGTGATTCAAGTTGCTATGGTTTCATAATGAACTAAAATTTATGAAACTAAACAGAAAAAGTATAAGTTTATAGTCGGAAATACAGGTTACAAGTCATTTTTTAAAGAGGTAGTCATTTCTGTCGAAAAAATGACATCTTGATGACCATTTTGAAAAACATACTTCCACTTTGTGTTTAACCATGATTTTTGGATATAGTATCATGTTCATATGTAATGTCATTTTTACAGAAAACAAACTTCCAATTCAAATATTAAGATACTTTTTATTTTTTTTAACCCAAAACAGTCCCCGATTTCACTACGACGGCGTATGTCCGGTTTTACGGTGTTCTTCGTGTTTCCAGGTTTTAAATCATTAAGTTAGCATATCATATAGATATAGAACATGTGTTTAGTTGATTTTAAAAGTCAAGTTAAAAGGATTAACTTTATTTGCGAACAAGTTTAGAATTGACTAAACTATGTTCTTGTGATTACAAGTTTAAATCTTCGAATAAGATAGCTTTATATGTATGAATCGAATGATGTTATGAACATCATTACTACCTTAAGTTTAGTAGGTAAACCTACTGAAAGTGACAAAAAATGCTCTAGCTTCAAAAGATTCTTGGATGGCTTGAAAGTTCTTGAAGTAGAATCATGACACGAAAACAAGTTCAAGTAAGATTTCTGCTCGAATTAAGATTGTTATAGTTATAGAAATTGAATCAAATTTTAAATATGAGTATTACCTTGAATTAGAGAGATAACCTACTGTAAGTAACAAAGGTTTCTTGATCTTGGATGATTATTTGGAATGGATTAGAAAGCTTGGAAGTAATCTTGCAAACTTGAAAGTGTTCCTGGTTTTATGAAACTAGAACTTATAGAATATATGAAGAACACTTAGAACTTGAAGATAGAACTTGAGAGAGATCAATTAGATGAAGAAAATTGAAGAATGAAAGTGTTTGTAGGTGTTTTTGATCGTTGGTATATGGATTAGATATAAAGGATGTGTAAGTTTGTTTTCATGTAAATAATTCATGAATGATTTATAATATTTTTTGTAATTTTGTGAGATATTTCATGCTAGTTGCCAAATGATGGTTCCCACATGTTTAATGACTCACATGGGCTGCTAAGAAGCTGATCATTGAAGTGTATATGCCATTAGTATATACATCTAGAAGCTGTGTATTGTACGAGTACGAATACGGGTGCATACGAGTAGAATTGTTGATGAAAATGAATGAGGATGTAATTGTAAGCATTTTTGTTAAGTAGAAGTACTTTTATATGTGTCTTGAAGTCTTTCAAAAGTGTACTAATACATCAAAATACACTACATGTATATACATTTTAACTGAATCGTTAAGTCATCGTGTAAGACTCTAATATTTATTGTACGGAAGTGTAATTATGCTACGTTGAATGCAGGAAGTGTTGTGGAATTAAACGAAGGTCAGAATCTGCCCAGACTGTTGTACGCGCCGCGAACAGTTATGGGTGCTCGCCGCGCACCTTGCCAGCAACAGATTTCAGCCTTTTTCTATTTTGAGTTTAATGAAGGGCAATTTGGTCATTTCACTTGAGGCCGGATCTGTGGGCTTTATCAGTTGGTTTGGATCCAACTTTGGATCATTTTCACATCCATTCATCACTCTCATCTTCAAACCCTAGAGAGAGAAGAGTTTTAGAGAGAGGAAGCTTCATTTGGAGAAAAAAGAGTTGGATTCTCACCAAAGCTCGGGTTTTTAAAGTTGTTTACCTCGTTCCTAGCTATGTTTTGGTTGTTGTGGTAAGTTCTAACTCCGAATTTCATTGTTTGATTTGATATTCAAAGTTAGGGTTTGAACTTGATTTGTAGAGAAACCCATTTAAAACTCTTGACGTGAGTTTGTTGATGCTAGTAATCGGGTTTATTGTTATTGTTGGTGGATTTTGGGTTGGCGAACAAATTGGTCTTGTTTATGACTTGTAATTAGGTTTAATCACTAGGTTTAGTGATTATGGAAGTATTGGAACCCTTTTGGTGTGTTTGAAAGACTAATTTTGGAATTGAGTCAAAATTAGGGTTTTTGGGTGATTTTGAGATTGATAAGTGTTAAACACTTAAGTTTGGGTTCTTTTGGCTTATTAGGACCATTTTCACTTGTGATTAGTGATTAGTGGTTAGTTTGGACGTGTTTGGTGTTTGTAAGTGCAATGGGTCGAATTTGCACTAAGTGTCGAATTGAGTTGGTTTGTAAATCCACTCTAAGTGTGTTATTGTATTTGTGATAATGGATTAGGTACTTTCCATTGACGTGTTGCGGAATTACTCGGTTGCATTCATCAAGGCAAAAAGGTAAGTGTTAATATCCTATGTGCATATGTATGTGTAAGATGAGTGCGGGTTGGGTGAAGCGGTTCTCGATTATAGAGATCACTTCACATATAGGTTCATGATGGCTCGGTTTGCACGATCATCTTATTGTTAAGTTGTGAATTTTGGTTAGAGCGGATTCATGGTGACTCGGTTTATACGGTCATCTTATTGTTAAGGTTAAGTGTTTAGCCTTGGGTTGTAGGTTCGGGGATATTATATTATCTTATGTTTTGATATTGATGTGTTGTAGCTAGCCCTTCGGGTGTAGCTTGGTAGTGTTGTTCATAATGTTGTGAGTGAACTTACATTGATGTTGTAGCTAGTGGTATCGCAATTGTACGGTAAGCTTAGTTTTGCTTGCTATATGCTCGGATGATCCGGTATGTGTTATTTGATATTGTGTGGCGTGTCCATTTTATGCATATATATATGTATGTAGTATATTCTCACTCACTAAGCGTTAGCTTACCCTCTCGTTGTTTACATTTTTATAGATTTGCTTGGAGACGGTGGCTCGGGTAAGCGTGGGAACTAGTGGACTCGCATAGTTGCTTTAGAAGATCTTGCTTTTGGATTGATTAGGATTGGGTAGCGTATCCCCAATCGCAATGCTCGGTCTTTATTTTGTGTTAAAAATCATGTGGTCGAAAACTTGTAGTTTGTACGAAAGTCGTAAAACGGCCGATGTGGGCCCGATCTCGTAAAACTCATTTTATTTTTGGAACGTATTAGTTTTAACTAATATAAATTGTTGTGAAGAGCGTTTGGTCTAAAAGTGTCGGGAAGCAAGAGATCTTTTTGCGAAAATTGAAAAAAGTGGACAGCGAGCTGTCAGGCCCTGTGCGCGCCGCGCACAGGTGTGGGTGCGCGCCGCGCACCCCATCTGGACAGCTCAGTTTTTTTTTTTTTTTTATGCTGCGTTTTTAGTCGGTTAACGGGTTGGGTTGTTACAAGTGGTATCAGAGCATGGTCTAAGGGATTTAGGTGACTTGAGATAAGTGTCTAGACTTAGACTTTTGTGTGTGCTTATTTGTTACTGGACTTGTAGGATTACGGGTCGGAATGGGTTATAGTTAGTGTCTTGTTTGTAAGTGGACTAACGTTTATATTAAGTAATGCGGATATTATTAATATATTATTGTGTTGTGATAATAATTCTCGCGTGTGTTGTTGTTGCGTGGAATTTGTTTGTGTTTGTTTATGACATCAAGCGAGGCGGTCGTTGTACTAACAAGTTGATACGGCGTGTAGGCGTAATAAGGACTTGCAAACCTTATTACGGGTGCAAATCATGTCTAACAAGTGATGTACGACGAGTGTTTAGCAAGATGGGACGGTGTTGTGCGTGTGGTTTATACGTTCGTGATCTAATCATTTGCATTCCTTAGAATGAAAACGGAAGATGGATGCGGAACGAGTGAGCCTATTCACGAAGAGAAGGATGAGTTAACGTTAAAGATTGAGGCCGTGTTTGAACAATATGTCTCGGTTTTCACCGGCAAAGTTAGGGAAGTAACCAAGGAGTTGGTCGAAGGACAAATGACGGAAATGGTCCGAGACCAAGTGACTAATGTTGTAAAGGAAGAGTTTGAAAAGAGGTTTCCCAAACCTTGAGGTAGTGATGATGAAGATGTACTTGCAAGGTTAGGATTACATGGTGCTCATGGTAAGAGGGCACGAAGTACACCTGAAGGCGTCGGGAATGTGAAGAAGAAGAGTAAGAAGGGTTACAAGCTCACGTGCTTTAAGTGTGGGGAACGGGGTCATTTGGCACAAGATTGTACGGTGGTGCCTTTAGACTCAATCAGGTGTTTCATTTGCCAGATGGAGGGACACCGGAAGTCAGAGTGTTCCGAATCGCATGACGATCGGGTTAGGAGGTTAAAGCGCGAATACATGATGGGTAGTGGTGCACGGAAGCCCAACAGCGCTACATCAGGTACCTTTAGTACGAAATTATATGTTGTTCGTTTGTAATAACATGCGGTATGTGCGTAAGTCTTAGCTAAACTTTATTCTCCGTTGGAGATAATTCGTAGCAAGCGGGCGGTTTACGTTTATGGTTCCAGTTTGCTCTCAGTAGAGTGTATAAGTGATGTGTTGTGCCTTGATCCTATGGTGCGAATCCTTGGGTACTTAAGCATTTTGGTTGGTATCGGGTCGTTAAGCTCGTTTGAGTGAGACCCTTAAAGTCTCAATGGTGTTGTGCATGTTATTGATATGGGTGACGCTCCTAATGGAAGTACCATATGGTGACGTTTGATTGTCGGGCGAAGGGCGTAAGACTTGGTGCAACCAAGCATTCCTTAGTATTTGGGAAATGTTTCTACCAAACCATGGAAATGGGTTTTGGTGTTCAGTCGTTAAGTGCGTGTTCGCTTTCGTGTTGAAGTTGATGAACCATGAGGTTCTTCGAGTGGATTGAAACTCTTGAAATCGAGTGTTGATCTCGATGCATGTTGGTAAAGGAGTCTACGTGACGCGACATTAGGTGCCTTTTTATACCTACTAGCGTGGTGTTCGAATCCGATTGTGTTGCGGTTACATTGTACTTAGGGTACCGAAGTGAAACCCTTAGGTTCATGAGCGATCGGGTGTACGAGATGCGGTTATGGAACGTAGTTCCAAGTGGGGGAGTTACACTCCCGCACAAGGAGGTTTTAGTGTGAGATTTCGGACAATGCTTTTGGTAGATCCGAAATTTGTGTCGGGACCTAGATTTGGTCGATTTGTGGTAGGGTACAATTTTGGTTAAATTGTACTTATGATTTTGGATTTGAAATATCACCAAGGTAGTAATGTGGTAAATCTCGTTGAGAGATAATGGACGGGTATGGTGAGCAAGGTGAAATCCCTCGGTTAAGGGATGTGCGTATCGGATCCTCTTTTAGAGAATTATTGTTTTGTGCCTATGTTTGATATAGGCGGTTCTTGCTCGATTTTGTGAATGGTTAGTGGTATCCGTTAGGATTCACTATGGCGTAGCAGAGCGCGATGTTACGCTACTCGTTGTTCGAGGCCAAAAGGGATCATTGACTGGTGAAGCATGACCTTCGGGGTCCTCTGACTTCATCATGAGACCATTGATTGGTGAAGCATGACCTTCGGGGTCCGCTGACTTCATCATGGGATCGTGGATTGGTGGAGCATGACCTTCGGGGTCCTCTGACTTCATCATGAGATCATTGATTGGTGAAGCATGACCTTCGGGATCCGCTGACTTCATCATGGGATCGTTGATTGGTGAAGCATGACCTTCGGGATCCGCTGACTTCATCATGGGATCGTGGATTAGTGGAGCATGACCTTCGGGGTCCTCTGACTTCATCATGAGATCATTGATTAGTGAAGCATGACCTTCGGGGTCCGCTGACTTCATCATGGGATCGTGGATTGGTGGAGCATGACCTTCGGGGTCCTCTGACTTCATCATGAGATCATTGATTGTTGAAGCATGACCTTCGGGGTCCGCTGACTTCATCATGGGATCGTTGATTGGTGGAGCATGACCTTCGGGGTCCGCTGACTTCATCATGAGATCGTTGATTGGTGAAGCATGACCTTCGGGGTCCGCTGACTTCATCATGGGTGTAGTGTTATATCGATGAAGCATGACTGTTGACGGGGTTCGCTGACTTCATTCGGTGTTGAGATTTGGGAAGTGGGTCGCGTGTAGTTTTCTGCCAGCCTTCTTGTTGTTGGATGTGTGATCTATTGGTTGTTTTATACGCCAATGGTGGGGTCGTAAGGGCCACGTTGTGTGAACTAACGGTGGTTTTATACGCCGATGGTGGGGTCGTGGGGACCATGTCGTGGGATTAGTGAGGCGATAGCCGTGTTTCGCTCACATGTTGTTACGGGTGTAACAATAGTCGATTTTTGTGCACCTTGGGTTTAGCGTTGCGATAGTCGTTTTGGACACTTTCGGTCTTAGCCGTTGCTTATGATGTTAGGATAGTGGCGTATTGGTTGTATTGCGCGCTACAAAGGATGTTTAGTGGTAAGTGTAATCCGTAAAGATTTTTGTGGTTCAATCTTCAACGTTCAGATTGTTGACTTTAGGTTGAGACTTGGTCACTTTTAGCGTTGTCCTTGGTAAAGGTACGCTAAGGAATTGATATCACGGTTCGAGATTTGCTGAGTTTTCCCGATGTGAGGGATTGAGTAAGATTTAGTGCACGGATTGTGACTTGATAAATCGCGTGTGACGATTTTGGTTGTTAAAAGCGATTCGTTGGGAAGAATTGCCTAGGAAAGTCGGTTTGGGACTTACGTTTAAGGACCGTGGAGCGTGGTCCGTTTGGTTAAGTGACAAGGATCACGAGGACGTGATCGATTCTAAGTGGGGGAGAGTTGTAAGACTCTAATATTTATTGTACGGAAGTGTAATTATGCTACGTTGAATGCAGGAAGTATTGTGGAATTAAACGAAGGTCAGAATCTGCCCAAACTGTTGTGCGCGCCGCGCACAGTTATGGGTGCGCGCCGCGCACCTTTCCAGCAACAGATTTCAACCTTTTTCTATTTTGAGTTTAATGAAGGGTAATTTGGTCATTTCACTTAAGGCCGGGTCTGTGGGCTTTATCAGTTGGTTTGGATCCAACTTTGGATCATTTTCACATCCATTCATCACTCTCATCTTCAAACCCTAGAGAGAGAAGAGTTTTAGAGAGAGGAAGCTTCATTTGGAGAAAAAAGAGTTGGATTCTCACCAAAGCTCGGGTTTTTAAAGTTGTTTACCTCGTTCCTAGCTACGTTTTGGTTGTTGTGGTAAGTTCTAACTCCGAATTTCATTGTTTGATTTGATATTCAAAGTTAGGGTTTGAACTTGATTTGTAGAGAAACCCATTTAAAACTCTTGAAGTGAGTTTGTTGATGCTAGTAATCGGGTTTATTGTTATTGTTGGTGGATTTTGGGTTGGCGAACAAATTGGTCTTGTTTATGACTTGTAATTGGGTTTAATCACTAGGTTTAGTGATTATGGAAGTATTGGAACCCTTTTGGTGTGTTTGAAAGACTAATTTTAGAATTGAGTCAAAATTAGGGTTTTTGGGTGATTTTGAGATTGATAAGTGTTAAACACTTAAGTTTGGGTTCTTTTGGCTTATTAGGACCATTTTTACTTGTGATTAGTGATTAGTGGTTAGTTTGGACGTGTTTGGTGTTTGTAAGTGCAATGGGTCGAATTTGCACTAAGTGTCGAATTGAGTTGGTTTGTAAATCCACTCTAAGTGTGTTATTGTATTTGTGATAATGGATTAGGTACTTTCCATTGACGTGTTGCGGAATTACTCGGTTGCATTCATCAAGGCAAAAAGGTGAGTGTTAATATCCTATCTGCATATGTATGTGTAGGATGGGTGTGGGTTGGGTGAAGCGGTTCTCGATTATAGAGATCATTTCACATATAGGTTCATGATGGCTCGGTTTGCACGATCATCTTATTGTTAAGTTGTGAATTTTGGTTAGAGCGGATTCATGGTGACTCGGTTTATACAGTCATCTTATTGTTAAGGTTAAGTGTTTAGCCTTGGGTTGTAGGTTCGGGGATATTATATTATCTTATGTTTTGATATTGATGTGTTGTAGCTAGCCCTTCGGGTGTAGCTTGGTAGTGTTGTTCATAATGTTGTGAGTGAACTTACATTGATGTTGTAGCTAGTGGTATCGCAATTGTACGGTAAGCTTAGTTTTGCTTGCTATATGCTCGGATGATCCGGTATGTGTTATTTGATATTGTGTGGCGTGTCCATTTTATGCATATATATGTATGTAGTATATTCTCACTCACTAAGCGTTAGCTTACCCTCTCGTTGTTTACATTTTTATAGATTTGCTTGGAGACGGTGGCTCGAGTAAGCGTGGGAACTAGTGGACTCGCATAGTTGCTTTAGAAGATCTTGCTTTTGGATTGATTAGGATTGGGTAGCGTATCCCCAATCGCCATGCTCGGTCTTTATTTTGTGTTAAAAATCATGTGGTCGAAAACTTGTAGTTTGTACGAAAGTCGTAAAACGGCCGATGTGGGCCCGATCTCATAAAACTCATTTTATTTTTGGAACGTATTAGTTTTAACTAATATAAATTGTTGTGAAGAGCGTTTGGTCTAAAAGTGTCGGGAAGCAAGAGATCTTTTTGCGAAAATTGGAAAAAGTGGACAGCGAGCTGTCAGGCCATGTGCGCGCAGCGCACAGGTGTGGGTGCGCGCCGCGCACCCCATCTGGACAGCTCAGTTTTAATTTTTTTTTATGCTGCGTTTTTGGTCGGTTAACGGGTTGGGTTGTTACACATCGTTAGTCGTTATATGTAAGTGTTGTTTTGAAACATTTAAGTTAACGATCTTGTTAAATGTAATTAATTCATTGTTATTATACTTAAATGAGATGTTAAATTGTTATGTTAACATTATAACATAGTGTATGAATATATCTTAACATCATATATATATGTTAAAATACTATTACAACGATAATCGTTACGTATATATATTGTTTTGAAATTCTTAAGTTAGTAGTCTTGTTTTACATATGTAGTTCATTGTTAATATACTTAATGATATATATAATTATCATTTTATCATGTTAAATATAGTGTAACAATATCTTAATATGATACATATGTATTTAGTAAGACGTTGTTATAACGATAATCGTTATATATATCGTTTCGAGTTTCTTAACTTAGTAGTCTCATTTTTATGTATATAACTCATTGTTAATATACCTAGTGATATACTTACTTATCATAATATCATGTTAACTATATATATATATATATATATATATATATATATATATATATATATATATATATATATATATATATATATATATATCCATTTATATATCATCATATAGTTTTTACAAGTTTTAACGTTCGTGAATCGCCGGTCAACTTGGGTGGTCAATTGTCTACATGACACTCATTTCAAATAATCAAGTCTTAACAAGTTTGATTGCTTAACATGTTGGAAACATTTAATCATGCAAATATAGTTTTCATTTAATATATATAAACATGGAAAAGTTCGGGTCACTATAGTACCTACCCGTTAAATAAATTTCGTCCCGAAATTTTAAGCTGTAGAAGGTGTTGACGAATCTTCTGGAAATAGGTGCGGGTATTTCTTCTTCATCTGATCTTCACGCTCCCAGGTGAATCGGGTCCTCTACGAGCATTCCATCGAACCTTGACGATCGGTATCTTATTTTGCTTGAGCCTTTTAACCTCACGATCCATTATCTCAACGGGTTCTTCAACGAATTGTAGTTTTTCGTTGATTTTAATTTCGTCTAAAGGAATAGTGAGATCTTCTTTAGCTAAGCACTTCATCACATTCGAGACGTGAAAGGTATTATGTACATTGGCGAGTTGTTGAGGTAATTCAAGTCGGTAAGCTACTGGTCCGACACGATCTAAAATCTTGAATGGTCCAATGTATCTTGGATTTAGTTTCCCCCGTTTACCAAATCGAACAACGCCTTTCCAAGGCGAAACCTTAAGCATGACCATCTCTCCAATTTCAAATTCTATATCTTTTCTTTTAAGGTCCGCGTAGCTCTTTTGTCGACTCTGAGCGGTTTTTAACCGTTGTTGAATTTGGATGATTTTCTCGGTAGTTTCTTGGATTATCTCTGAACCCGTAATCTGTCTATCCCCCAATTCATTCCAACAAATCGGAGATCTGCACTTTCTACCATAAAATGCTTCAAACGGTGCCATTTCGATACTTGAGTGGTAACTGTTGTTGTAGGAAAATTCTGCTAATGGTAGATGTCGATCCCAACTGTTTCCAAAATCAATAACACATGCTCGTAGCATGTCTTCAAGCATTTGTATCGTCCTTTCGCTCTGCCCATCAGTCTGTGGATGATAGGCAGTACTCATGTCTAAACGAGTTCCTAATGCTTGCTGTAATGTCTACCAAAACCTTGAAACAAATCTGCCATCCCTATCAGAGATAATAGAGATTGGTATTCCATGTCTGGAGACAACTTCTTTCAAGTATAATCGCGCCAATTTCTCCATTTTGTCATCTTCTCTCATTGGCAGAAAATGTGCTGATTTGATGAGACGATCGACTATTACCCAAATAGTATCATAACCACTTGCAGTCCTTGGCAATTTAGTAATGAAATCCATGGTAATATTTTCCCATTTCCATTCTGGGATTTCAAGTTGTTGAAGTAGACCTGATAATTTCTGATGTTCAGCTTTGACCTTAGAACACGTCAAACATTCTCCTACATATCTCGCAATATCGGCTTTCATACCTGGCCACCAAAAATGTTTCTTGAGGTCCTTGTACATCTTTCCCGCTCCGGGATGTATTGAGTATATGGTTTTATCTGCTTCCCCAAGTACCATTTTTTCTCACATCTCCAAACTTGGGTACCCAAATTCTTTCGGCTCTACACCGGGTTTCGTCTACTCGAATATTAAGGTGTTTCTCCGATCCTTTGGGTATTTCATTCTTCAAATTCCCTTCTTTTACGACACCCTGCTGCGCCTTCTTTATTTAAGTAGTAAGGTTAGTACGGATAATTATATTCATAGCTTTTACCCGCATAGGTTCTCTGTCCTTTCTACTCAAAGCGTCTGCTACCACATTCGCCTTCCCCGAATGGTAACGAATCTTGAAATCGTAATCATTCAATAACTCAATCCACCTACGCCGCCTCATGTTTAGTTGTTTCTGATTAAATATGTGTTGGAGACTTTTGTGATCGGTATATATAATACTTTTGACCCCATATAAGTAGTGCCTCCAAGTCTTTAATGCAAAAAACAACCGCGCCTAATTCCAAATCATGCGTCGTATAATTCTGCTCGTGAATCTTCAATTGTCTAGACGCATAAGCAATTACCTTCGTTCATTGCATTAATACACAACTGAGACCTTGCTTTGAGGAGTCACAATATATCACAAAATCATCATTCCCTTCAGGCAATGACAATATAGGTGTCGTAGTTAACTTTTTCTTCAACAATTGAAACGCTTTTTCTTGTTCATCCTTCCATTCAAATTTCTTCCCTTTATGCGTTAATGCAGTCAAGGGTTTTGCTATTTTGGAAAAATCTTGGATGAATCTTCTGTAGTAACCAGCTAATCCTAAAAATTGGCGTATGTGTTTCGGAGTTTTCGGAGTTTCCCATTTTTCAACGGTTTCAATCTTTGCCTGATCCACCTGAATACCTTCTTTGTTCACTATGTGACCGAGGAATTGAACTTCTTCCAACCAAAATGCACACTTTGAAAACTTAGCGTACAGTTTTTCTTTCCTCAACAACTCTAGCACTTTTCTCAAATGTTCTTCGTGCTCTTGATCATTCTTTGAGTAGATAAGTATGTCATCGATGAAAACAATGACAAACTTGTCAAGATATGGTCCACACACTCAATTCAGAAGGTCCATGAACACAGCTGGTGCGTTAGTCAAACCAAATGGCATAACCATAAACTCGTAATGACCGTAACGCATCCTAAAAGCTTCTTTCGGAATATCATCCTCCTTCACCCGCATTTGATGATATTCGGAACGTAAGTCAATCTTCGAATAAACTGACGAACCTTGTAGTTGATCAAATAAGTCGTCGATTCTCGGTAGTGGGTAACGGTTCTTAATGGTAAGTTTGTTCAACTCTCGGTAGTCGATACACAACCTGAATGTACCATCTTTCTTCTTGACAAACAAAACAGGAGCTCCCCATGGTGATGTGCTTGGTCGAATGAAACCACGCTCTAAGAGTTCTTGTAATTGGCTTTGGAGTTCCTTCATTTCGCTGGGTGCGAGTCTGTATGGAGCACGAGCTATTGGTGCAGCTCCTGGTATGAGATCTATTTGAAATTCAACAGATCGGTGTGGAGGTAGTCCCGGTAATTCTTTCGGAAATACATCGGGAAATTCTTTTGCGACGGGAACATCATTGATGTTCTTTTCTTCGGGTTTGACTTCTTTGATGTGTGCTAGAACGGCATAGCAACCTTTTTTTTATTAGTTTTTGCGCCTTCAAATTACTAATAAGATTTAGCTTCGCGTTGCTCTTTCCTTCGTACACCATTAAGGGTTTTCCTTTTTCTTTTACAGTGCGAATCGAATTTTTGTAGCATACAATTTCCGCTCTCTCCTTTTTCAACCAGTCCATGCCGATTATCACATCAAAACTCCCTAACTCTACTGGTATCAAATCAATCTTAAACATTTCGCTAACCAGTTTAATTTCTCGATTCTGACATATCTTATCTGCTGTAATTAATTTACCGTTTGCTAATTCGAGTAAAAATTTATTATCCAAAGGCGTCAATGGACAACTTATTTTAGCACAGAAATCCTTACTCATATAGCTTCTATCCGCACCCGAATCAAATAAAACATAAGCAGATGTATTGTCAATAAGAAACGTACCCGTAACAAGCTCCGGTTCTTCCTGCGCTTCAACCGCATTAATGTTGAAGACTCTTCCTCGGCCTTGCCCATTATTATCCCCCTGATTTGGACACGCATTTTTGTAATGGCCCTTCTTCCCGCATCCAAAACAGGTAATGTTGGCATAACTTTTTCCGGCATTATTTGTTCCCTTAGCCATTGATCCGTAGATTTCGCACTTTGTCGCACCATTGCCCTTTCTTTTACACTTAGTACACACTGCCGTACAGAGCCCAGTCAGATGGTATCCTTCACACCTCTGACATGGTTTCTGCCTCTTGTTGTTATTGTTGGGATTGATGTTGTTTCGGTTGTTATTGTTGTTGAAACGGTTGTTGTAGTTGTTGCTGGGGTGGTTGTTGTTGTTGCGTTTGTTGTTGCGAAAATTGGTGCGATTGTAGTTGTGATTGTTGTGTTGATTGTTAAAATTGTGACCCTTGTCACTGGTTTCTTCCCACTTTCTCTTGATTTGTTTTGTGTTGGCTTCTTCGGCCGCCTGCTCTTTAACTCTTTCTTCAATCTGATTTATGAGTTTATGAGCCATTCGACTCGCCTTTTGTATGGAGGCGGGCTCGTGTGAACTTATATCTTCTTGGATCCTTTCTGGTAACCCTTTTACAAATGCGTCAATTTTCTCCTCTTCATCTTCGAACGCTCTTGGGCACAATAAACACAACTCCGTGAATCGTCGTTCGTATGTGGTAATGTCGAAACCTTGTGTTCGTAATCCTTTAAGCTCTACATTGAGCTTATTGACCTCATTTCTGGGACGATACTGCTCAGTCATCAGATGTTTGAATGCTAACCACGGTAATGCGTACGCAGTATCTTGTCCCACTTGCTCTAGGTAGGTATTCCACCATGTTAATGCAGTACCTGTGAAGGTATGCGTAGCGTACTTTACTTTGTCTTCTTCAGTACACTTACTTATGGCAAGCACCGATTCAACCTTTTCGGTCCACCGTTTCAATCTGATTGGACCCTCGGTTCCATTAAATTCCAGAGGTTTACAGGCAATGAATTCTTTGTAGGAACATCCTACACGATTTCTTGTGGCGTTATTTGCATTGCTAGATTCAGAGTTATTGTTGTTGTTTTGCATTACAGCCTGTACTACCGCTATGTTTGCTGCAAGGAAAACACGGAAGTCTTCCTCGCTCATGTTCAAATTCTGACGAGTCATCAGTGCCATTTCCTTCAAAAATAGCCCAAAAGAATTAAGTTAATCATATAGAATATTAAGAGTAGTCAATAGTATTTCGTAGCATAGTATGAACTCATTTATAAAAGCTTTTTCTTCATATTAGCGTTTTATAGTTTTAATTCGGGTAGTACCTACCCGTTAAGTTCATACTTAGTAGCTAATATACAATTCAACTACTACAATTCTATATGAAAAACTGATTATAATAATATTTCGCGTTCAAACTATTATAAAATATTTTACAAACTTACAATACCGCTATTATACATATAGCATTAAATATAGCAAACAATAATTTTGATATAAAACAGTTGTGACAACAATCCTAGTTAATACGCAAGTCGTTCAGCAAAGGCAATAAAAATACGTAATTAATAAGTCCAGAAATAAGTCATGCATTCTGGTTTTACTAAGACTACTTCCCATCCTTGGTCTTGTGGAACATAACCGTTGTGGCCGTTGACAAGACAACATGTTGTAACGTCGTCAAAGGGATGAGGATTTAGTAATGCCCAACAGCCCCATAGTAATCTAAAAACCTTGTTTCTCACCCCAACTAATGAATCTGTCACTTGTGGGAAGGTTATATTTAAAAGTTGTAATCCGATGTTCTTTTTCTCACTTTGGTGAGAAGCGAACATCACTAACCCGTAAGCATAACATGCTTCTTTATGTTGCATATTAGAAGCTCTTTCTAACTCACGAAGTCCTACTTTGGGATATGTTGAGTCAAAATATGTTCTTAACCCGTAGCGTAAAATTGCATTTGGGTTCCCCGCATTTAACGCTTTAAAGAAAACACAACGTAACTTACGGTGTCCCCAATGTGATATACCCCATCTTTCAAATGAAAGCCTTTTATAAACTAAGGCATGCCTGAAACGTTCTTCAAATGTTTTACAAACTAATTTTGCCGTAAATAATTGTGCCGACGACTTCTGACCGACTTTAGAAAAGATTTCATCAATCATGTCCCCGGGTAGGTCTTCTAAAATTTTTGGTTGTCTATCCTTAATGTCCATTGTGTTTTTATACTGTAAAACAGACGAGAATTAGATTCGTAAAAGATAATTATCAAATAATACAAGCAATTTTTTTTACATACAACATGAAAGTACAAGCACACTTATATTACATATATTACACTGCATGACTACAACTCTTTATTCCGACTCACTTGTTTCTTCCTCTTCGGACCTGTTTTGTTTTGCTAATTTTCTAGGGATATATGATGTTCCTCTAATACGAGCCGTTGTTTTCACAAATGGTTTAGAAAAACCTGGTGGCTTAGAGGTTCTCGGGTTATTGTTACAACTTAAGAAATACGGGTGTTGACGATACATATAAAGTTCATCGGGGTTGGAATCAGGTTTCTCTATTTTGATGCCCTTTCCCTTATTATTTTCTTTTGCCTTTTCAAATTGGGTCGAGGTAATTTCTTTAACATCATCGGAATCCTCATCGGGATCCGATTCATCGAAAAATTGGTAATCTTCCCAATATTTTTCTTTCTCGGCGGAAACACCATTGACCATTTTTAACTTTGGTTCAGTGTTTGAGGATTTTCTTTTATTTATCTGTTTTTATATGGTTCCTAATATTTCCTCCTCCGAAACCTCTTCTTCCGGTTCCTCTTCTTCCGGTTCCTCCTCTTCTGGTTCCTCTTCGGGAATTTGTGAATCTTCCCAAACTATATTCAACTCTTCATTATTATTAGGTGAGTCGATGGGATTTGTACTAGAGGTAGACATCTAACACACAATATCAAACACGTTAAGAGATTAATATATCACATAATATTTACATGTTAACAATATATAGTTTCCAACAAAAATGTTAAGCAATCATTTTTCAAGTAAACACGGTCGAAGTCCAGACTCACTAATGCATCCTAACGAACTCGATAAGACACACTAATGCAAATTTCTGGTTTTCTAAGACCAAAGCGCTAATACCAACTGAAATGTCCCGTTCATATTGATTATAAACGTTCCATATTAATTGATTTCGTCGTGAGGTTTTGACCTCTATATGAGACGTTTTTCAAAGACTGCATTCATTTTTAAAACAATCATAACCTTTTTTTTATCGATAAAGGTTTAAAAAGCATTACATAGATTATCAAATAATGATAATCTAAAATATACCGTTTACACACGACCATTACATATTACATCAAAAATAAGTTTCTTGAATGCAGTTTTTACACAATATCATACAAGCATGGACTCTAAATCTTGTCCTTATTTTAGTATGCAACAGCAGAAGCTCTTAATAATCACCTGAGAATAAACATGCTTAAAACGTCAACAAAAATTTTGGTGAGTTATAGGTTTAACCTATATATTATCAAATCATAATAATAGACCACAAGATTTCATTTTTATAACACATCTCATATCAGGCATTTCGCAAACTGCATAGAGATAAAAATCATTCATATGTTGAACACCTGGTAACCGACGTTAACTTAATGCATAGAATATCCCCAAAAAGAACCTCTCGTCTGTATAATAATCTCGAAGTACTAAACCATCCATAACCTGAATGGGGGTTGTTAAGCCCAATAGATCTATCTTTAGGATTCGCGTCAATTAGGGGCCATTTCCCTAATTCTTAGGTTACCAGAATTGAAGGGTGATATTCGGTTTAATAATCCAACCATAGAATGTAGTTTTGCATACTTGTGTCTATTTTGTAAAACATTTATAAAGCTGCATGTATTCTCATCCCTAAAAAAATATTAGATTGTAAAAGTGGGACTATAACTCACTTTCACAGATTTTTACTTTGCCGGAAGTAAGACTTGGCCACTGGTCGATTCACGAACCTATACCAAATGTGTACATATATATCAAAGTATGATCGAAATATATTCACAACATTTTTTATTATGTTTTTATGATTTAAGTTTGTTAATTTAGCAGTCCTCGTTAGTAACCTACAACTAGTTGTCCACAGTTAGATGTATAGAAATAAATCAATATATATTATCTTGAATCAATCCACGACCCAGTATATACACGTCTCAGGCTAGATCACAACTCAAAGTATATATATTTTTGGAATCAACCTCAACCCTGTATAGCTAACTCAAACATTACTGCATATAGAGTTTCTATGGTTGTTTCAAATAATATATATAGATGGGTCGAAATGATATGTCAAAACATTATATACGTGTCTATGGTATCCCAAGATTACATAATATGTATAATACAATATAAATTAGTTAGGATATGTTTAGTCTAGATTTGTTACAAAATTTTCGTAGCTAAAACTAGCAAGTTTATCCAATTTTGTTTTACCCGTCATTTATTCGTTTCAAATCCGTTTTGAGTGATTCAAGTTGCTATGGTTTTATAATGAACTAAAATTTATGAAACTAAACAAAAAAGTATAAGTTTATAGTCGGAAATACAGGTTACAAGTCATTTTTTAAAGAGGTAGTCATTTCCATCGAAAAAACGACATCTTGATGACCATTTTGAAAAACATACTTCCACTTTGTGTTTAACCATGATTTTTGGATATAGTATCATGTTCATATGTAATATCATTTTTCCAGAAAACAAACTTCCAATTCAAAGTTTAAGATACTTTTTATTTTTTAACCCAAAACAGCCCCCGATTTCACTACGACGGCGTATGTCCGGTTTTACGGTGTTCTTCGTGTTTCCAGGTTTTAAATCATTAAGTTAGCATATCATATAGATATAGAACATGTATTTAGTTGATTTTAAAAGTCAAGTTAGAAGGATTAACTTTATTTGCGAATAAGTTTAGAATTAACTAAACTATGTTCTAGTGATTACAAGTTTAAATCTCTGAATAAGATAGCTTTATATGTATGAATCGAATGATGTTATGAACATCATTACTACCTTAAGTCTAGTAGGTAAACCTACTGGAAGTGACAAGAAATGATCTAGCTTCAAAAGATTCTTGGATGGCTTGAAAGTTCTTGAAGTAGAATCATGACACGAAAACAAGTTCAAGTAAGATTTCTGCTCGAATTAAGATTGTTATAGTTATAGAAATTGAATCAAAGTTTGAATATGAGTATTACCTTGAATTAGAGAGATAACCTACTGTAAGTAACAAAGGTTTCTTGATCTTGGATGATTACTTGGAATGGATTAGAAAGCTTGAAAGTAATCTTGCAAACTTGAAAGTGTTCTTGGTTTTATGAAACTAGAACTTATAGAATATATGAAGAACACTTAGAACTTGAAGATAGAACTTGAGAGAGATCAATTAGATGAAGAAAATTGAAGAATGAAAGTGTTTTTAGGTGTTTTTGGTCGTTGGTATATGGATTAGATATAAAGGATGTGTAAGTTTGTTTTCATGTAAATAATTCATGAATGATTTATAATATTTTTTGTAATTTTGTGAGATATTTCATGCTAGTTGCCAAATGATGGTTCTCACATGTTTAATGACTCACATGGACTACTAAGGAGCTGATCATTGAAGTGTATATACCAATAGTATATACATCTAGAAGCTGTGTATTGTACGAGTACGAATACGGGTGCATACGAGTAGAATTGTTGATGAAAATGAATGAGGATGTAATTGTAAGAATTTTTGTTAAGTAGAAGTACTTTGATATGTATCTTGAAGTCTTTCAAAAGTGTACTAATACATCTAAATACACTACATGTATATACATTTTAACTGAGTCGTTAAGTCATCGTTAGTCGTTACATGTAAGTGTTGTTTTGAAACCTTTAAGTTAACGATCTTGTTAAATATAATTAATTCATTGTTATTATACTTAAATGAGATGTTAAATTTTTATGTTAACATGATAACATGGTGTATGAATATATCTTAACATCATATATATATATGTTAAAATACTATTACAACGATAATCGTTACGTATATATATTGTTTCGAAATTCTTAAGTTAGTAGTCTTGTTTTACATATGTAGTTCATTGTTAATATACCTAATGATATATATAATTATCATTTTATCATGTTAAATATAGTGTAACAATATCTTAATATGATACATATGTATTTAGTAAGACGTTGTTATAACGATAATCGTTATATATATCGTTTCGAGTTTCTTAACTTAATAGTCTCATTTTTATGTATATAATCATTGTTAATATACCTAGTGATATACTTAATTATCATAATATCATGTTAACTATATATATATATATACATATATATATATATATATACATATATATATCCATATATATATCATCATAAAGTTTTTACAAGTTTTAACGTTCGTGAATCGCCGGTCAACTTGGGTGGTCAATTTTCTACATGACACTCATTTCAAATAATCAAGTCTTAACAAGTTTGATTGCTTAACATGTTGGAAACATTTAATCATGCAAATATAGTTTTCATTTAATATATATAAATATGGAAAAGTTCGGGTCACTATATAATATATATAAAATATACTTAAATATGTTATCATATGATATAAGTATTACATAATTAATAATATGTGTCACAAGATAAAATATAGTTATTATATTACTTCCATTATTAATATTGATTTCAGTATTATTAATATTATTAATTTATTACATAGCATATATATATATATATATATATATATATATATATATATATATATATATATATATGAGATCTGATGAGTATAATTTGTTATATAAATCTCATTATCATTATTAATACTAATACTAATATTATTATTATCATTATTATTTGTATTATTATTATTATTATAATATATAATATATAGATACAAGAATTTAAACATGTAAATGGATATTACTAGTGTTATGATTATTAAGTGTTATCATTAAGAATCATTATTACTATTATCATTATTATTATTATTATAAAAATAAAACTATTTATTAATTTTATCATTAATAAAATTATTATAAACACCCTTATAATTATTTGTATCATTATTCTAAAATACTATTATAATTTAACAGAATTATTGCGTATTATTATTATCTGTATTATTATTAATTATTATTATTAATAGAATTATTATTATTAATTACAAGTATTATTTATAAAATTTATGAAATCGGATTCCATTATATGAAGTTGTTTCACGTCCCCATCCAATCCAATTTTCCTTCTTTTTACTCGATTCCTTCTGTCTCCAAATTGTACGAATCACAAATCAAACAAATGAATAATCCAAAATTCTGTTAACGATTAGTGTTCAATTTTTTTTTTTATTTTTTTTTTTGCTGTTCCTGATTGAACTGGTCGACTCCAATCTTTTATATAACTCTATTAATACAAGCTGTTAAGGAGAGTCATTCAATTATTCCATCATCATTCTCAACTAAAAATCAATTCATCCCTTGTTCAACTTAAATCAAACAAAAACTTTATTAAAAATAAAACGATACCTCTATTTTTCTTTATTTTTCAAAATATACGAATTCGAAAATGATTTTTAAATGTGATATTGCAGTATTATTAGAAATTGATTATGTAAACTACCTGCAAATGTTCATCATCTAATTTTTCATAATTAATCCTAATTTGAAGGTCAAAGTTATATCTCAAAAAAGTTAAACAGCTCGTTCTTGATAAAATTCGATTTTGTTTTTAGGTTTTAAGTTAAATTATGGTGATAATGCTAAAAACGAACATATATTTCATAGCATTATTCCCCAAGAAAGACAAGCTTTTAGTTGCAATTGTTCTATTTACAAGTGATATTCGTTTAAATATTAAAAGGTGAAGACAAAAGACAGATTCGACGAATTGAAGACGCAAACGACCAAAAAGCTCAAAAGTACAAAATACAATCAAAGAGGTTCCAATTATTGATAAGAAACGTCTCGAAATTACAAGAGTACAAGATTCAAAACGCAAAGTACAAGATATTAAATTGTACGCAAGGACGTTCGAAAATCCGGAACCGGGACCAGAGTCAACTCTCAACGCTCGACGCAACGGACTAAAAATTACAAGTTAACTATGTATATAAATATAATATAATATATAATTAATTATATAAATTATATATATATATATATATATTATATTTATATAATAAACCGTCGGTAAACAAAGAGCCAAAATGGAGTGAGCTGTAATTACAAACTCCGCGACTCGCGGAGTTTGAAGAGCAAAAAGGGCGCGAGTCGCGGAGACCCCCTGAACTCAATGCCCTATAAAAGCAAACGCAGTTTGATCGCAAAAAATCCATAATTCAATCTCTCTCTATATATGTATACGTAAATATATTTATATTTATATTTATATTTTAATTTTAATTTTAATTATAATTCTAATAATAAGGGTATGTTAGCGAATGTTGTAAGAGTGTAAGTCGAAATTCTGTCCGTGTAACGCTACGCTATTTTTAATCATTGTAAGTTATGTTCAACCTTTTTAATTTAATGTCTCGTAGCTAAGTTATTATTATGCTTATTTAATACCGAAGTAATCATGATGTTGGGCTAATTACTAAAATTGGGTAATTGGGCCTTGTACCATAATTGGGGTTTGGATAAAAGAACGACACTTGTGGAAATTAGACTATGGGCTATTAATGGGTTTTATATTAACTAAACAATACCTTGTTAATTTAATATACAAACTTATAATTCGACGTATTTATATATAACCAATTACGCTTGACTGGGTACGGTGGGCGGGATATCTATAAATACCAATAATTATTCATTTTACCGGATACGGAACTGGATTAATAGTTAATAGACTTGTTGAAACAGGGGTGAATTACATTCAAGGGTAATTGGTGTAATTGTCAACAAAGTAGTAAAACCTTGGTTTACACGCAGTCGATAACCTGGTGTATTCATTAAACAAAGTATTAAAACCTTGTTACAATTCGAATCCCCAATTAGTTGGAATATTTGACTTCGGGAATAAGAATAATTTAACGAAGGCTTTCGCTCTTTATATTTATGACTGATGGACTATTATGGACAAATCCGTATGGACATATTAAATAATCCAGGACAAAGAACAATTAACCCATGGGCATAAAACTAAAATCAACACGTCAAACATCATGATTACGGAAGTTTAAATAAGCATAATTCTTTTATTTCATATTTAATTTCCTTTATTTTATATTTAATTGCACTTCTAATTATCGCATTTTTATTGATATTGTATTTAATTGCACTTTCAATTATCGTACTTTTTAATTATCGCAAGTTTATTTTATCGCACTTTTATTATTCGCAATTTCATTATCGTTATTTACTTTACGCTTTAAATTAAGTCTTTTATTTATATTTTACATTTGGTTTTAACTGCGACTAAAGTTTTAAAATCGACAAACTTGTCATTAAACGATAAAACCCCCCTTTATAATAATAATATTACTTATATATATATATATATATTTGTATTTTTATAAAAGTAACTAATATAGCGTTAAGCTTTGTTTAAAGATTTTTCCTGTGGAACGAACCGGACTTACCAAAAACTACACTACTGTACGATTAGGTACACTGCCTATAAGTGTTGTAGTAAGGTTTAAGTATATCCATTCAATAAATAAATAAATATCTTGTGTAAAATTGTATCGTATTTAATAGTATTTCCTGCTAAAATTTTATAGTATTTTATACCCCTTAGCTCTAACTATCAAGTATTTTTGGCGCCGCTGCCGGGGAACAATCTAGCTTAAAAGCCGGAAGCGCAACGCTAATAATTATAAAAAAAAGATTTTTATTTTTAGTTTACTTTTATAAAAATACGTTTTTGTAAAAATACGTTTTAAATATTCGAAAACATATAAAAAGAAAACAAAAATTTATATATTTTTTTTAAGATTTTGTCAAATATTTAAGTTTTATAAAGTTTCTTTATTTTTATTTTATAAAAATATAAGTTTTATTTAAATATTTTTATTTAAAAAAAATTAATATATATATAAATCTATTTTTAAGATATTTTTAAAATTATAAAGTAGTTCTATTTTTATTTTAGTTTTTAAATATAAGTTTTTATTATATAAATATTTTAGATTTTAAAACAGAAAACAGAAAAAATATAAAACTGAATAAAAAAAAAACTGAAACGCGCGATTTTAGCCTGGTACACGTCTGAAATTTAAAACCCCGCGACTCGCAGAGTTTTCCAGCTTCAAGAACCGCGACTCGCGGAGTTCTCTCTGACACGTGACCAGAAACCCTAATCTGCATCATTACGTAATTATTATTATTATTAATAATTAAAAACCCTAATTAGTTTTGTTAATTTATTATTAAGTTTAGTTTATTTATTTAATTTGTAAATTTAGTTTATTTAGTTTAATTAAATTGTAAAATTAATAGTTTTATAAAATAAATAATATAAAAATAATATTTTTATAAAAATTGTAATTTTTACAACTTTTAGTATATTTTTATATTTTGTCCCTTTTTAATTATTTTAGCGTAATATTTGTATTTTTCGCTCGTATTTAGTTTTAATACATAGTTTTTGCCATAGTTATTTTTTTATTTATAGATTTTTAGGCTTTGCCGTAAAATCCCTTAAGTGCTTTTCTTTAGACTAAGACTTAGGTACTTTAGAATTTTGCGATGCCTTTTTAAGTTTTAGTTTCTTTTTAAGTTATTGCCATTTGGGATATAGTTTTTCTTGTAAGCTTTAATATTTTTAGACACCTTTTACTATGTATCAATTATCATTCCAATTAGTAATCTCAATTTGCGATTATAATTTTAAGTTAGTGATAGTAATAAGGTTGGGTTAGTCTAGTGTTTTTAAGTTCTATAAGTCACTCTTTTTCTTTCTTATTTTTATTTTTCGATCTTTTTCCGACACGCTCTTTTTCTTTCTTATTTCTCGTCATTCTAGTTTTTAGGACATAGATTTTTATTCTACTTCTTATCTAAATTTCTTAAAATTACGAAAATTTATTTTAAGTGGTTAAATTGATAGACATCAAAATTTTCTGGTTCGTAGTAATAGTTGGATTTGTACGTGGACCGGGTTATTGGAGCCAAACAGTCCTCAATTATATTGAGACCAAACGAATCCTGCCCCTCTGCTGCATCTTTTGGCTATTCGAAACGTGGGCAAAATCAGAAAAGTCTATTGATTGGATAACTTATATAATTTTTCTTTCCTTTTAAAAACTAATAGGATATTCAGTGAATGCACCGAGCAAGACGTTCACCACCTTTTGTACGTTCACCACCTGTAACTAGATCAAGACATTTAGCAAATATTACCGCCGTTGATTTTTCTTTAGAATCGTCATCCAGTCGACCAAGTACTCCAGTTCAAATTTCTGATAATCCATTTTTTGAACCCGACCTCACAATTGAGAATCCGGAGAATATTCAGGGACGATTCATAGATCCTGAACCATTAAATTTTCCTCCGGAACCACCAATCATTCAAACAGAGATTGTTGAGGAACGAACCATTAAATCAGAATCCTCTAGTGATTCCGATTCAACAAATTCAATTATGGAGAATCTGGAACCTTTAAGTATGGAAGATCGAATGAGAGCTAAACGCACTGGCCAAGGTCACGCAATTACTCATCCAGACATTAATGCGCCAGATTATGAAATCAAAGGACAAATTCTACACATGGTGACTAATCAATGCCAATTTAGTGGTGCGCCAAAGGAAGATCCAAATGAACATCTTCGTACCTTTAATAGGATCTGCACACAATTTAAAATCCGAGAAGTGGAGGATGAACAGATATATCTCATGTTATTTCCCTGGACTTTAAAGGGAGAAGCCAAAGATTGGTTGGAATCGTTACCTGAAGGGGCGATTGATACATGGGACGTTTTAGTTGAAAAATTTCTTAAACAATTCTTTCCTGCATCTAAAGCCGTAAGACTTCAAGGAGAAATTGTTACATTTACACAGAAACCGAATGAAACTCTATATGAGGCGTGGACAAGATTTGGAAAGTTATTAAGAGGATGTCCGCAACATGGTTTAGACACCTGTTAAATAGTACAAATATTCTACCAAGGATGCGACATCACTACAAGAAAAGACATAGATATAGCAGCTGGTGGTTCTATTATGAAGAAAACAGAAACTGATGCTTACAAAATTATTGATAACACTGCTTCCCACTCACATGAGTGGCACCAAGAAAAAGATATCGTTAGATCATCTAAAGCAGCTAGAGCCGATTCTAGCCATGACTTAGATTCCATTTTCGCAAAGATAGATGCTGTCGAGAGACGAATGGAAAAGATGACTAAAGATATTCACTCAATACGAATTAGTTGTGAGCAGTGTGGAGGACCACATTTGACAAAAGATTGTCTCAGTATTGAATTAACAATGGAACAAAGAGAGAATATTTCATATCTAAACCAAAGGCCTGGAAATAATTATCAGAATAATTATCAACCGCCAAGACCGATTTACAATCAAAACCAGAATTATAACCGAAATATTCCATACAACAACCAACAAGGTCCTAGCAATCAACAAGTATCCAATAATACTTACAATCAGCAAAGACCTAATTTTCAAAACAAACCACCACAACCCGATGATAAAAAGCCGAATTTAGAAGATATGATGACGAAGCTAGTTGAAACTCAAACGCATTTTTTCACATCTCAGAAACAAACTAATGAACAAAATGCTCAAGCATTTAGAAATCAACAAGCTTCTATTCAAAACTTGGAACAAGAAGTAAGTAACCTAGCAAGGTTAATAGGTGAAAGAAAACCGGGAAGTCTACCTAGTGATACAAATACTAACCCCCGGAATGAAACAGCTAAAGCTATTACCACAAGAAGTGGTACAACACTTAAACCACCTGAAATACCTGTAACTTCTGATGAAGCTATTCCTACTCCACAAGAACCACAACCTAATCAAGATAAGGAAAAAGAACCGGTAGTTGAAAAGGTTAATGAAGATAACACAATTAAGGATAAACCTTATGTTAAACCATACCAACCACCACTTCCTTACCCGAGTAAAATGAAGAAAGAGAAACTTGAAGCCGAGCAATCCAAATTCTTGGATATGTTTAAACAGATAAATGTAAATCTTCCTTTCATTGATGTGATTTCAGGAATGCCTAGATATGCTAAATTCTTGAAAGATCTAATCTCAAATAGAAAGAAAATGGAAGAACTCTCGGCCGTTACTATGAACGCTAATTGTTCAGCAGTGCTGTTGAATAAGATACCAGAAAAACTATCTGATCCAGGAAGTTTCACAATTCCATGTTTTCTGGGTAGTCTTAGTTCAATAGAAGCATTGGCAGACTTAGGTACTAGTATAAATTTAATGCCGTTTTCACTATACGCTAAACTAGACCTTGGAGAATTGAAACCACCTAGAATAAGTATACAACTAGCCGATCGATCAATAAAATATCCTAGAGGGATAATGGAGAACATGCTAGTTAAAGTTGGTACTTTAGTATTTCCAGTAGATTTTGTTGTTCTGGACATGGAAGAAGATTCTCAAGTTCCTCTCATATTAGGAAGACCATTCTTAAACACGGCTAAAGCAATGATAGATGTGTTCAGTAAGAAATTGACCCTAAGTATAGAGGACGAGAGTGTTACCTTTTCAGTTGATAGAGCAATGCAACAACCGCAATCTGCAGATGATACATGTTATTATATTCAAACTATAGATGCCCATGCAGAATTGTTAGAAGAATTTCCAGAATTACAAGGAACAGGAGAATGTTCTTTAGGAGAAGGTAATGAACCAATTGATGAAGCTGAAATGTTAGCTACACTTATAGCTAATGGATATGAACCAACAACAGAGGAAATTCAAATGCTAAAAGAAGAAGACAGATATCGATATAAATCATCGATAGAAGAACCACCGAAATTAGAGTTAAAGCCACTTCCAAACCATTTGGAATACGCTTATTTACATGGTGAATCTGAATTACCTGTAATAATATCGTCTTCTCTTACTGTAAATGAGAAATCACAACTCATTTCTGTGTTGAAAGCTCATAAACCAGCCATTGCATGGAAGATTCATGATATTAAAGGAATAAGTCCTTCGTATTGCACACATAAAATCCTTATGGAAGAAGGTCATAAAACGTATGTGCAACGCCAACGAAGACTAAATCCTAATATGCAAGATGTAGTTAAAAAAGAAATTATTAAACTGCTAGACGCAGGTCTAATTTATCCAATTTCTGATAGTCCATGGGTAAGCCCAGTTCAATGCCTGCCTAAGAAGGGTGGCATGACTGTTATCACAAATGAGAAAAATGAGCTTATTCCTACTAGGACTGTAACAGGATGGCGTGTATGTATTGATTATAGAAAATTAAATGACGCCACCAGAAAAGATCACTTTCCCTTACCTTTCATTGATCAAATGTTGGAAAGATTAGCCGGAAATAGTTACTATTATTTTCTAGATGGATTTTTCGGATATTTTCAAATTCCAATAGCACCCGAAGATCAAGAGAAAACCACATTCACATGCCCTTATGGTACTTTTGCTTACAAACGCATGCCATTTGGACTTTGCAACGCCCCTGCAACCTTTCAAAGGTGTATGATGGCGATTTTTCACGACATGATAGAAGAATGCATGGAAGTTTTCATGGATGACTTTTCAGTCTTCGGTGATACATTTGAAACATGTCTAGCTAATCTTGAACGAATGCTTATTAGATGCGAACAATCAAATCTAGTTCTTAATTGGGAGAAATGCCATTTCATGGTTAAAGAAGGCATCGTTCTTGGACATAAAATTTCAAAAGAAGGAATTGAAGTGGATAGAGCTAAAGTAGATGTAATTGCTAAACTTCCACATCCCACCAATGTTAGAGGAGTTAGGAGTTTTCTAGGGCATGCCGGTTTTTACCGACGTTTCATAAAAGATTTTTCTAAAATTGCCACTCCTATGAATAAACTCCTAGAAAAGGATGCTCCATTCATCTTTTCAGATGAATGTATCAAATCTTTTAATATTCTTAAAGAGAAACTCACTAATGCGCCGATCATGATAACACCGAATTGGAATCTACCATTTGAACTAATGTGCGATGCAAGTGATTTTGCAATGGGAGCCGTTTTAGGACAAAGGATTGAAAAACGATTTCAACCTATATATTATGCCAGTAAGACGTTACAAAGAGCACAAACGAATTACACAACTACTGAAAAAGAACTCCTTGCTATTGTCTTTGCTTTTGACAAATTTCGATCATATCTCGTTCTAGCTGAAACGGTGGTCTATACCGACCATTCTGCTCTTAGATACCTATTTTCGAAACAAGATGCTAAACCAAGATTAATTCGTTGGATCTTACTCTTACAAGAGTTTGATATTGAAATTCGAGATAAAAGAGGAGCAGAAAATCTCGCCACTGATCATCTTTCTCGTCTTGAAAATCCTGAATTAGAAGTTCTAAATGAATCGGCCATACAAGACAACTTTCCTGATGAATATCTATTGAAGATAGATTATAATGAAATTCCATGGTTTGCAGACTATGCAAACTACTTAGTTTGTGGATTCCTTGAAAAAGGATTATTGTACCAAAAATGAAAGAAATTCTTCAGTGATATAAAACACTATTTCTGGGAAGATCCACATCTGTTTAAAAGTTGTCCCGATGGAATAATACGCCGATGTGTATTCGGAGATGAAGCTAGTAAAATTTTAAACCATTGTCACACAGGACCAACAGGAGGGCACTATGGGCCTCAACTAACAGCAAGAAAAGTTTATGATGCTGGATTCTATTGGCCTACAATTTACAAAGACGCCACCTTCTTTGCAAATCCTTTGATGCTTGTCAAAGGGCCGGAAAAATAAGTCAACATGATGAAATGCCACAAAATGTCATACAAGTATGTGAAGTATTTGACATTTGGGGTATTGACTTTATGGGTCCATTTCCAAAATCTCATAATAATCTCTATATTCTCGTAGCCATTGATTATGTATCTAAATGGGTGGAAGCATAAGCTCTCCCAACTAACGATGCACGAGTTGAAGTCAACTTTTTAAAACGTCTTTTTGCAAGGTTTGGAACACCGAAAGCTTTAATAAGTGATCGGGGTACTCATTTCTGTAATAATCAACTTGAGAAAGTTCTTAAAAGATATGGAGTAACTCATAAAATCTCCACCGCATATCATCCACAAACAAGTGGACAAGTTGAAAATACCAACCGAGCTTTAAAACGTATTCTAGAGAAAACCGTAGGATCAAATCCGAAGGAATGGTCCATTAAATTGGAGGATGCACTCTGGGCTTTTAGAACAGCATACAAAACTCCAATTGGAACCACACCTTTTAGACTCGTTTACAGAAAAGCATGTCATCTTCCAGTAGAAATTGAACACAAAGCATTTTGGGCTTTGAATACATGTAATCTTGATTTACATGAAACTGGACGTCTACGATTAAGTCAACTAAATGAATTAGAAGAATTAAGACATGAAGCATACGAAAATTCATTAATCTATAAAGAAAGAACGAAGAAATGGCATGATAAAAGAATCAGAAGTTCAAAAGAATTTAAAGAAGGAGACAGAGTTCTTCTTTTCAATTCACGATTCAAGCTATTTCCTGGAAAATTGAAATCAAGATGGTCTGGACCATTCATAGTCAAAAGAGTTTTCCCATACGGAACGATAGAATTAATAAATTCAAATGGGATTGAATTTAAAGTTAATGGTCACAGAGTTAAACATTACATACATGGTCCGATGGAAGTTGACAATGAAGTTAATCATAATTTCACCACCAAAGAAAACCTTCAAAATGAAAACATAAATATGTTATCAACAACATATGAAAAATCAAAATTAGAATATAAGGAGGATTCAAATTTGAGTGATGAAGAAGAATTCTTATACAAACCTTCCATTCCAAGAAACGAAGAAAAATGTGAACAAGAAATTCAAATAGAAGTGAAAGAACCAAGGAAAGAACACCCGAAAAAGGTTTACAAACCAACTCGACTTACTAAAGCAGGAGACCCAGGTGAATTTATCATTTCTTGCTTACTTAATGATGGTGATGTATATAATGGACTCGCAGATTTAGGAGCAAGTGCAAATATTATGCCTCTTTCCTTATACAAAAGATTAGGCATAGGTAAATTAAAACCAACCAAAATAGGTGTTCAATCATTTGACCAAACCATTAAACACCTGGTTGGAATAGCAAATAATTTACTTGTTAACGTGGGAAGGTTGACCTTTGTTGCAAACTTCATAGTGATTAATATGGAGGAAAACCTTGATATTCCTCTAATTCTAGGTCGCCCATTTTTAGCAACCACTGAGGCATTCATTGATGTAAGAGAAGGTAGAATGACACTTAGGGATGGTGATACATCGATCACCTTTGTGAACCGAAAGTTTAGATCTCCACAAACCAAAACTGTTAGATCAATAAAAACGCATAAGTGTGGGGAAGATGAAGAAATACTTAATGATGATCATATCACAAAGAATGCCGTTGATGATACGAAATTAGATGAACCCATTTTTAACAGTTCAACGAAGAAACTTTATAAACGGATTCACGATGCTAAGATTAAAGAAAACTTTAAGTTATATAACCGATTAATATCTAATTTATCGTCAAAAGAAAAGACAATGTTAGTTGAATTTGTGAAAGTTACGGAGGAAATCAACAATTGGATTGAAGTAAAAGTCAAAGATATACAAGTTGTTGATGATTCAATTGAAAATAATGTTAATCACAATTTCAACTAAGTATAGGGGGTTTATGTATTTCTGTTAGAGTTAGATTGTCTGTTTTCGTGTAGTTCTCGAAAATGGAACCCGAATGGTCTTTCCCTAGCAGACCCTAAAGAACTAGTCTTCTCCTCCCATTCTGAATTTTTATTTTTTTAGGTTTTTACGATATGAAGACTGCCTGTGAACTAAACCATGGTCTAATGCTACACGCTTTGATCACTAAACGTAATAATGACACACTTCCGAGTGAAATAGTATCAGTAATCAGAGAAAGATTGGACGGAGTAAGAAAAGAGTCCAGATGCGAAGATAATAAGTTACAATTTGGTAAAGGAAAATCAAAATCCGCAGCGAAAAGAAGAGCACGACACCTAGAAAGATGTCACAAATGCGGAAAATGGTCACATGGAGGTAAATGTTCAAATAATCAAACCTATTCAAACACCGAATTTGTTACTTTATGCAGAGACGGACCGTTCATATGTTTAGAAGAAAAAACACTGAATGCTCGAGGTTACGCCTATGTAGCCATGGAAAACCAATTAAACCGACTATCTTATGAATAGGATAGATCATATAACTAAGAATACTATCTCACAGGTAAGTCTGTACAGTTTTTATTTTTATTTTTATTTTTAACCTTTTGATAATAAACGCTAATTTGTTCGCTATAAAGTATTAAATTGGTATTAAATAAAATTAGGTTTGGCGACCGAAATTATTGATATCATACAAAAATTTATTACATCACTGCGAAATTTAACGTTTATTCTTAAGGTATAAATATTTTTAATCAATCAACCCAAAATATTTCAAAAATTCGTCATGAGTTAAATTAGGTCTTGGAACCGAAATTACTTTACCGAAAAGAGGGGCGCATATTTTTGATAATATTTGATTGATTAAAGTGGGATAAAAGCCAAAAAGATTTTTAATTTTATTTTTACCATGTTTTTAAAATTAATATATAAATCTTAAATTAATATTGTAAACTTTGTAAAATCAATATATTTAAAATTGTAAATATTTGAAAAATTAATATAAGTTTGGTATGAATTTATAATATGAATTTTTAAATTAAGTTTGGTGTAAATTTTTAATTTTTAAAATATGAATTTTTAATTTTATGCATTTCAAATTTTAAGTTTAGTGTGAATTTTTAATATTAATTTTGAATTTTATGTATTTTTAATTTAAATTTGGTGTGAATTTTTAATTTTTAAAATATGAATTTTTAATTTTATGCATTTCAAATTTTAAGTTTAGTGTGAATTTTTAATATTAATTTTGAATTTTATGTATTTTTAATTTAAGTTGGTGTGCATTTAAAAACAAAAATTTTCTTTATCTCATTAAGTTAAAAATATGATTTTTAAAATTCATCGTAAGTTGAAGACTAGGTCATTTGAACCGAAATTGCTTTACCCGAGGGAGGGACGAGAACTTTTATTATCATTATTTTTAATCTTATTGAATTAAAGTATGCCAAAAACATTAAAAAAAAAAATCAAAAATCTTAGCTTTTAAAACAATCGCTACAAAAAGACAAATTTTAAAATTTTGTCGAAGGACGGACTAGGACATCGATCCGAAACGACCTTATCCTAAATAACAAGGGAAACAAAATTTTAAAATTAATTACTTAATTGTTTTAATTAGTTAAGATATATATATAAAAAAAAAAATACAAACTCCGCGACTCGCGGAGTTTGAAGGGTAAAATACCGCGACTCGCGGAGTTCCTAAAATCCAGAAAAAAAATATAAGGGACGAACTGATCAGTCCCCAACCCAACACCCACGAAAACACTGCGATAAAACCCGCAAAAACCCGAAAAAACACCCCCAAATTCACAATTTTTTACCGTTAATCATCAAATCTTTTACTAAAATCATGTTGAGAAGGATGCTATCAAGGAATTACTCAAGAAAAACGGTAAATTTCTACACCTAAACACCATTTAATCCGAAAATTAGTGTTCTTGAGCAATTTTTTCCCCAATTTGATTTTGATGCTTTTTAGTGTAATTATGCTTAAATTGTTTATGTATTATGCTTGTATAACCTAGATTGATTCTATTTAACATGATTAGAAGCCTTAAACTTCAAATTTTGAGTAATCTAGGGTTTGTGTTCTTGAGCAATTTGGGGTTTTTGATATAAACAGGTTATGGCCGATTTTTGTCATGAATTGTTGCTAAATTAAGTAGTGTAACATGTTTAGGTAGTTAAATGATCCAAACTTTGAGCCTAAACATGATTTTGAGAATTAAAGTGGACTTTTTCAAGTCTAAAATTCATGAACTTGATTTTTGAAAGATAATGCCATTTGAAACTTGTTTAATTGCTAGTAATGATTATTTTGACATGTTATTTGAGTTGAATGCTTATGAACTTGGCGAACATTTTCGTATATGTTTATTTGAAAAAGTGTAGATTTGATGAAAATATGAAAATGAGCTTAAGTTTGATATAAATTGATCATGTCATTGTAATTATTTTGATTGATGATTTTGCTGACACTAATGCATATTTGGATGCACAAAAATTGTGTTTGATGTGTTTTGCAGACTGAAAGGGGTGAATCTTCATCCCAAGCTCGCAATGCTTCTGCTGAGAATGCAGAACAACAGGAGGTGGATAACTACTACAAACAAGATATACCTCATCCAGTCATGACATTTTCTGATATGCGCTTGGAAGATTTGCACCCGAACCTGAGATTTGACAGACTTTGGATAGATTATCCAAAATACCAAAGGGGTTTGCATACTCTTCATTCTAAAGTTGTTGAGGTACCTAGGGTCATAGAATGGGGACCATTAGAAGCTGTAGAATTGGCCGGGCCAATTAGGGAATTACTTGCACAGAGGTATGGTAATTCTACTTTTAACGATTGGGTACGGTTATTCAACATGCGTAGACCTGTATATAAAGTATGGTGTGAAGAATTGTTGTGTAGTATAGAATTAAATGATCGGGTAGCTAGTTTAACCGATCGATCTTTTATTAGATTTTTGTTAGGAGGTTCGATGCGCCACATGTCTTTACTAGACATGGCTCAGGCTTTACATATATATACACCTGAGGAGTTAGCATCTGCCGATTGTAGAGGGTTGATACTAAATGGTAGAAAGATAGACGAAAATTTTGATACGCATGGTGTATGGAGTCAAATGACTAGCCATCACCGATTTAAAGGGGGAAATTACTCTTATTTCGATATAGATAGAGCTGAATTAAGAGTAATTCATAGGTTTTTAGCTAATTCGATTACACAAAGAGGTAAGAACAAGGAAAAGGTAAATGAACAGGATTTGTTTTACCATATGTGTATTCGAGACCCACAAAGCGCTGTAAGTATACCTTATTGTGTGGGTTATTATTTATCAGCTATGGTTAGGGGGATGAGACCGCATAGCATAATAGGAGGTGGTATATTTATTACTTTGATTGCTGAATATCTCGGTGTGGATATAAGTCGGGGGGGATTATTAGTCGAAGAACCAGAACCCCGCGATATAATAGGTTTAAATGTATACCATGGTGCGAAATTTTTGAAGAGGCGAAATAACGCCGCAGTACAATACCATGGTAGACATCCACAGGTTGAGAGAAACCAACAGCAAGGTAATGTAGGAGGGGGAAATGAAATGGCAGAAATGCAAAGGTTTATAGCTTCACAAGAGTATGAAAATGCTAGACATAGAGCATTTGAAGATTGGCAAGTTCATCAAAACCAAATCATAGCTTATTGCCAACATATAGGTAGAAACTATATTTCTACTCCATCGCCCATATTCCCTCCCTGGTCTATAGAGATTCAACCACCGTATCCTACGTATAACCTAGCCGAAGCATTTTATAGCACCTATGGTTATGCATGGAACCCCTACTGGTATCAGTATCATCCCTAGTCTACTTAGTTTTATTTATTTTGTAATTTGTAATGTTGATACGTTTAATACTTATTTAATATTGTAATAGTTTTTATAATTTTCTAACTTTTATTCTTAGATTTTAATAATTTTTGAATGTGGGGTAATATACCAAACTTCAAAAATATGTATATATGTATGCAGTTTATCTTATGTACACAACAGGGTAAAACAACGCATTTTCAAAGACTGGTATTAAGTTCAGCAAAAGCAACTACTTTTGACGACAAGATGCAAAATATATGTGAAATAACAACAAGACGGAATGAACAAATGATATGCACCATTTATCATTCAGCAAGCAAACACAAATATGTTTGGAAACTTTGGTAAAATTTAATCATTTTCACACAAATCACCCTCAATAATTTAAATTGTTACTGATTTCTTGCAAATGAGGGCATTGCAAGATCTTAAGTGTGGGAAGGGATTAAATTCTTTCGAATTTTAAAATTTTTATCTTAAACACTGGGTTACCATTAAAAATACTAGTAAAGCAGTAGTTGTATTATAATCTAGTGCTCTCTGATAATAAAGAACAGCCCTAGTCTTATATACTGAATACCCAATTCTAGTAAAAAATTTCAAAATTTTCAATTAAATGAACTCAAAATCATGTTTATACATATTTATGAACGATAAAACTAGGTTTTAACACCGAAATTATTGTTACCTCGGAAAGGACATAAATTGAGAAACAAACCAAAATGTTAAAATTCATTTAAAATGGAATAGAGGACAGTAAAAAGGAAAATAAAAGCCAAGTGTGGGAAAATTTACCAAGTTATCTTAAACATATGTCACATATATCTGTAACAAATAACTGAAAATACTTTTGCTTTGGACTAAACTAAACTGTTTTACCCGATGAAAGAAAAGAAGAGATGGATTTACACGATGAATCAATTCCATCATTAAAAGGAAGTAAAGTCTTCTGAAAAAGAAACGCGCTTCTTGATTTAGGTCAGGAAGTTGTCGTCCAGACCAGCTGTAGGTTGACGAAAAACCTAGAAAAGTCATCACTAAAATCAGCAGGAAATCCACGGACCTCAGCATTAAACAGGGTCGCCAAGTGGTCAGATTTATCCTAACCATGAGAAGGATTTATCTCGTACAATGGGGGGCACCATGCAAATTAGATGGATAAGACTAATGAATCAGATCCCCAGAAAGGATAATCTCCTTAAAAGATCAAAAATCAGCTTTTAAGCCTGATATTACTCAATCCTTGAGATTGACCTTAAAGATTGAGAATTACAAACTCATGGAATTCAATGATATCTAAACTCGAGCCTGAACGAGAAAATATTTTGATCAAAATTACAAACCGATTTGTTTTCTAAAAACCCATTTTCAATGCGTTCATTACCATTGAACGTAAAATCCTAGGAATTCACCTGGAATTCATTAGGTCACCTGAACCAAATTGGGTGTCAACCGTAAGAACGGTGGTTGCATAGCATGGTCAAAGACAGGACCTTGTGCCAGACCGGAAAATTATAAGGGTGAGCTTTACTATTGCTCCTACCAAGGATAGTAATTGAATCCGACACGCTATAGACCATAATTAAAAGCATGTCAGGGGACATTGCCTTAACAGTTGCTTGTTCAACGCTTTCCTTTACAACCGGATGGTAGTTTACCGAAAGGTAATATACGGGACAAGTAAACTGGACGTGTTGCTTTCCTAATACAAGGTTAGCAAGTGGGTGACACAAAACCGCAAGTTTTGAGCTAAAATTTTCAAATCTGAAACCCACCAAACCCACAAAAATAATTTGCAAACACCGGTAAAGGGTTATTCCGGAAAACTTATCTAGGGTAAAAACTAGATTTAATTTTCAAAAGATCAAATGTTTTCATAAAGATCCAATTTTCTTAACGGATCTAAATTTTTATAATCATGTGGGACTGTAAACCATATCGTTACTACCATTGTTTATACCGCCGTATAGAAGTCACTGATGTACAAAGTGTGAAGAATAAAGAAGTGATTCTAGTATTTCAAGACGATATTGCTTGAGGACAAGCAACGCTCAAGTGTGGAAATATTTGATAATGCTAAAAACGAACATATATTTCATAGCATTATTCCCCAAGAAAGACAAGCTTTTAGTTGCAATTGTTCTATTTACAAGTGATATTCGTTTAAATATTAAAAGGTGAAGACAAAAGACAGATTCGACGAATTGAAGACGCAAACGACCAAAAAGCTCAAAAGTACAAAATACAATCAAAGAGGTTCCAATTATTGATAAGAAACGTCTCGAAATTACAAGAGTACAAGATTCAAAACGCAAAGTACAAGATATTAAATTGTACGCAAGGACGTTCAAAAATCCGGAACCGGGACCAGAGTCAACTCTCAACGCTCGACGCAACGGACTAAAAATTACAAGTTAACTATGTATATAAATATAATATAATATATAATTAATTATATACATTATATATATATTTATTATATTTATATAATAAACCGTCGGTAAACAAAGAGCCAAAATGGAGTGAGCTGTAATTACAAACTCCGCGACTCGCGGAGTTTGAAGAGCAAAAAGGGCGCGAGTCGCGGAGACCCCCTGAACTCAATTCCCTATAAAAGCAAACGCAGTTTGTTCGCAAAAAATCCATAATTCAATCTCTCTCTATATATGTATACGTAAATATATTTATATTTATATTTATATTTTAATTTTAATTTTAATTATAATTCTAATAATAAGGGTATGTTAGCGAATGTTGTAAGGGTGTAAGTCGAAATTCTGTCCGTGTAACGCTACGCTATTTTTAATCATTGTAAGTTATGTTCAACCTTTTTAATTTAATGTCTCGTAGCTAAGTTATTATTATGCTTATTTAATACCGAAGTAATCATGATGTTGGGCTAATTACTAAAATTGGGTAATTGGGCCTTGTACCATAATTGGGGTTCGGATAAAAGAACGACACTTGTGGAAATTAGACTATGGGCTATTAATGGGTTTTATATTAACTAAACAATACCTTGTTAATTTAATATACAAACTTATAATTCGACGTATTTATATATAACCACTTACGCTTGACTGGGTACGGTGGGCGGGATATCTATAAATACCAATAATTATTCATTTTACCGGACACGGAACTGGATTAATAGTTAATAGACTTGTTGAAACAGGGGTGAATTACATTCAAGGGTAATTGGTGTAATTGTCAACAAAGTAGTAAAACCTTGGTTTACACGCAGTCGATAACCTGGTGTATTCATTAAACAAAGTATTAAAACCTTGTTACAATTCGAATCCCCAATTAGTTGGAATATTTGACTTTGGGAATAAGAATAATTTAACGAAGGCTTTCGCTCTTTATATTTATGACTGATGGACTATTATGGACAAATCCGTATGGACATATTAAATAATCCAGGACAAAGAACAATTAACCCATGGGCATAAAACTAAAATCAACACGTCAAACATCATGATTACGGAAGTTTAAATAAGCATAATTCTTTTATTTCATATTTAATTTCCTTTATTTTATATTTAATTGCACTTCTAATTATCGCATTTTTATTGATATTGTATTTAATTGCACTTTTAATTATCGTACATTTTAATTATCGCAAGTTTATTTTATCGCACTTTTATTATTCGCAATTTCATTATCGTTATTTACTTTACGCTTTAAATTAAGTCTTTTATTTATATTTTACATTTGGTTTTAACTGCGACTAAAGTTTTAAAATCGACAAACCGGTCATTAAACGGTAAAAACCCCCCTTTATAATAATAATATTACTTATATATATATATATATATATATATATATATATATATATATATATATATATATATATATATATATATATATTTGTATTTTTATAAAAGTAACTAATATAGCGTTAAGCTTTGTTTAAAGATTTTCCCTGTGGAACGAACCGGACTTACCAAAAACTACACTACTGTACGATTAGGTACACTGCCTATAAGTGTTGTAGCAAGGTTTAAGTATATCCATTCAATAAATAAATAAATATCTTGTGTAAAATTGTATCGTATTTAATAGTATTTCCTGCTAAAATTTTATAGTATTTTATACCCCTTAGCTCTAACTATCATATGGATACAGAAAGTTTCTAGGGAGGAATTGGAACTTATTTCATGTAGAAACTTTCATTTAAAACAGTCTCAAATTCGAATTTGATTATCGAGTTCTTAAGGTGTTCATACGTATTTATTTATTTCTGTTTCAGCTCTTTTGTTTTATTTTTTTTTTACAATTTAATCAACTAATAAAGGTTTCTGTATTGTGTGGGGAATCCATAAATCATTAAAAAAAATTGTGTTTACTTTGAGTTGATCCCTGGTCGATTCAATCTTGGTTTGAGGAATAAAATGGAAACTGATAATTCAAAGAGAATAAATATAAATAGGTTACAGGTTATTTCAGAAAGACAGAAATGGCAGGATGGTTAAGAAAAGTGTCGGATGAGCGAGAGGTCGAGTGTTCGATCCCTGCTGGGTGCAATTCTTTTTAGAATGGGCTCTAAGGTAGTTATATATTTTTAAAAATTATTATTATTATTATTATTATTGTTATTATTATTGTTGTTGTTATTATTATGAGTATTATTATTAGTATTATTAATATTATGATTGATATTATTAAGTAGTATAGTTATAATTATTAATATTATCATTGGTATAAGTATTAAAGTTATTATTATTATAAGTATTACTAATTATTAATGTTATTATTATTATTTTTATAATCTTAGTAGTAATATCATTAATAAAATTACGATTATTATTAGGAATATAATAAAATTTATTATTATTTTCATTAATATCAATACTAGTATCATTTATGAATATTAGGATTATTATTATAAACCTAAGTATTATTATTAATATTATTATTAGTAATAAAATGTTTAAAATTATTATTAAGTATTAGGTATTATTATCAAAGTGATTATTACCATCATTACTAAATTTTTCATTTTATTAAAAACTACTATAATTATCATTATTATAAGATTTATAATTAAAACTATCATTAACAGTAAAGATTAATATTTTATAGTTATTATTATACCATTATCACTAAGATTATTAACAATATTATTTTTATTAGTAATATTAAGTATTATCAATACTATCATTATTTTAGTATTTTTACAACTACTAGTTTAAACAAACAAATGAAGTATATAAAAATATATTAAACTTACATAACTTAACTATATTAATATTTTTATATACAAAATGAATATTTTTAATGGAATAATGAAAAAATATATAAGTTAATAATATAACAATTATATCACTAATAATAATATATATATTTATTCGAATACGATTATGTGTGTTAATATATATATGAATGATATAGGTTCGTGAATCCGAGACCAACCTTGCATTGTTCAGTATCGTCGTATGCATATTTTTACTACAAAATATCATATTGTGAGTTTCATTTGCTCCCTTTTTAAATGCTTTTGCAATATATATTTTTGGGACTGAGAATACATGCGCTGTTTTATAAATGTTTTACGAAATAGACACAAGTAATCGAAACTACATTCTATGGATGGATAATCGAATCGAATATGCCCCTTTTTAGCTTGGTAGCCTAAGAATTAGGGAAATGGCCCCTAATTGACGCGAATCCTAAAGATAGATCTATGGACCTTGACACGTCCCATTCGGGTTACGAATGCTTTAGTACTTCAATTATCATGTCCGATAAGAGTCCCGGTGATAATGCTAAAAACGAACATATATTTCTTCGCATTATCCCTCAAGAAAGACAAGCTTTTAGTTGCAGTTGTCCTATTTACAAGGAATATTTGTTTAAAAATTAAAAGGTGAAGACAAAAGACAGATTCGACGAATTGAAGACGCAAACGACCAAAAAGCTCAAAAGTACAAAGTACAATCAAAGTGGTTCAAATTATTGATGAGAAACGTCTCAAAATTACAAGAGTACAAGACGCAAAATGCAAAGTACAAGATATTAAATTATACGAAAGGACGTTCGAAAATCCGGAACCGAGACATGAACTGAAATGTCCCGTTTTTATTGATTAAAAATGTTCCATATTAATTGATTTCGTTGCGAGGTTTTGACCTCTATATGAGACGTTTTTCAAAGACTGCATTCATTTTTAAAACAAACCATAACCTTTATTTCATAAATAAAGGTTTAAAAAGCTTTACGTAGATTATCAAATAATGATAATCTAAAATATCCTGTTTACACACGACCATTACATAATGGTTTACAATACAAATATGTTACATCGAAATCTGTTTCTTGAATGCAGTTTTTACACAATATCATACAAACATGGACTCCAAATCTTGTCCTTATTTTAGTATGCAACAGCGGAAGCTCTTAATATTCACCTGAGAATAAACATGCTTTAAACGTCAACAAAAATGTTGGTGAGTTATAGGTTTAACCTATATATATCAAATCGTAACAATAGACCACAAGATTTCATATTTCAATACACATCCCATACATAGAGATAAAAATCATTCATATGGTGAACACCTGGTAACCGACATTAACAAGATGCATATGTAAGAATATCCCCATCATTCCGGGACACCCTTCGGATATGATATAAATTTTGAAGTACTAAAGCATCCGGTACTTTGGATGGGGTTTGTTAGGCCCAATAGATCTATCTTTAGGATTCGCGTCAATTAGGGTGTCTGTTCCCTAATTCTTAGATTACCAGACTTAATAAAAAAGGGCATATTCGATTTCGATAATTCAACCATAGAATGTAGTTTCACGTACTTGTGTCTATTTTGTAAATCATTTATAAAACCTGCATGTATTCTCATCCCAAAAATATTATATTTTAAAAGTGGGACTATAACTCACTTTCACAGATTTTTACTTCGTCGAGAAGTAAGACTTGGCCACTGTTGATTCACAAACCTCAAGTTTAGTAGGTAAACCTACTGGAAGTGACAAGAAATGATCTAGCTTCAAAGGATCTTGGATGGCTTGAAAGTTCTTGAATAAGAAAGATAACCTACTGTATATAACAAAGGTTTCTTGATCTTAGATGATTACTTGGAATGGATTAGAAAGCTTGGAAGTAAATTAGTAAACTTGAAGGGATTTTTGAAGTGTTCTTGAAGTGTTCTTCCTATGATGATTATAGCTTGATTCTTGAAGTGATTTTTGATGAAGATGATGATTAACTACTGGAAAAATACGTTCATAATAGTGTGTGTGTGTGTGTGTTGAGAGAGAATTAGAAAGAAAATTGGAAGTGAAATGGAGTGAATGATGAGTGGTAATTGGTGAGTGGTGAGTGGGGTTAAAAGGAGTTCTAGTTAGTTGACTAGTGATAATGCTAAAAACGAACATATATTTCATAGCATTATTCCTCAAGAAAGACAAGCTTTTAGTTGCAATTGTTCTATTTACAAGTGATATTCGTTTAAATAATAAAAGGTGAAGACAAAAGACAGATTCGACGAATTGAAGACGCAAACGACCAAAAAGCTCAAAAGTACAAAAGACAATCAAAAAGGTTCCAATTATTGATAAGAAACGTCTCGAAATTACAAGAATACAAGATTCAAAACGCAAAGTACAAAATATAAAATTGTACGCAAGGACGTTCGAAAATCCGGAACCGGGACCAGAGTCAACTCTTAACGCTCGACGCAACGGACTAAAAATTACAAGTTAACTATGTATATAAATATAATATAATATATAATTAATTATATTAATTATATATATATTATATTTATATATATAAAACCGTCGGCAGAGAAACTCCAAGGGTGTGAGCTGTAAATACATCCTCCGCGACTCGCGGAGTTTGAAGGGGTTTTTGCCGCGAGTCGCGGAGCCCCAATTTTCAACTCTGGCTATAAAGCCAACCGAATTCTGATCAAATTTCATCATCTTTTTCTTCCTCTTCATACGTAAAATTTATATTTATATTTATAATTTATATTTTAATTTTAATTATAATTCTAATAATAAGGGTATGTTAGCGAATGTTGTAAGGGTGTAAGTCGAAATTCTGTCCGTGTAACGCTACGCTATTTTTAATCATTGTAAGTTATGTTCAACCTTTTTACATTAATGTCTCGTAGCTAAGTTATTATTATGCTTATTTAAAACGAAGTAATCATGATGTTGGGCTAATTACTAAAATTGGGTAATTGGGCTTTGTACCATAATTGGGGTTTGGACAAAAGAACGACACTTGTGGAAATTAGACTATGGGCTATTAATGGGCTTTATATTTGTTTAACTAAATGAAAGTTTGTTAATGTTAATATAAAGATTTACAATTGGGCGTCCCTATAAATTACCATATACACTCGATCGGACACGATGGGCGGGGTATTTATATGTACGAATAATCGTTCATTTAACCGGACACGGAAATGGATTAATAGCCACTAGAATAATTAAAACAGGGGTGAAATTACATTCAAGGGTAATTGGTGTAATTGTTAACAAAGTAGTAAAACCTTGGTTTACACGCAGTCGATAACCTGGTGTATTCATTAAACAAAGTATTAAAACCTTGTTACAATTCGAATCCCCAATTAGTTGGAATATTTATCTTCGGGTATAATAATAATTTGACAAGGACACTTGCAATTTATATTTATGACTGATGGACTGTTATGGACAAAAACCAGACGGACATATTAAATAATCCAGGACAAAGGACAATTAACCCATGGGCATAAAACTAAAATCAACACGTCAAACATCATGATTACGGAAGTTTAAATAAGCATAATTCTTTTATTTCATATTTAATTTCCTTTATTTTATATTTAATTGCACTTCTAATTATCGCACTTTTATTTATTTTATTTTATCGCACTTTTAATTATCGTACTTTTTAATTATCGCAAGTTTATTTTATCGCACTTTTATTATTCGCAATTTCATTATCATTATTTACTTTACGCTTTAATTTAAGTCTTGTATTTATTTTATATTTTACATTAGGTTTTAACTGCGACTAAAGTCTTAAAATCGACAAACCGGTCATTAAACGGTAAAAACCCCCCTTTATAATAATAATATTACTTATATATATATTTGTATTTTTATAAAAGTAAACTAATATAGCGTTGAGCTTTGTTTAAAGATTTCCCTGTGGAACGAACCGGACTTACTAAAAACTACACTACTGTACGATTAGGTACACTGCCTATAAGTGTTGTAGCAAGGTTTAAGTATATCCATTCTATAAATAAATAAATATCTTGTGTAAAATTGTATCGTATTTAATAGTGTTTTCCTAGTAAAATAATAACTATTTTATATACACCTCGCTTCACATCAAGTAATTTTTGGCGCCGCTGCCGGGGAATTATCTTAAACGCCGGAAGCGCAACGCTAATATAAAAAAAAAAGATTTTTAGTTACTTTTATTAAAAGTCATTTTTGTAAAAATACGTTTTAATTATTCGAAAAATATAAAAAGAAAAACAAAAATATAAGTATTTTTAAGATTTTGTTAAATATTTAAGTTTTATAAGTTTCTTTATTTTTTTAGTTTATAAAAATATAAGTTTTAATATCTTTTATTTAATTAAAAAACAGAAAACAGATATAAATAAAATAAACAGAAAATAAAAAAAAAATAAATATAGAAAAACGCGTAAAAAGATAAATCTGTCAGCTGAAATTCTGAACCCCGCGACTCGCGGGGTTTTCTTCTTTAATTGCCGCAACTCGCGGAGATCATCTGACACGCGCACAGGAAGCCCTAATTCAGCATTAATTACGGAAATTATTAATTTTAATTATTATTAAACCCTAATTATGTATTATTATTATAATTAGTTTTATTTTTAGATTTACTTTTTATTTTTATTTAATTTGTTTTATGTAGTATTAATTAGTTTTATTAAATTGTAAAATTAGTAGTTTTATAAAATAAATAATATAAAAATAATATTTTTATAAAAATTGTACTTTTTACAATTTTTTGTATATTTTTATATTTTGTCCCTTTTTAATCGTTGTAGCGTAATATTTGTATTTTTAGCTCATATTTAATTTTAAACTTAGTTTTTGCTATAGTTATTTTTACTCCTAGGTTTTTAGGCTTTGCCGTAGAATTCCTTAAGTGCTTTTTCTTTAGACTAAGATTTAGGTGCTTTAGAATTTTGCGACGCCTTTTTAAGTTTTAGTTTCTTTTTAAGTTATTTCCATTTGGGATTTAGTTTTTCCTTGTAAGCTTTAATATTTTTAGACCTTTTACTATGTACCAATTATCATTCCAATTAGTAATTTCAATTTGCGATTATAATTTTAAGTTAGTTGTAGTAATAAGGTTAGGTTAGTTAAGTATTTTTAAGTTTTTATAAGTTTCTTTTATTTTTCCGTCACCTTTTATTTTTCAACCATTTTTCTTTTTCGACCTTTTGCGACGAACTCTTTTTCTCTCTTATTTCTCGCCATTCTAGTTTTTAGGACTTAGAATTTTTTCTACTTCTTATCTAAATTTCTTAAAATTACGAAAATTTATTTTAAGTGGTTAAATTAATAGACATCAAAATTTTCTGGTTCGTAGTAATAGTTGGATTTGTACGTGGACCGGGTTATTGGAGCCAAACAGTCCTCAATTATATTGAGACCAAACGAATCCTGCCCCTCTGCTGCATCTTTTGGCTATTCGAAACGTGGGCAAAATCAGAAAAGTCTATTGATTGGATAACTTATTATAATTTTTCTTTCCTTTTTAAAACTAATAGGATATTCAGTGAATGCACCGAGCAAGACGTTCACCACCTTTTGTACGTTCACCACCTGTAACTCGATCAAGACATCGTTTAACAAATATAACCGCCGTTGATTTTTCCTTAGAATCGTCATCCAGTCGACCAAGTACTTCAGTTCAAATTTCCGATAATCCATTTTTTGAACCCGACCTCACAATTGAGAATCCAGAAAATATTCAGGAACGGTTCGTAAATCCTGAACCATTAAACTTTCCTCCGGAACCACCAATCATTCAAACAGAGATTGTTGAGGATCGAACCATTAAATCAGAATCATCTAGTGATACCGATTCAACAAATTCAATTATGGAGAATCTGGAACCTTTAAGTATGGAAGACCGAATGAGAGCTAAACGCACTGGCCAAGGTCACGCAATTACTCATCCAGACATTAATGCGCCAGATTATGAAATCAAAGGACAAATTTTACACATGGTGACTAATCAATGCCAATTTAGTGGTGCGCCGAAGGAAGATCCAAATGAACATCTACGTACCTTTAATAGGATCTGCACACTATTTAAAATCCGAGAAGTGGAGGATGAACAGATATATCTCATGTTATTTCCCTGGACTTTAAAGGGAGAAGCCAAAGATTGGTTGGAATCGTTACCTGAAGGGGCGATCGATACATGGGACGTTTTAGTTGACAAATTTCTTAAACAATTCTTTCCTGCATCTAAAGCCGTAAGACTTCAAGCAGAAATTGTTACGTTCACACAGAAGCCAAATGAAACTCTATATGAGGCGTGGACAAGATATGGAAAGTTGTTAAGAGGATGTCCGCAACATGGTTTAGACACCTGCCAAATAGTACAAATATTCTACCAAGGATGCGACATCACTACAAGAAAAGACATAGATATAGCAGCTGGTGGTTCTATTATGAAGAAAACCGAAACTGATGCTTACAAAATTATTGATAACACTGCTTCCCACTCACATGAGTGGCACCAAGAAAAAGACATCATTAGATCATCTAAAGCAGCTAGAGCCGATTCTAGCCATGACTTAGATTCCATTTCGGCAAAGATGACTAAGGATATTCACTCAATACGAATTAGTTGTGAGCAGTGTGGAGGACCACATTTGACAAAAGATTGTGTAAGTATTGAATTAACAATGGAACAAAGAGAGAATATTTCATACATAAACCAAAGGCCTGGAAATAATTATCAGAATAATTATCAACCGCCAAGACCGATTTACAATCAAAACCAGAATTATAACCGAAATATTCCATACAATAACCAACAAGGTCCTAGCAATCAACAAGTATCCAATAATACTTACAATCAGCAAAGACCAAATTTTCAAAACAAACCACCACAACAAACCGATGATAAAAAGCCGAATTTAGAAGATATGATGACAAAGCTAGTTGAAACTCAAACGCAGTTTTTCACATCTCAAAAACAAACCAATGAACAAAATGCTCAAGCATTTAGAAATCAACAAGCTTCTATTCAAAATCTGGAACAAGAAGTAAGTAACCTAGCAAGGTTAATAGGTGAAAGAAAACCGGGAAGTTTACCTAGTGATACAAATGCTAACCCCCGGAATGAAACAGCTAAAGCTATTACCACAAGAAGTGGTACAACACTTAAATCACCTGAAATACCTGTAACTTCTGATGAAACTATTCCTACTCCACAAGAACCACAACCTGATCAAGATAAGGAAAAAGAACCGGTAGTTGAGAAGGTTAATGAAGATAACACAGTTAAGGATAAACCTTATGTTAAACCATACCAACCACTACTTCCTTACCCGAGTAAAATGAAGAAGGAAAAACTTGAAGCCGAGCAATCCAAATTCTTGGATATGTTTAAACAGATAAATGTAAATCTTCCTTTCATTGATGTGATTTCAGGAATGCCAAGATATGCTAAATTCTTGAAAGATCTAATCACGAATAGAAAGAAAATGGAAGAACTCTCGGCTGTTACTATGAATGCTAATTGTTCAGCAGTGCTGTTGAATAAGATACCGGAAAAATTATCTGATCCAGGAAGTTTCACAATTCCATGTTTTCTGGGTAGTCTTAGTTCAATAGAAGCATTGGCAGACTTAGGTGCTAGTATAAATCTAATGCCGTATTCACTATACGCTAAACTAGACCTTGGAGAATTAAAACCAACAAGAATAAGCATACAACTAGCCGATAGATCAATAAAATATCCTAGAGGGATAATGGAGAATATGCTAGTTAAAGTTGGTACTTTAGTATTTCCAGTAGATTTTGTTGTTTTGGACATGGAAGAAGATTCTCAAGTTCCTCTCATATTAGGAAGACCATTCTTAAACACGGCTAAAGCAATGATAGACGTGTTCGGTAAGAAACTGACCCTAAGTATAGAGGATGAGAGTGTTACCTTTTCAGTTGATAGAGCAATGCAACAACCACAATCTGCAGATGATACATGTTATTATATTCAAACTATAGATGCACATGCAGAATTATTAGAAGAATTTCCAGAATTACAAGGAACGGGAGAATGTTCTTTAGGAGAAGGTAATGAACCAATTGATGAAGCTGAAATGTTAGCTACACTTATAGCTAATGGATATGAACCAACAACAGAAGAAATTCAAATGCTAAAAGAAGAAGACAGATATCGATATAAATCATCGATAGAAGAACCTCCGAAATTAGAGTTAAAGCCACTTCCAAACCATTTGGAATACGCTTATTTACATGGTGAATCTGAATTACCTGTAATAATATCGTCTTCTCTTACTGAAAATGAGAAATCACAACTCATTTCTGTGTTGAAAGCTCATAAACCAGCCATTGCATGGAAGATTCATGATATTAAAGGAATAAGTCCTTCGTATTGCACACATAAAATCCTTATGGAAGAAGGTCATAAAACGTATGTGCAACGTCAACGAAGACTAAATCCTAATATGCAAGATGTAGTTAAGAAAGAGATTATTAAACTACTAGATGCAGGTTTAATTTATCCAATTTCTGATAGTCCATGGGTAAGCCCAGTTCAATGCGTACCTAAGAAGGGTGGTATGACTGTCATTATAAATGAGAAAAATGAGCTTATTCCTACTAGGACTGTAACAGGATGGCGTGTATGTATTGATTATAGAAAATTAAATGACGCCACCAGAAAAGATCACTTTCCCTTACCTTTCATAGATCAAATGTTGGAAAGATTAGCCGGAAATAGTTACTATTGTTTTCTAGATGGATTTTCCGGATAATTTCAAATTCCAATAGCACCCGAAGATCAAGAGAAAACCACATTCACGTGCCCTTATGGTACTTTTGCTTACAAACGCATGCCATTTGGACTTTGTAACGCCCCTGCAACCTTTCAAAGGTGTATGATGGCGATTTTTCATGACATGATAGAAGAATGCATGGAAGTATTCATGGATGACTTTTCAGTCTTCGGTGATACATTTAAATCATGTCTAGTTAATCTGGAACGAATGCTAATTAGATGCGAAAAATTAAATCTAGTACTTAATTGGGAGAAATGCCATTTCATGGTTAAAGAAGGCATCGTTCTTGGACATAAAATTTCAAAAGAAGGAATTGAAGTGGATAGAGCTAAAGTAGATGTAATTGCTAAACTTCCACATCCCACCAATGTTAGAGGAGTTAGGAGTTTTCTAGGGCATGCCGGTTTTTACCGACGTTTCATAAAAGATTTTTCTAAAATTGCCACTCCTATGAATAAACTCCTAGAAAAGGATGCGCCATTTATCTTTTCAGATGAGTGTATCAAATCTTTTAATATTCTTAAAGAGAAACTCACTAATGCACCGATCATGATAACACCAAATTGGAATCTACCATTTGAACTAATGTGCGATGCAAGTGATTTTGCAATGGGAGCCGTTTTAGGACAAAGGATTGAAAAACGATTTCAACCTATATATTATGCTAGTAAGACATTACAAGGAGCACAAACGAACTATACAACTACTGAAAAAGAACTCCTTGCTATTGTCTTTGCTTTTGACAAATTTCGATCATATCTCGTTCTAGCAAAAACGGTGGTCTATACCGACCATTCTGCTCTTAGATACCTATTTTCAAAACAAGATGCTAAACCAAGATTAATCCGTTGGATCTTACTCTTACAAGAGTTTGATATTGAAATCCGAGATAAAAGAGGAGCAGAAAATCTCGCCGCTGATCATCTTTCTCGTCTTGAAAATCCCGAATTAGAAGTTCTAAATGAATCGGCCATACAAGACAACTTTCCTGATGAATATCTATTGAAGATAGATTATAAAGAAATCCCATGGTTTGCAGACTATGCAAACTACTTAGTTTGTGGATTCCTTGAAAAAGGATTATCGTACCAAAGACGAAAGAAATTCTTCAGTGATATAAAACACTATTTCTGGGAAGATCCACATCTGTTTAAAAGTTGTCCCGATGGAATAATACGCCGATGTGTATTTGGAGATGAAGCTAGTAAAATTTTAAACCATTGTCACACAGGACCAACAGGAGGGCATTATGGGCCTCAACTAACAGCAAGAAAAGTTTATGAAGCTGGATTCTATTGGCCTACAATTTACAAAGACGCACACCTTCTTTGCAAATCCTGTGATGCATGTCAAAGGACCGGAAAAATAAGTCAACGTGATGAAATGCCACAAAATGTCATCCAAGTATGTGAAGTATTTGACATTTGGGGTATTGACTTTATGGGTCCATTTCCAAAATCTCATAATAATCTATATATACTCGTAGCCATTGATTATGTATCTAAATGGGCGGAAGCACAAGCTCTCCCAACTAACGATGCACGAGTTGTAGTCAACTTTTTAAAACGTCTTTTTGCAAGGTTTGGAACACCGAAAGCTTTAATAAGTGATCGGGGAACTCATTTCTGTAATAATCAACTTGAGAAAGTTCTTAAAAGATATGGAGTAACTCATAAAATCTCCACCGCATATCATCCACAAACAAGTGGACAAGTTGAAAATACCAACCGAGCTTTAAAACGTATTCTAGAGAAAACCGTAGGATCAAATCCGAAGGAATGGTCCATTAAATTGGAGGATGCACTCTGGGCTTTTAGAACAGCCTACAAAACTCCAATTGGAACCACACCTTTTAGACTTGTTTATGGAAAAGCATGTCATCTTCCAGTAGAAATTGAACACAAAGCATTTTGGGCTTTGAAGACATGTAATCTTGATTTACATGAAGCCGGACGTCTACGATTAAGTCAACTAAACGAATTAGAAGAATTAAGACATGAAGCATACGATAATTCGTTAATCTATAAAGAAAGAACGAAGAAATGGCATGATAAAAGAATCAGAAGTTCAAAAGAATTTAAAGAAGGAGACAGAGTTCTTCTTTTCAATTCACGATTCAAGCTATTTCCTGGAAAATTGAAATCAAGATGGTCTGGACCATTCATAGTCAAAAGAGTTTTCCCATACGGAACGATAGAATTGATAAATTCAAATGGGATTGAATTTAAAGTTAATGGTCACAGAGTTAAACATTACATACATGGTCCGATGGAAGTCGACAACGAAGTTAATCACAATTTCGACACCACAGCTAACTAAGTGTGGGGAGAATCAAGTCTTTAAAGGATAATATGTATTTCTGTTAGAGTTAGATTGTCTGTTTTCGTGTAGTTCTCGAAAATGGAACACGTATGGTCTTTCCCTAGCAGACCCTAAAGAACTAGTCTTCTCCCCCCATTCTGAATTTTTATTTTTTTTAGGTTTTTACGAAATGAAGACTGCCTGTGAACTAAACCATGGTCTAATGCTACACGCTTTGATCACTAAACGTAATAATGACATACTACCGAGTGAATTAGTATCAGTAATCAGAGAAAGAATGGACGGAGTTAGAAAAGAATCCAGATGCGAAGATAATAAGTTACAATTTGGTAAAGGAAAATCAAAATCCGCAGCGAAAAGAAGAGCACGACACCTAGAACGATGTCACAAATGCGGAAAATGGTCACATGGAGGTAAATGTTCAAATAATCAAACCTATTCAAATACCGAATTTGTTACTTTATGCAGAGACGGACCGTTCATATGTTTAGAAGAAAAGACACTGAATGCTCGAGGTTACGCCTTTGGAGCCATGGAAAACCAATTAAACCGACTATCTTATGAATGGAATAGATCATATAACTAAGAAATCTATTTCACAGGTATGTCTGTACAGTTTTTATTTTTATTTTTATTTTTAACCTTTTGATAATAAACGCTAATTTGTTCGCTAAAAAGTATTAAATTGGTATTGAATAAAATTAGGTTTGGCGACCGAAATTATTGATATCATTCAAAAATTTATTACATCACTGCGAAATTTAACGTTTATTCTTAAGGTATAAATATCTTTAATCAATCAACCCAAAATATTTCAAAAATTCGTCATGAGTTAAATTAGGTCTTGGAACCGAAATTACTTTACCGAAAAGAGGGGCGCATATTTTTGATAATATTTGATTGATTAAAGTGGGATAAAAAGACAAAAAGATTTTTAATTTTATTTTTACCATGTTTTTAAAATTAATATTTAAATCTTAAATTAATATTGTAAACTTTGTAAAAACAATATATTTAAAATTGTAAATATTTGAAAAATTAATATAAGTTTGGTATGAATTTATAATATGAATTTTTAAATTAAGTTTGGTGTGAATTTTTAATTTTTAAAATATGAAATTTTAATTTTATGCAATTCAAATTTTAAGTTTGGTGTGAATTTTTAATTTTTAATTTTTAATTTTGAATTTTATATTTAAGTTGTGTGAATTTAAAAACAAAAATTTACTTTATCTCATTAAGTTAAAAATATGATTTTTAAAATTCGTCGTAAGTTGAAGACTAGGTCTTTGAACCGAAATTGCTTTACCCGAGGGAGGGACGAGAACTTTTATTATCATTATTTTTAATCTTATTGATTTAAAGTATGCCAAAACATCGAAAAAACCCGAAAATCACCCCCAAAAATCCCAATTTTTAACCGTTAATCACCAAATTTTTTGCTAAAATCATGTTGAGAAGGATGCTATCTAAGAATTTCTCAAGAAAAACGGTAAATTTCTACACCTAAACACCATTTAATTCGAAATTAGGTGTTCTTGAGCTATTTTTTCCCCAATTTGATTTTGATGCTTTTTAGTGTAATTAGACTTAAATTGTTTATGTATTATGCTTGTATAACCTAGATTGATGCTGTTTAACATGATTAGAAGCCTTAAACTTCAAATTTTGAATAATCTAGGGTTTGTGTTCTTGAGCAAATTTGGGGCTTTTTGATATAAACAGGTTATGGCCGATTTTTGTCATGAATTGTTGCTAAATTGAGTAGTGTAACATGTCTAGGTAGTTAAATGATCCAAACTTTGAGCCTAAACATGATTTTGAGAATTAAAGTGGACTTTTTCAAGTCTAAAATTCATGAACTTGATTTTTGAAAGATAATGCCATTTGAGACTTGTTTGATTGTTAGTAATGATTATTTTGACATGTTATTTGAGTTGAATGCTTATGAACTTGGCGAACATTTTCGTATATGCTTATTTGAGAAAGTGTAGATTTGATGAAAATATGAAAATGAGTTTAAGTTTGATATAAATTGATAATGTCATTGTAATTATTTTGATTGATGATTTTGCTGACACTAATGCATATTTGGATGCACAAAAAATTGTGTTTGATGTGTTTTGCAGAATGAAAGGGGTGAATCTTCATCCCAAGCCGCAATGCTCCTGCCGAGAATTTGGAACAACAGGAGGTGGATAATTACTACAAGCAGGATGTACCTCATCCAGTCATGACCTTTTCCGATATGCATTTGGAAGAGTTGCACCCGAACCTGAGATTTGACAGACTTTGGATAGATTATCCAAAATATCAACGGGGTTTGCATACTCTTCACTCTAAGGTTGTTGAGGTACCGAGGGTCATAGAATGGGGACCCTTAGAAGCTGTAGAATTGGCCGGGCCAATTAGGGAATTACTTGTACAGAGGTATGGTAGTTCTTCTTTTAATGACTGGATATGTTTATTCACCATACGCAGACCTGTATATAAAGTATGGTGTGAAGAGTTGTTATGTAGTATAGAGTTGAATGATCGGGTAGCTAGTTTAACCGATCGTTCTTTTATTAGATTTTTGTTAGGCGGTTCGATGCGCCACATGTCTTTACTGGACATGGCTCAGGCTTTACGTATATATACGCCTGAGGAGTTAGCGTCTGCCGATTGTAGAGGATTGATACTAAACGGTAGAAGGATAGATGAGAATTTTGATACACACGGTGTGTGGAGTCAAATGACAAGCCATCACCGTTTCAAAGGGGGAAACTACTCTTATTTGGATATAGATAGAGCCGAATTAAGAGTAATACATAGGTTTTTAGCTAATTCGATTACACAAAGGGGTAAAAACAAAGAAAAGGTAAATGAACAAGATTTGTTTTACCATATGTGTATTCGAGACCCACAGAGCGCTGTAAGTATACCATATTGTGTGGGTTATTATTTATCAGCTATGGTTCGGGGGATGCGACCACATAGCATAATAGGAGGTGGTATTTTTATTACTTTGATTGGTGAATATCTCGGTGTGGATATAAGTCGGGGGGGATTATTACTAGAAGAGCCGGAACCCCGCGACACTATAGGTTTAAATGTATACCATGGTGCGAAAGTTTTGAAGCGGCGAAATAACGCCGCAGTACGATACCATGGTAGACATCCACAGGTGGAGAGAAACCAGGAACAAGGTAATGTAGGAGGGGGGAATGAGATGCAAGAAATGCATAGGTTTATAGCTTCTCAGGAATACGAAAATGCTAGACAGAGAGTATTTGAAGATTGGCAAGTTCATCAGAACCAGATCATAGCGCATTGCCAACATATAGGTAGAAACTATATTCCTACACCGAAACCCGTCTTCCCTCCTTGGTCGATAGAGATGCAGCCACCATATCCTACGTATGATCCTGCCGAAGCATTCTATAGCACTTATGGTTATACCTGGAACCCCTATTGGTACCAATATCATCCTTAGTTTACTTATTATTTTTTATTATTTTGTAATTTGTAATTATTGATATGTTTAATACTTTTGTTAATGTTGTAATCATTTTTATAATTATCTAACTTTTATTCTTAGATTTTAATAATTTTTGAATGTGGGGTAATATACCAAACTTCAAAAATATGTATATATGTTTGCAGTTTATCTTATGTACACAACAGGGTAAAACAACGCATTTTCAAAGACTGGCATTAAGTTCAGCAAAAGCAACTAATTTTGACGACAAGATGCAAAATATATGTGAAATAACAACAAGACGGAATGAACAAATGATGTGCACCATTTATCATTCAGCAAACAAACGCCAATATATTTGGAAACTTTGGTAAAAATTTAATCATTTTCACACAAATCACCCTCAATAATTTAAATTGTTACTGATTTCTTGCAAATGAGGGCATTGCAAGATCTTAAGTGTGGGAAGGGGTTAAATTCTTTCGGATTTTAAAATTTTTATATTAAACACTTGGTTACCATTAAAAATACTAGTAAAGCAGTAGTTGTATTAGAATCTAGTGCTCTCTGATAAAAAAGAACAGCCCTAGTCTTATATACTGACTACCCAATTCTAGTAAAAAAATTTCAATTAAATGAATTCAAATCATGTTTATACATATTTATGAACGATAAAACTAGGTTTTAACACCGAAATTATTGTTACCTCGGAAAGGACATAAATTGAGAAACAAATTAAAATGTTAAAATTCATTTAAAATGGAATAGAGGACGATAAAAAGAAAAATAAAAAGCCAAGTGTGGGAAAATTTACCAAGTTATTTTAAACATATGTCACATATATCTATAACAAATAACTGAAAATACTTTTGCTTTGGACTAAACTAAACTGTTTTACCCGATGAAAGAAAAGAAGAGATGGATCTACACGATGAATCAATTCCATCATTAAAAGGAAGTAAAGTCTTCCGAAAAAGACACGCGCTTCTTGATTTAGGTCATGAAGTTGTCGTCCGGACCAGCTGTAGGTTGACGAAAAATCTAGAAAAGTCATCACTAAAATCAGCAGGAAATCCACGGACCTCAGCATTAAACAGGGTCGCCAAGTGGTCAGATTTATCCTAACCATGAGAAGGATTTATCTCGTACAATGGGGGGGCACCATGCAAATTAGCTGGATAAGACTAATGAATCAGATCCCCAGAAAGGATAATCTCCTTAAAGATTAAAAATCAGCTTTTAAGACTGATATTACTCAATCCTAGAGATTGACCTTAAAGATTGAGAATTACAAACTCATGGAATTCAATGATATCTAAACTCGAGCTTAAACGAGAAAATATTTTGATCAAAAATTATAAACCGATTTGTTTTCTGAAAACCCTATTTTCAATACGTTCATTACCATTGAACGTAAAATCCTAGGAATTCACCTGGAATTCATTAGGTCACCTGAACTAAATCGGGTGTCAACCGTAAGAACGGTGGTTGCATAGCATGGTCAAAGACAGAACCTTGTGTCAAACCGACAAATTATAAGGGTGAGCTTTACTATTGCTCCTACCAAGGATAGTAATTGCGTCCGACACGTTATAGACCATAATTAAAAGCATGTCACGGGACATTGCCTTAACAGTTGCTTGTTCAAACGCTTTCCTTTACAACCGGACGGTAGTTTGCCGAAAGGTAATATACGGAACAAGTAAACTGGACGTGTTGCTTTCCTAATACAAGGTTAGCAAGTGGGTGACACAAAACCGCAAGTTTTGAGCTAAAATTTTCAAATCTGAAACCCACCAAACCCACAAAAATATTTTGCAAACACTGGTAAAGGGTTATTCCGAAAAACTTATCTAGGGTAAAAACTAGATTTCAAAAGATCAAATGTTTTCATAAAGATCCAATTTCCTTAATGGATCTAAATTTTTATAGTCATGTGGGACTGTAAACCATATCGTTACTACCATTGTTTATACCGCCGTATAGAAATCACTGATGTACAAAGTGTGAAGAATAAAGAAGTGATTCTAGTATTTCAAGACAATATTGCTTGAGGACAAGCAACGCTCAAGTGTGGGAATATTTGATAATGCTAAAAACGAACATATATTTCATAGCATTATTCCTCAAGAAAGACAAGCTTTTAGTTGCAATTGTTCTATTTACAAGTGATATTCGTTTAAATAATAAAAGGTGAAGACAAAAGAGAGATTCGACGAATTGAAGACGCAAACGACCAAAAAGCTCAAAAGTACAAAAGACAATCAAAAAGGTTCCAATTATTGATAAGAAACGTCTCGAAATTACAAGAATACAAGATTCAAAACGCAAAGTACAAAATATAAAATTGTACGCAAGGACGTTCGAAAATCCGGAACCGGGACCAGAGTCAACTCTTAACGCTCGACGCAACGGACTAAAAATTACAAATTAACTATGTATATAAATATAATATAATATATAATTAATTATATTAATTATATATATATTATATTTATATATATAAAACCGTCGGCTGAGAAACTCCAAGGGTGTGAGCTGTAAATACATCCTCCGCGACTCGCGGAGTTTGAAGGGGTTTTTGCCGCGAGTCGCGGAGCCCCAATTTTCAACTCTGGCTATAAAGCCAACCGAATTCTGATCAAATTTCATCATCTTTTTCTTCCTCTTCATACGTAAAATTTATATTTATATTTATAATTTATATTTTAATTTTAATTATAATTCTAATAATAAGGGTATGTTAGCGAATGTTGTAAGGGTGTAAGTCGAAATTCTGTCCGTGTAACGCTACACTATTTTTAATCATTGTAAGTTATGTTCAACCTTTTTACATTAATGTCTCGTAGCTAAGTTATTATTATGCTTATTTAAAACGAAGTAATCATGATGTTGGGCTAATTACTAAAATTGGGTAATTGGGCTTTGTACCATAATTGGGGTTTGGACAAAAGAACGACACTTGTGGAAATTAGACTATGGGCTATTAATGGGCTTTATATTTGTTTAACTAAATGAAAGTTTGTTAATGTTAATATAAAGATTTACAATTGGGCGTCCCTATAAATTACCATATACACTCGATCGGACACGATGGGCGGGGTATTTATATGTACGAATAATCGTTCATTTAACCGGACACGGGAATGGATTAATAGCCACTAGAATAATTAAAACAGGGGTGAAATTACATTCAAGGGTAATTGGTGTAATTGTTAACAAAGTAGTAAAACCTTGGTTTACACGCAGTCGATAACCTGGTGTATTCATTAAACAAAGTATTAAAACCTTGTTACAATTCGAATCCCCAATTAGTTGGAATATTTATCTTCGGGTATAATAATAATTTGACAAGGACACTTGCAATTTATATTTATGACTGATGGACTGTTATGGACAAAAACCAGACGGACATATTAAATAATCCAGGACAAAGGACAATTAACCCATGGGCATAAAACTAAAATCAACACGTCAAACATCATGATTACGGAAGTTTAAATAAGCATAATTCTTTTATTTCATATTTAATTTCCTTTATTTTATATTTAATTGCACTTCTAATTATCGCACTTTTATTTATTTTATTTTATCGCACTTTTAATTATCGTACTTTTTAATTATCGCAAGTTTATTTTATCGCACTTTTATTATTCGCAATTTCATTATCATTATTTACTTTACGCTTTAATTTAAGTCTTGTATTTATTTTATATTTTACATTAGGTTTTAACTGCGACTAAAGTCTTAAAATCGACAAACCGGTCATTAAACGGTAAAAACCCCCCTTTATAATAATAATATTACTTATATATATATATTTGTATTTTTATAAAAGTAAACTAATATAGCGTTGAGCTTTGTTTAAAGATTTCCCTGTGGAACGAACCGGACTTACTAAAAACTACACTACTGTACGATTAGGTACACTGCCTATAAGTGTTGTAGCAAGGTTTAAGTATATCCATTCTATAAATAAATAAATATCTTGTGTAAAATTGTATCGTATTTAATAGTGTTTTCCTAGTAAAATAATAACTATTTTATATACACCTCGCTTCACATCAACTAGCTCATGGTAGAAGTTAAAATTGATTAGTCATACATGACACAATCAAGAGTGGAATCCTATGCTAGTTCCTATTGGTATATACCCGTAGTAAGTACGTTTTGAAGCTGTGTATAATACGGGTAAGAATACGACTAGAATTCTTGATGAAAGAAAAGAATGGGAAAGTAACTGTAACCATTTTCGTTAAGTATGAGTGTTTTGATATATGTCTTGAAGTCTTCCAAAAGTATTTTAATACATCTAAATACACTACATGTATATACATTTTAACTGAGTCGTTAAGTCATCGTTAGTCGTTACATGTAAGTGTTGTTTTGAAACCTTTAAGTTAACGATCTCAATTAATGTTGTTAACTCATTGTTTATTATATCTAATGAGATGTTAAATTATTATATTATCATGATATTATGATATATTAATATATCTTAATATGATATATATACATTTAAATGTCGTTACAACGATAATCGTTACATATATGTCTCGTTTCGAAATCCTTAAGTTAGTAGTCTTGTTTATATGTATATAACTTATTGTTAATATACTTATGGAGATACTTACTTATCTTAATCTCATGTTAACCACATGTATATCCATATATATATCGTCATGTCGTTTTTACAAGTTTTAACGTTCGTGAATCGCCGGTCAACTTGGGTGGTCAATTGTCTATATGAAACATATTTCAATTAATCAAGTCTTAACAAGTTTGATTTCTTAACATCTTGGAAACATTTAATCATGTAAATATCAATCTTAATTAATATATATAAACATGGAAAAGTTCGGGTCACTACAGTACCTACCCGTTAAATAAATTTCGTCCCGAAATTTTAAGCTGTTGAAGGTGTTGACGAATCTTCTGGAAATAGATGCGGGTATTTCTTCTTCATCTGATCTTCACGCTCCCAGGTGAACTCGGGTCCTCTACAAGCATTCCATCGAACCTTAATAATTGGTATCTTGTTTTGCTTAAGTCTTTTAACCTCACGATCCATTATTTCGACGGGTTCTTCGATGAATTGGAGTTTTTCGTTGATTTGGATTTCATCTAACGGAATAGTGAAATCATCTTTAGCAAAACATTTCTTTAAATTCGAGACGTGAAAAGTGTTAGGTACAGCCACGAGTTGTTGAGGTAACTCAAGTCGGTAAGCTACTGGTCCGACACGATCAATAATCTTGAATGGTCCAATATACCTTGGATTTAATTTCCCTCGTTTACCAAATCGAACAACGCCTTTCCAAGGTGCAACTTTAAGCATGACCATCTCTCCAATTTCAAATTCTATATCTTTTCTTTTAATGTCAGCGTAGCTCTTTTGTCGACTTTGGGCGGTTTTCAACCGTTGTTGAATTTGGATGATCTTCTCGGTAGTTTCTTGTATAATCTCCGGACCCGTAATCTGTCTATCCCCCACTTCACTCCAACAAATCGGAGACCTGCACTTTCTACCATAAAGTGCTTCAAACGGTGCCATCTCAATGCTTGAATGGTAGCTGTTGTTGTAGGAAAATTCTGCTAACGGTAGATGTCGATCCCAACTGTTTCCGAAATCAATAACACATGCTCGTAGCATGTCTTCAAGCGTTTGTATCGTCCTTTCGCTCTGCCCATCAGTTTGTGGATGATAGGCAGTACTCATGTCTAGACGAGTTCCTAATGCTTGCTGTAATGTCTGCCAAAATCTTGAAATAAATCTGCCATCCCTATCAGAGATAATAGAGATTGGTGTTCCATGTCTGGAGACGACTTCCTTCAAATACAGTCGTGCTAACTTCTCCATCTTGTCATCTTCTCTTATTGGTAGGAAGTGTGCTGATTTGGTGAGACGATCAACTATTACCCAAATAGTATCAAAACCACTTGCAGTCCTTGGCAATTTAGTGATGAAATCCATGGTAATGTTTTCCCATTTCCATTCTGGGATTTTGGGTTATTAAAGTAGACCTGATGGTTTCTGATGCTCAGCTTTGACCTTAGAACACGTCAAACATTCTCCTACGTATTTAGCAACATCGGCTTTCATACCCGGCTACCAAAAATGTTTCTTGAGATCCTTGTACATCTTTCCCGTCCCAGGATGTATTGAGTATCTGGTTTTATAAGCTTCTCTAAGTACCATTTCTCTCATATCTCCAAATTTTGGTACCCAAATCCTTTCAGCCCTATACCGGGTTCCGTCTTCCCGAATATTAAGATGCTGCTCCGATCCTTTGGGTATTTCATCCTTTAAATTTCCTTCTTTTAAAACTCCTTGTTGCGCCTCCTTTATTTGAGTAGTAAGGTTATTATGAATCATTATATTCATAGATTTTACTCGAATGGGTTCTCTGTCCTTCCTGCTCAAGGCATCGGCTACCACATTTGCCTTGCCCGGGTGGTAACGAATCTCAAAGTCGTAATCATTCAACAATTCAATCCACCTACGCTGCTTCATATTCAGTTGTTTCTAATTAAATATGTGTTGAAGACTTTTGTGGTCGGTATATATAATACTTTTGACCCCATATAAGTAGTGCCTCCAAGTCTTTAATGCAAAAACAACCGCGCCTAATTCCAAATCATGCGTCGTATAATTTTGCTCGTGAATCTTCAATTGTCTAGACGCATAAGCAATCACCTTCGTTCATTGCATTAATACACAACTGAGACCTTGCTTTGATGCGTCACAATAAATCACAAAATCATCATTCCCTTCATGCAATGACAATATAGGTGCCGTAGTTAGCTTTTTCTTCAATAACTGAAACGCTTTCCCTTGTTCATCCTTCCATTCAAATTTCTTCCCTTTATGCGTTAATGCAGTCAAGGGTTTTTCTATTCTGGAAAAGTCTTGGATGAACCTTCTGTAGTAACCAGCTAGTCCTAAAAACTGGCGTATGTGTTTCGGAGTTTTCGGGGTTTCCCACTTTTCAACAGTTTCTATCTTTGCCGGATCCACCTTAATATATTTTTTGTTCACTATGTGACCGAGGAATTGAACTTCTTCCAACCAAAATGCACACTTTGAAAATTTAGCGTACAATTCTTCCTTCCTCGATACTTCTAACACCTTTCTCAAATGTTCACCGTGTTCTTGGTCATTCTTTGAGTAAATAAGTATGTCATCAATGAAAACAATGACAAACTTGTCAAGGTATGGTCCACACACTCGGTTCATAAGGTCCATGAACACAGCTGGTGCATTAGTTAAACCAAATGGCATGACCATAAACTCGTAATGACCGTAACGTGTTCTGAAAGCAGTCTTTGGAATATCATCTTCTTTCACCCGCATTTGATGATACCCGGAACGTAAGTTAATCTTTGAATAAACAGACGAGCCTTGTAGTTGATCAAATAAGTCGTCGATTCTCGGTAGTGGGTAGCGGTTCTTGATGGTAAGTTTGTTCAACTCTCGGTAGTCGATACACAACCTGAATGTACCATCTTTCTTCTTGACAAACAAAACAGGAGCTCCCCACGGTGATGTGCTTGGTCGAATGAAACCATGCTCTAAAAGTTCTTGTAATTGGCTTTGCAGTTCTTTCATCTCACTGGGTGCAAGTCTGTAAGGAGCACGAGCTATTGGTGCAGCTCCTGGTACAAGATCTATTTGAAATTCAACGGATAGATGTGGGGGTAATCCCGGTAATTCTTTCGGAAATACATCGGGAAATTCTTTTGCGACGGGAACATCATTGATGCTCTTTTCTTCAGTTTGTACTTTCTCGACGTGTGCTAGAACAGCATAGCAACCTTTTCTTATTAGTTTTTGTGCCTTCAAATTACTAATAAGATGTAGCTTCGTGTTGCCCTTTTCTCCGTACACCATTAAGGGTTTTCCTTTTTCTCGTATAATGCGAATTGCATTTTTGTAACAAACGATCTCTGCTTTCACTTCTTTCAACCAGTCCATACCGATTATCACATCAAAACTCCCTAACTCTACTGGTATCAAGTCAATCTTAAATGTTTCGCTAACCAGTTTAATTTCTCGATTCCGACATATATTATCTGCTGAAATTAATTTACCATTTGCTAATTCGAGTAAAAATTTACTATCCAAAGGCGTCAATGGACAACTTAATTTAGCACAAAAATCTCTACTCATATAGCTTCTATCCGCACCCGAATCAAATAAAACGTAAGCAGATTTATTGTCAATAAGAAACGTACCCGTAACAAGCTCCGGGTCTTCCTGTGCCTCTGCCGCATTAATATTGAAAACTCTTCCGCGGCCTTGTCCATTTGTGTTCTCCTGGTTCAGGCAATTTCTAATAATGTGGCCCGATTTTCCACATTTATAACAAACTACATTGGCATAACTTGCTCCGACACTACTTGCTCCGCCATTACTCGTTCCGACACCATTTGTTTCTTTCGTTCTATTAACCCCTGGTCCGTAGACCTCACACTTCTCCGCGTTATGACCATTTCTTTTACACTTGTTGCAAAATTTGGTGCAGAACCCTGAGTGATACTTTTCACACCTTTGGCATAGCTGCTTCTGATTGTTGTTGTTTTTGCGGTTATTATTGTTGTTGGGATGATTGTTGTAGTTGCTGTTGTTGTTATTGTTGTTGTTGTTGTTGTTGTTGTTGTTGTTGGGCCGTTTGTTGTAGTTGCGATTGATGTTGCGATTGTTGGGATAATTGTTGCGATTATTGTTGTAATTGCTGTTGTTGTTGTATTGGTGATTCTTATCACCGTTTTCCTCCCACTTTCTTTTGACTTGCTTCACATTGGCCTCTTTAGCAGTCTGTTCTTTAATTCTTTCTTCAATTTGGTTCACTAGTTTATGAGCCATTCTACATGCCTGTTGTATGGAGGCGGGCTCGTGTGAACTTATATCTTCTTGGATTCTTTCCGGTAATCCTTTCACAAACGCGTCGATCTTCTCTTCCTCATCTTCGAATGCTCCCGGACACAATAGGCACAATTCTGTGAATCATCTTTCGTACGTGGTAATATCAAATCCTTGGGTTCGTAACCCTCTAAGTTCTGTCTTGAGCTTATTGACCTCGGTTCTGGGATGGTACTTCTCGTTCATCAAGTGCTTGAATGCTGACCACGGTAGTGCGTACGCATCGTCTTGTCCCACTTGCTCTAGATAGGTATTCCACCATGTTAACGCAGAACCTGTGAAGGTATGCGTAGCGTACTTTACTTTGTCCTCTTCAGTACACTTACTTATGGCAAACACCGATTCGACCTTCTCGGTCCACCGTTTCAATCCGATCGGTCCTTCGGTTCCATCAAATTCCAAAGGTTTGCAGGCAGTGAATTCTTTGTAGGTGCATCCTACACGATTTCCTGTACTGCTAGATCCAAGGTTATTGTTGGTATGTAGCGCAGCCTGTACTGCGGCTATGTTTGAAGCTAGAAAAGTACAGAATTCCTCTTCATTCATATTCACGGTGTGTCGAGTAGTCGGTGCCATTTCCTTCAAAATAGTCAAATGGAACAAGTTAATCATACAGAATATTAAGAGTAGTTAATAGTATTTCGTAGCATAATATGAACTCATTTATAAAAGCTTTTTCTTCATATTAGCGTTTTATAAGTTTAAATTCGGGTAGTACCTACCCGTTAAGTTCATACTTAGTAGCTAATATACAATTCAACTACTACAATTCTATATGAAAAACTGATTATAATAATATTTCGCGTTCAAACTTTTATACAATATTTTACAAACTTACAATACCGCTTATTTTACATAAAGCATGAAATATAGCACACAATAACTTTGATACAAGATAGTTGTGAAGATAATTCTAGCTAGTACACAAGTCGTTCAGCAAAGGCAATAAAGACACGTAATTCATACGTCCAGAAACAAGTCATGCATTCTGGTTTTACTAGGATTACTTCCCATCCTTGGTCTTGTGGAACATAACCGTTATGGCCATTGATAAGACAGCGTGTTGTAACGTCGTCAAAGGGACTAGGGTTACGTAATGTCCAACAGTCCCGTAACAATCTAAAAACCTCATTTCTTACCCCAATTACCGACTCCGTCACTTGTGAGAACGTTTTGTTTAATAGTTGTAGGCCGATGTTCTTGTTCTCACTTTGGTGAGAAGCGAACATTACTAATCCGTAAGCATAACATGCTTCTTTATGTTGCATGTTAGCCGCTTTTTCTAAATCACGAAGTCCAATATTCGGATATATTGAGTCAAAATAATTTCTTAACCCATTGCGTAAAATAGCATTTGGGTTCCCCGCAATATATGCGTCAAAGTAAACACATCGTAACTTATGGATTTCCCAATGTGATATCCCCCATCTTTCGAACGAAAGCCTTTTATAAACCAAGGCATTCTTGGAACGTTCTTCGAATGTCTTACAAACTGATCTCGCCTTAAATAGTTGTGCCGAAGAATTCTGACCGACTCTAGACAAGATTTCATCAATCATGTCTCCGGGTAGGTCTCTTAAAATATTGGGTTGTCTATCCATTTTGTGTTTTTATACTGTAAAATAGACAAGAGTTAGATTAAAAAAAAAAATACTTATTAATACAAGCAATTTTTACATATATCATAAAGCATAAGCACACTATATTACATATATTACACCACACGAATACAACTATCTTATTCCGACTCGCTTGTTTCTTCTTCTTCTGTTTTGGTTCGTTTTGCCAAGTTTCTAGGGATATATGATGTTCCCCTAATACGAGCCGTCGTTTTCCACATTGGTTTAGAAAAACCTGGTGGTTTAGAGGTTCCCGGGTCATTGTTACAACTTAAGGACTTCGGGGGTTGACGATACACATAAAGTTCATCGGGGTTGGAATTAGATTTCTCTATTTTTATGCCCTTTCCCTTATTATTTTCTTTTGCCTTTTTAAATTCAGTTCGGGTAATTTCTATAACATCATCGGAATTCTCGTCAGAATCCGATTCATCGGAGAATTGGTAATCCTCCCAATATTTTGCTTCCTTAGCGGAAACACCATTGACCATAATTAACCTTGGTCGGTTGGTTGAGGATTTTCTTTTACTTAACCGTTTTATTATTTCCCCCACCGGTTCTATTTCTTCATCCGGTTCTGATTCTTCTTCCGGTTCCGATTCTTCTTCTGGTTCCGACTCTTCTTCCGGTTCCTCTTCGGGAACTTGTGAATCAGTCCACGAATCATTCCAATTTACATTTTACTCTTCATTATTATTAGGTGAGTCAATGGGACTTGTTCTAGAGGTAGACATCTATCACATAATATCAAACGCGTTAAGAGATTAATATATCACATAATATTCACATGTTAAAAATATATAGTTTCCAACAAAATTTGTTAAGTAATCATTTTTCAAGTAAACACGGTCGAAGTCCAGACTCACTAATGCATCCTAACAAACTCGATAAGACACACTAATGCAAAATTCTGGTTCTCTAAGACCAACGCTCGGATACCAACTGAAATGTCCCATTCTTATTGATTAAAAACGTTCCATATTAATTAATTTCGTTGCGAGGTTTTGACCTCTATATGAGACGTTTTTCAAAGACTGCATTCATTTTTAAAACAAACCATAACCTTTATTTTATAAATAAAGGTTTAAAAAACTTTACATAGATTATCAAATAATGATAATCTAAAATATCTTGTTTACACACGACCATTACATAATGGTTTACAATACAAATATGTTACATCAAAATCAGTTTCTTGAATGCAGTTTTTACACAATATCATACAAACATGGACTCCAAATCTTGTCCTTATTTTATTATGCAACAGCGGAAGCTCTTAATATTCACCTGAGAATAAACATGCTTTAAACGTCAACAAAAATGTTGGTGAGTTATAGGTTTAACCTATATATATCAAATCGTAACAATAGACCACAAGATTTCATATTTCAATACACATCCCATACATAGAGATAAAAATCATTCATATGGTGAACACCTGGTAACCGACATTAACAAGATGCATATATAAGAATATCCCCATCATTCCGGGACACCCTTCGGATATGATATAAATTTTGAAGTAATAAAGCATCCGGTACTTTGGATAGGGTTTGTTAGGCCCAATAGATCTATCTTTAGGATTCGCATCAATTAGGGTGTCTGTTCCCTAATTCTTATATTACCAAACTTAATAAAAAAGGAGCATATTCGATTTCGATAATTCAACCATAGAATGTAGTTTCACGTACTTGTGTCTATTTTGTAAATCATTTATAAAACCTGCATGTATTCTCATCCCAAAAATATTATATTTTAAAAGTGGGACTATAACTCACTTTCACAGATTTTTACTTCGTCGAGAAGTAAGACTTGGCCACTGTTGATTCACAAACCTCAAGTTTAGTAGGTAAACCTACTGGAAGTGACAAGAAATGATCTAGCTTCAAAGGATCTTGGATGGCTTGAAAGTTCTTGAATAAGAAAGATAACCTACTGTATATAACAAAGGTTTCTTGATCTTAGATGATTACTTGGAATGGATTAGAAAGCTTGGAAGTAAATTAGTAAACTTGAAGGGATTTTTGAAGTGTTCTTGAAGTGTTCTTCCTATGATGATTATAGCTTGATTCTTGAAGTGATTTTTGATGAAGATGATGATTAACTACTGGAAAAATACGTTCATAATAGTGTGTGTGTGTTGAGAGAGAATTAGAAAGAGAATTGGAAGTGAAATGGAGTGAATGATGAGTGGTAATTGGTGAGTGGTGAGTGGGGTTAAAAGGAGTTCTAGTTAGTTGACTAGCTCATGGTAGAAGTTAAAATTGATTAGTCATACATGACATAATCAAAAGTGGAATCCCATGCTAGTTCCTATTGGTATATACCCATAGTAAGTACGTTTTGAAGCTGTGTATAATACGGGTAAGAATACGACTAGAATTCTTGATGAAAGAAAAGAATGGGAAAGTAACTGTAACCATTTTCGTTAAGTATGAGTGTTTTGATATATGTCTTGAAGTCTTCCAAAAGTATTTTAATACATCTAAATACACTACATGTATATACATTTTAACTGAGTCGTTAAGTCATCGTTAGTCGTTACATGTAAGTGTTGTTTTGAAACCTTTAAGTTAACGATCTCAATTAATGTTGTTAACTCATTGTTTATTATATCTAATGAGATGTTAAATTATTATATTATCATGATATTATGATATATTAATATATCTTAATATGATATATATACATTTAAATGTCGTTACAACGATAATCGTTACATATATGTCTCGTTTCGAAATCCTTAAGTTAGTAGTCTTGTTTATATGTATATAACTCATTGTTAATATACTTATGGAGATACTTACTTATCATAATCTCATGTTAACCACATGTATATCCATATATATATCATCATGTCATTTTTACAAGTTTTAACGTTCGTGAATCGCCGGTCAACTTGGGTGGTCAATTGTCTATATGAAACATATTTCAATTAATCAAGTCTTAACAAGTTTGATTGCTTAACATGTTGGAAACATTTAATCATGTAAACATCAATCTCAATTAATATATATAAACATGGAAAAGTTCGGGTCACTACATGAACCAGCTTTCAACGTACGACGCAACGGACCGAAAGTTACAAATTAATTATGTATATAAATATAATATAATATATAATTAATTATATAAATTATATATTTATATTATATTTATATAATAAAATCCGTCGGCAAGCTAGGAGCCAAACTTGTGTGAGCTGGATTCCACAGCTCCGCACTCGCGGAGCTTATAAAGGCAAAACCCATCGCACTCGCGGAGCACACAAAAACAGTAATCTGCCTATAAAAGGCCATGCAATTCGACGGATTATTTACATCTTTTTCCTTCTTCTTACTCAACGTAAAATATATATATATATATATATATATATATATATATATATATATATATATATATATATATATATATATATATATATATTTTAATTTTAATTTTAATTTTAATTTTAAATTATAATAATAAGGGTATGTTAGCGAATGTTGTAAGGGTGTAAGTCGAAATCCTGTCCGTGTAACGCTATGCTATTTTTAATCATTGTAAGTTATGTTCAACCTTTTTACATTAATGTCTCGTAGCTAAGTTATTATTATGCTTATTTAAAACGAAGTAATCATGATGTTGGGCTAAATATTTAAATTTGGGTAATTGGGCTTTGTACCATAATTGGGGTTTGGACAAAAGAACAACACTTGTGGAAATTAGACTATGGGCTATTAATAGGCTTTATATTTGTTTAACTAAATGATAGTTTGTTAATTTTAATATAAAAATTTACAATTGGACGTCCCTATAAATAACCATATACACTCGATCAGACACGATGGGAGGGATATTTATATGTACGAATAATCGTTCATTTAACCGGACACGGGAATGGATTAATAGTCTATGGAATTATGAAAACATGGGTGAAATTATGTACAAGGACACTTGGCATAATTGATAACAAAGTATTAAAACCTTGGGTTACACGCAGTCGATATCCTGGTGTAATTATTAAACAAAGTATTAAGACCTTGTTACCGTTTAAGTCCCCAATTAGTTGGAATATTTGACTTCGGATATAAGGATAATTTGACGAGGACACTCGCACTTTATATTTATGACTGATGGACTGTTATGGACAAAAACCAGACGGACATATTAAATAATCCAGGCAAAGGACAATTGGGGACTATTATTTTTCGACGCCTATTATTTTTCGACCTTTTATTTTTCGACGTTTTTCGACGCGCTCTTTTTCTCTCTTATTTCTCGCCATTCTAGTTTTAGGACATAGAATTTTCTATCTTCTTCTCTAAAATTTCTTTAAATTACGAAAATTTATTTTAAGTGGTTAAATTGATAGACATTAAAATTTTCTGGTTCGTAGTAATAGTTGAATTTGTACGTGGACCGGGTTATTGGAGCCAAACAGTACTCAATTATATTGAGACCAAACGAATCCTGCCCCTCTGCTGCATCTTTTGGCTATTCAAAACGTGGGCAAAATCAGAAAAGTCTATTAATTGGATAACTTATATAATTTTTCTTTCTTTTTAAAAACTAATAGGATATTCAGTGAATGCACCGACCAAAACATTCACCACCTTTTGTACGTTCACCACCTGTAACTCGATCAAGACATCTAGCAAATATTGTCGCCGTTGATTTTTCTTTAGAATCGTCATCCAGTCGACCAAGTACTCCAATTCAAATTTTCGATAATCCATTTTTTGAACCCGACCTCACAATTGAGAATCCGGAGAATATTCAGGGACAATTAATAGATCCTGAACCATTAATCTTTCCTCCGGAACCACCAATCATTCAAACAGAGATTGTTGAGGAACCAACCATTAAATCAGAATCCTCTAGTGATTCAGATTCAACAAATTCAATCATGGAGAATCTGGAACCTTTAAGTATGGAAGACCGAATCAGAGCTAAACGCACTGGACAAGGTCACGCAATTACTCAACCAGACATTAATGCGCCAGATTATGAAATCAAAGGACAAATTCTACACATGGTAACTAATCATTGCCAATTTAGTGGTGCGCCGAAGGAAGATCCAAACGAACATCTTCGTACCTTTAATAGGATCTGCACTCTATTTAAAATAAGAGAAGTGGAGGATGAACAAATTTATCTCATGTTATTTCTGTGGACTTTAAAGGGAGAAGCCAAAGATTGGTTGGAATCGTTACCTGAAGGGGCGATTGATACATGGGACGTTTTAGTTGAAAAATTTCTTAAACAATTCTTTCCGGCATCTAAAGCCGTAAGACTTCAAGGAGAAATTGTTACGTTCACACAGAAACCAAATGAAACTCTATATGAGGCATGGACCAGATTTGGAAAGTTATTGAGAGGATGTCTGCAACATGGTTTAGACACCTGTCAAATAGTACAAATATTCTACCAAGGATGCGACATCACTACAAGGAAAGACATAGACATAGCAGCTGGTGGTTCCATTATGAAGAAAACAGAAACTGATGCTTACAAAATTATTGATAACACTGCTTTTCACTCACATGAGTGGCATCAAGAAAAAGATATCGTTAGATCATCTAAAGCAGCTAGAGCCGATTCTAGCCATGACTTAGATTCCATTTCTGCAAAGATAGATGCTATCGAGAGACGAATGGAAAAGATGACTAAAGATATTCACTCAATACGAATTAGTTGTGAGCAGTGTGGAGGACCACATTTGACAAAAGATTGTCTTAGTATTGAACTAACAATGGAACAAAGAGAGAATGTTTCATACATAAACCAAAGGCTTGAAAATAATTATCAGAATAATTATCAACCGCCAAGATCAAACTACAATCAAAACCAGAATTATAACCGAAATGTTCCATACAACAATCAACAAGGTCCGAGTAATCAACAAGTATCCAATAATACTTACAATCAGCAAAGACCTAATTTTCAAAACAAACCACCACAAACCGATGATAAAAAGCCAAATTTAGAAGATATGATGACGAAGCTAGTTGAATCTCAAACACAGTTTTTCACATCTCAGAAACAAACCAATGAACAAAATGCTCAAGCATTTAGAAATCAACAAGCTTCTATTCAAAATTTGGAACAAGAAGTGAGCAACCTAGCAAGGTTGATAGGTGAAAGAAAATCGGGAAGTCTACCTAGTGATACAAATGCTAACCCCTGAAATAAAACAACTAAAGCCATTACCACAAGAAGTGGTATTATACTTAAACCACCTGAAATACCTGTAATTTATGAGGAAGCTATTCCTACTCCACAAGAACCACAATCTGATCAAGATAAGGAAAAAGAACTGGTAGTTGAAAAGGTTAATGAAGATAACACAGTTAAGGATAAACCTTATGTTAAACAATACCAACCACCACTTCCTTACCCGAGTAAAATGAGAAAAGAGAGACTTGAAGCCGAGCAATCCAAATTCTTGGATATGTTTAAACAAATAAATGTAAATATTCCTTTCATTGATGTGATTTCAGGAATGCCTAGATATGCTAAATTTCTGAAAGATCTAATCACAAATAGAAAGAAAATGGAAGAACTCTCGGCTGTTACTATGAATGCTAATTGTTCAGCAGTGCTGATGAATAAGATACCAGAAAATTTATCAGATCCAGGAAGTTTCACAATTCCATGTTTTCTGGGTAGTCTTAGTTCAATAGAAGCATTGGCAGACTTAGGTGCTAGTAAGAATTTAATGCCGTATTCACTATACGCTAAACTAGACCTTGGAGAATTGAAACCAACACGAATAAGCATACAACTAGCCGATAGATCAGTAAAATATCCTAGAGGGATAATGGAGAACATGCTAGTTAAAGTTGGTACTTTAGTATTTCCAGTAGATTTTGTTATCCTGGACATGGAAGAAGATTCTCGAGTACCTCTCATATTAGGAAGACCATTCTTAAACACGGCTAAAGCAATAATAGACGTGTTTGGTAAGAAACTAACCCTAAGTATAGAGGACGAGAGTGTTACCTTTTCAGTTGATAGAGCCATGCAACAACCGCAATCTGCAGATGATACATGTTATTATATTCAAACTATAGATTCACATGCAGAATTGTTAGAAGAATTTCCAGAATTACAAGGAACAGGATAATGTTCTTTAGGAGAAGGTACTGAACCAATTGATGAAACTGAAATGTTAGCTACACTTATGGCTAATGGATATGAACCAACAACAGAAGAAATTCAAATGCTAAAAGAAAAAGACAGATATCGATATAAATCATCGATAGAAGAACCTCCGACATTAGAGTTAAACAACTTCCAAACCATTTGGAATATGCTTATTTACATGGTGAATCTGAATTACCTGTAATAATATCGTCTTCTCTTACTGAAAATGAAAAATCTCAACTCATTTCTGTGTTAAAAGCTCATAAACCAGCTATTGCATGGAAGATTCATGATATTAAAGGAATAAGTCCTTCGTATTGCACACATAAAATCCTTATGGAAGAAGGTCATAAAACGTATGTGCAACGCCAAAGAAGACTAAATCCTAATATGCAAGATGTTGTTAAGAAAGAAATTATTAAACTGCTAGATGCAGCTTTAATTTATTCAATTTCTGATAGTCCATGGGTAAGCCCAGTTCAATGCGTGCCTAAAAAGGGTGGCATGACTGTCATTACAAATGAGAAAAATGAGCTTATTCCTACTAGGACTGTAACAGGATGGCATGTTTGTATTGATTATAGAAAATTAAATGACGCCACCAGAAAAGATCACTTTTCCTTACCTTTCATTGATCAAATGTTGAAAAGATTAGCCGGAAATAGTTACTATTGTTTTCTTGATGGTTTTTCCGGATATTTTCAAATTCAAATAGCACCCGAAGACCAAGAGAAAACCACATTCACGTGCCCTTATGGTACTTTTGCTTATAAACGCATGCCATTTGGACTTTGCAACGCCCCTGCAACCTTTCAAAGGTGCATGATGGCGATTTTTCACGACATGATAGAAGAATGCATGGAAGTTTTCATGGATGAATTTTCAGTCTTCGGTGATTCTTTTGAATCATGTTTAGTTAATCTTGAACGAATGCTTATTAGATGTGAACAATCAAATCTAGTTCTTAATTGGGAGAAATGCCATTTCATGGTTAAAGAAGGCATCGTTCTTGGACATAAAATTTTAAAGGAAGGAATTGAAGTGGATAGAGCTAAAGTAGATGTAATTGCTAAACTTCCACATCCCACCAATGTTAGAGGAGTTAGGAGTTTTCTAGGGCATGCCGGTTTTTACCGACGTTTCATAAAAGATTTTTCTAAAATTGTCACTCCTATGAATAAACTCCTAGAAAAGGATGCTCCATTCATCTTTTCAGATGAATGTATCAAATCTTTTAATATTCTTAAAGAAAAACTCACTAATGCACCGATCATGATAACACCAAATTGGAATTTACCGTTTGAACTTATGTGCGATGCAAGTGATTTTGCAATGGGAGCCGTTTTAGGACAAAGGATTGAAAAACGATTTCAACCTATTTATTATGCTAGTAAGACATTACAACGAGCACAAACAAATTACACAACTACTGAAAAAGAACTCCTTGCTATTGTCTTTGCTTTTGACAAATTTCGTTCATATCTCGTTCTAGCTAAAACGGTGGTCTATACCGACCATTCTGCTCTTAGATACCTATTTTCGAAAAAAGATGCCAAACCAAGATTAATCCGTTGGATCTTACTCTTACAAGAGTTCGATATTGAAATCCGAGACAAAAAGGGAGCAGAAAATCTCGCCGCTGATCATCTTTCTCGTCTTGAAAATCCTGAATTAGAAGTTCTAAATGAATCAGCCATACAAGACAACTTTCCTGATGAATATCTATTGAAGATAGATTATAATGAAATTCCATGGTTTGCAGACTATGCAAACTACTTAGTATATAGATTCTTTGAAAAAGGATTGTCGTACCAAAAACGAAAGAAATTCTTTAGTGATATAAAACACTATTTCTGGGAAGATCCACATTTGTTTAAAAGTTGTCCCGATGGAATAATACGCCGATGTGTATTTGGAGATGAAGCTAGTAAAATCTTAAACCATTGTCACACAGGACCAACAGGATGGCATTATGGGCCTCAGCTCATAGCTAAAAAAGTTTATGATGCTGGATTCTATTGGCCTACAATTTTCAAAGACGCACACCTTCTTTGCAAATCCTGTGATGTATGTCAAAGGGCCAGAAAAATAAGTCAACGTGATGAAATGCCACAAAATATCATTCAAGTATGTGAAGTATTTGACATTTGGGGTATTGACTTTATGGGTCCATTTCTAAAATCTCATAATAATCTATATATTCTCGTAGCCATTGATTATGTATCTAAATGGGCGGAAGCACAAGCTCTCCCGACTAACGATGCACGAGTTGTAGTTAACTTTTTAAAACATCTTTTTGCAAGGTTCGGAACACCGAAAGCTTTAATAAGTGATCGGGGTACTCATTTCTGCAATAATCAACTTGAGAAAGTTCTCAAAAGAAATGGAGTAACTCATAAAATCTCAACCGCTTATCATCCACAAACAAGTGGACAAGTTGAAAATACCAACCGAGCATTAAAACGTATTCTAGAGAAAACCGTAGGATCAAATCCGAAGGAATGGTCCATTAAATTGGAGGATGCACTCTGGGCTTTTAGAACAGCCTACAAAACTCCAATTGGAACCACACCTTTTAGACTCGTTTACGGAAAAGCATGTCATCTTCCAGTAGAAATTGAACACAAAGCATTTTGGGTTTTGAAGATATGTAATCTTGATTTACATAAAGCGGGACGTCTACGGTTAAGTCAATTAAATGAATTAGAAGAATTGAGACATGAAGCATACAATAATTCGTTAATCTATAAAGAAAGAACGAAGAAATGGCATGATAAAAGAATCAGAAGTTCAAAAGAATTTAAAGAAGGAGACAGAGTTCTTCTTTTCAATTCACGATTCAAGCTATTTCCTGGAAAATTGAAATCAAGATGGTCTGGACCATTCATAGTCAAAAGAGTTTTCCCATACGGAACAGTAGAATTAATAAATTCAAATGGGATTGAATTTAAGGTTAATGGTCACAAAGTTAAACATTACATAGATAGTCCAATGGAAGTCGACAACGAAGTTAATCACAATTTCGATATCACAGCTAACTAAGTGTGGGGAGAATCAAGTCTTTTAAAGGATAATATGTATTTCTGTTAGAGTTAGATTTTCTGTTTTCGTGTAGTTCTTGAGAATGGAACTCGAATGGTCTTTCCCTAGCAGACCCTAAAGAACTAGTCTTCTCCCCCCATTCTGAATTTTTTTTTTTTTTAGGTTTTACGAGATGAAGACTTCCTATGAATTAAACCATGGTCTAATGCTACACGCTTTGATCACTAAATGTAATAATGACACCCTTCCAAGTGAAATAGTATCATTAATCAGAGGTAAATTGGATGAAGTAAGAAAAGAATCCAGATGCGAAAATAATAAGTTACAATTTGGTAAAGGAAAATCAAAATCCGCAGCAAAAAGGAGAGCACGACACCTTGAAAGATGTCACAAATGCGGAAAATGGTCACACGAAGGTAAATGTTCAAATAATCAAACATATTCCAATACCGAATTTGTTACTCTATGCAGAGACGGACCATTCATATGTTTAGAAGAAAAAATGTTGAATGCTCGAGGTTACGCCTATGTAGCCATGGAAAACCAATTAGTCCGACTATCTTATGAGTGGGCTAGAGCATATCACTAAGAAATATTTTTAATATAAGTTTGTACAGTTTTCAGTTTTTATTTTTATTTTTTTTATTTTTAACCTTTTGATAATAAACGCTAATTTGTTCGCTATAAAGTATTAAATTGGTATTCGATAACATTAGGTCTTGCGACCGAAATTATTGATATCATACAAAAATTTATTACATCACTGCGAAATTTACCGTTTATTCTTAAGGTATAAATATCTTTAATCAATCAACATAAAATATTTCAAAAATTCGTCATGAGTTAAATTAGGTCGTTGAACCGAAATTACTTTACCGAAAAGAAGGGCGTATATTTTTGATAATATTTGATTGATTAAAGTGGGATAAAAGACTAAAAAGATTTTTAATTTTATTTTTACCTTGTTTTTAAAAATTAATATTTAAAAATTAAAATAATATTGTAAACTTTTTAAATCAATATATTTAAAATTGTAAATATTTGAAAATTTGATTTTTTTAATATAAGTTTGTATGTATAAAAACAAAAATATAATTTAAGTTTGGTGTGAATTTTTAATATGAATTTTTAATTTTATGCATTTTAAATTTAAGTTTGGTGTGTTTATAAAAAAAATTTTTTACTTTATTTCTTTAAGTTAAAAATATGATTTTTAAAATTCGTCGTGAGTTGAAAACTAGGTCTTTGAACCGAAATTGCTTTACCCGAGGGAGGGACGAGAACTTTTATTATCATTAATTTTAGTCTTATTGAATTAATGTATGCAAAAAAAAAAAAAAAAATTGCTTTAAAAACAATGTTTTGAAATGACGAAATTTTAAAATTTTGTCGAGGGACGGACTAGGACATCGTTCCGAAACAACCTCGTCCTAAATAAAAGGAAAAACAAAATTTTAAATTTAATTTATATTTTATTAGTATAAGGTTTTATATAAAAAAAAAATAAAAATTAGGGCCGCGACTCGCGGTGCTTTGTGGGTTCCCACCACCGCACTCGCGGAGTATCAAAAATCCAGAAAAAAATAAAACTGGTCGAACAGACCAGTTTGTACACATACATATATATTTTTCTGTGAAAAACCCACGAAAAACACTTCCAAATTCGCAATTTTTCACCATTTTTCATCAAATCTTTCATAAAATCACAATGAGGAGACTATTATCAAGGAATTACTCAAGGAAATTGGTAAATTTCTACACCTAAACACCATTTAATCCGAATTTTTAGCGTTCTTGAACAATTTTATGCCTAATTCGATTTTGATGCTTTATAGTGTAATAATGCTTCAATTGTTTGTGTATTATGCTTGTATAACCTAGATTGATGCTATTTAACATGATTAGAAGCTTTGAACTTCAATTTTTGAATAATCTAGGGTTTGTGTTCTTAAGAAAAATTAGGGTTTTTTGATATAAACAGGTTATGGCAGAATTTTGTTGTTAGTTTATGCTAAATTGAGTAGTGTAAGATGTTTAGGTTGCTAAATGATCAAAACTTTGATCCTAAACATGATTTATGAAGATTAAAGTGGACTTTTTGAACCAAAATTGCATGAACTTGATTTAATTGATATGAATGCCATGAGGAACTTATTTAATTGTTATAATGATTGTTTTTGACATGTTTTAAAAGATAAATGCGAAGGAACTTTGTATACATTTTTGTAAAAGTATATTTGTAAAAGTGTAGAATTGTTAATATTTTGAAAATGTGTATAGAGTTTAATATGGATTAAACATGTCATTGTAATTGTTTAGATTTATGACTTTGCTAAAACTAATGCATATTTGGATGCACAAAAATTGTGTTTGATATATTTTGCAGACTGAAAAGGGTGAATCTTCATCCCAGGCTCGCAATGCTCCTCCGGAAGATGCAAATCAATAGGAAATTAATAACCAATACCAACAAGATATGCCTCACCCAATTGTTTCATATTCAAACATTCATGAGGCAGATTTACATCCGAATTTGAGATTTGATAGATATTGGATAGACTATCCAAAATATCAAAAGAACCTGCACAACCTTGTGTCTAATAATGTTGAGGTACCCAGAGTTATAGATTGGGAATCATTAGAGGTAGTGGAATTGGCCGAGCCAATCAGGGAATTACTTACTCAAAGGTATGGTAATTCTACTTTTAGTGATTGGGTACGTTTATTCAACATGCGTAGACCTGTGTATAGAGAATGGTGTATAGAGTTATTATGTACTATTGAAATAAATGATCGGGTAGATACTTTAACCGATCGTAGTTTTCTTAGATTTTTATTAGGAGGGGAGATGCGCCATATGTCTTTACTAGATATGGCTCGAGATTTACGTATATATACGCCCGAGGAGCTAGCATCTTATGATTGTCAGAGGTTAATAGTTTATGGTAGGAGGGTGGATGAGAATTTTGATACGAATGACGTATGAAGTAGGATGACTAGCCATCGCCGATTCCAGGGGGATTATACTCTTATCTTGATATTGATAGAGCTGAATTAAGAGTAATCCATAGGTTTTTAGCCAATTCGATTACACAACGAGGTAAGAATAAGGAAAATGTAAATGAACAGGATTTGTTTTACCACATGTGTATTCGAGACCCACAGAGCGCTGTAAGTATACCTTTTTGTGTGAGTTATTATTTATTGACTATGGTTAGGGGTATGAGGCGTGGTAGCATAATAGGAGGTGGTATATTTATTACTTTAATTGCTGAATATCTCGGTGTGGATAGAAGTCGGGGGGGGGGGGGGGGAATATTAATGGCAGAACCAGAACCCCGCGATAGAATAGATTTGCGTGTTTATCATGGTGCTAAGGTCTTAAAAAAACGAAACAACGCGGCAGCACGTTATGATGGCAGGCATCCACAGGTTGAGAGAGATCAATAGCAAGGTCAACCGGGAGGGGGTAATCCAATGACGGAAATGCAAATTTTTATGTCTCAACACGAGTATGAAATGGCTAGACAAAAAGCATTTCAAGATTGGCAGTATCATCAAAGCCAAATCATAAGTCATTGTACACACGTAGGTAGAAACTACATTCCTACCGTTATGCCCGAATTTGCTCCTTGGACATTAGAGAGCCGACCACCATATCCTACATATGACCCGGCCCAAGCATTTTACAGCATCTATGGATACGCTTGGGACCCATACTGGAACCATCCTCCTCATCCGTAATTTTCTTATTTTATTGTAATGTTACTAATTATTAATTTTCTTATTTCTTATTTCTTATTTTATTATTATAATAGCTTTTATAATTTTCTAACTTTATTAGATTTTAATAATTTTTGAATGTGGTGTGAAAACCCAACTTCAAAAATATGTATATATGTGTTTGTAGTTTATCTCATGTACAAAACAGGGTAAAACAGCGCATTTTCAAAGACTGGCATTAAGTTCAGCAAAAACTACTTATTTTGACGACAAGATGAAAAATAAATGTGATGTAACAACACGACGAAATAAACAAATGATGTGCACCATTTATCATTCAGCAAACAAACGCCAATATGTTTGGAAATTTTGGTAAAATTTAATTATTTTTCTACGCTAATCACCCTCAATAATTTAAATTGTTACTGATTTCTTGCAAATGAGGGCATTGCAAGATCTTAAGTGTGGGAAGGGGTTAAATTCTTTCGGATTTTAAAAATTTTTGATTTAAACACTTGGTTACCATTAAAAATACTAGTAACGTAGTAGTTGTATTAGAATCTAGTGCTCTCTGATAACAAAGAACAGCCCTAGTCTTATATACTGACTACCCACTTCTAGTAAAATTTTTCAAAATTTTCAATTAAATGAATTCAAAATCATGTTTATACATATTTATGAACGATAAAACTAGGTGTTAACACCGAAATTATTGTTACCTCGGAAAGGACATAAATTGAGAAACAAACCAAAATGTTAGAATTCATTTAAAATGGAATAGAGGACAATAAAAAGGCAAATAAAAGAAAATAAAAGCCAAGTGTGGGAAAATTTACCAAGTTATTTAAAACATAAGTCACATATTTTTGTGACAAATAACTGAAGATACTTTTGTTTTGGACGATTTTAATCAGTTTTACCCGATTTACTGTAATATATTTGAAAGAAAGATGGATCTACACGATGAATCAATTCCATCATTAAAAGGAAGTAAAGTCTTCCGGAAAAAAAACGCGCTTCTTGATTTAGGTCATGAAGTTGTCGTCCAGACCAGCTGTAGGTTGACGAAAAATCTAGAAAAATCATCACTAAAATCAGCAGGAAATCCACGGACCTCAGCATAAAACAGGGTCGCCAAGTGGTCAGACTTATCCTAACCATGAGAGGATATGTCTTGTAAAATGGGGAGGACGCTGTGCAAATTAGCTGGATAAGACTAATGAATCAGATCCCCAGAAAGGATAATCTCCTTAAAGATCAAAAATCAGCTTTTAAGCATGATATTACTCAATCCTAGAGATTGACCTTAAAGATTGAGAATTACAAACTCATGGAATTCGATGATATCTAAACTCGAGCTTGAACGAGAAAATATTTTGATCAAAATTACAAACCGATTTGTTTTCTGAAAACCCATTTTCAATGCGTTCATTACCATTGAACGTAAAATCCAAGGAATTCACCTAGAATTCATTAGGTCACCTGAACCAAATCGGGTGTCAACCGTAAGAACGATAGTTGCATAGCATGGTCAAAGACAGAACCTTGTGCCAGACCGGAAAATTATAAGGGTGAGCTTTACTATTGCTCCTACAAAGGATAGTAATTGCATCCGATACGTTATAGACCATAATTAAAAAGCATGTCAGGGGACATTGCCTTAACAGTTGCTTGTTCAACGCTTTCCTTTACAACCGGACGGTAGTTTACCGAACGGTAATATACGGAGAAAGTATACTGGACGTGTTGCTTTCCTAATACAAGGATAGCAAGTGGGTGACACAAAACCTTAAGTTTTGAGCTAAAAATTTCAAATATGAAACCCACCAAACCCATAAAAAGAATTTGCAAACACCGGTGAAGGGTTATTCCGGAAAACTTATCTAGGGTAAAAGCTAGATTGAATTTTCAAAAAGATCAAATGTTTTCATAAAGATCCAATTTCCTTAAAGGATCTAAATTTTTATAGTCATGTGGGACTGTAAACTACAACGTTACTACCATTGTTCATACCGCCGTAATGAAATCACTGATGTACAAAGTGTGAAGAATAAAGAAGTGATTCTAGTATGTTTTTATTCAAGACTATATTGCTTGAGGACAAGCAACGCTCAAGTGTGGGAATATTTGATAATGCTAAAAACGAAAATATATTTCATCGCATTATCCCTCAAGAAAGACAAGCTTTTAGTTGCAGTTGTCCTATTTACAAGGAATATTTGTTTAAAAATTAAAAGGTGAAGACAAAAGACAGATTCGACGAATTGAAGACGCAAACGACCAAAAAGCTCAAAAGTACAAAGTACAAAGTACAATCAAAGTGGTTCAAATTATTGATGAGAAACGTCTCAAAATTACAAGAGTACAAGACGCAAAACGCAAAGTACAAGATATTAAATTATACGAAAGGACGTTCGAAAATATTAAATTATACGAAAGGACGTTCGAAAATCCGGAACCGCGACATGAACCAGATTTCAACGTACGACGCAACGGACCGAAAGTTACAAATTAATTATGTATATAAATATAATATAATATATAATTAATTATATAAATTATATATTTATATTATATTTATATAATAAAATCCGTCGGCAAGCTAGGAGACAAACTTGTGTGAGCTGGATTCCATAGCTCCGCACTCGCGGAGCTTATAAAGGTAAAACCCACCGCACTCGCGGAGCACACAAAAACAGTAATCTGCCTATAAAAGGCCATGCAATTCGACGGATTATTTACATCTTTTTCCTTCTTCTTACTCAACGTAAAATATATATATATATATATATATATATATATATATATATATATATATATATATATATATATATATATATATATATATATTATAATTTTAATTTTAATTTTAGTTTTAATTTTAATTTTAAATTCTAATAATAAGGGTATGTTAGCGAATGTTGTAAGTGTGTAAGTCGAAATCCTATCCGTGTAACGCTACGCTATTTTTAATCATTGTAAGTTATGTTCAACCTTTTTACATTAATGTCTCGTAGCTAAGTTATTATTATGCTTATTTAAAACGAAGTAATCATGATGTTGGGCTAAATATTTAAATTTGGGTAATTGGGCTTTGTACCATAATTGGGGTTTGGACAAAAGAACGACACTTGTGGAAATTAGACTATGGGCTATTAATGGGCTTTATATTTGTTTAACTAAATGATAGTTTGTTAATTTTAATATAAAGATTTACAATTGGACGTCCCTATAAATAACATATACACTCGATCGGACACGATGGGCGGGATATTTATATATACGAATAATCGTTCATTTAACCGGACACGGGAATGGATTAATAGTCTATGGAATTATTAAAACATGGGTGAAATTATGTACAAGGACACTTGGCATAATTGATAACAAAGTATTAAAACCTTGGGTTACACGCAGTCGATATCCTGGTGTAATTATTAAACAAAGTATTAAGACCTTGTTACCGTTTAAGTCCCCAATTAGTTGGAATATTTGACTTCGGATATAAGGATAATTTGACGAGGACACTCGCACTTTATATTTATGACTGATGGACTGTTATGGACAAAAACCAGACGGACATATTAAATAATCCAGGACAAAGGACAATTAACCCATGGGAATAAACTAAAATCAACACGTCAAACATCATGATTACGGAAGTTTAAATAAGCATAATTCCTTTATTTTCATATTTAATTGCACTTCTAATTATCACATTTTTATTTATTGTCATTGTATTTAATTGCACTTTTAATTATCGCACTTTTTAATTATCGCAATTTTATTTCATCGCACTTTTATTTATTGCAATTTCATTATCGTTATTTATTTTACGCTTTAAATTAAGTCTTTTATTTATTTAATATTTTACATTAGGTTTTAACTGCGACTAAAAGTTTTAAAATGGACAAACCGGTCATTAAACGGTAAAAACCCCCCTTTTTATAATAATAATATTACTTATATATATTTGTATTTTTATTAATTAAAACTAATATAGCGTTAAGCTTTGTTTAAAAGATTTCCCTGTGGAACGAACCGGACTTACTAAAAACTACACTACTGTACGATTAGGTACACTGCCTATAAGTGTTGTAGCAAGGTTTAGGTATATCCATTCTATAAATAAATAAATATCTTGTGTAAAATTGTATCATATTTAATAGTATTTTCTAGTAAAATATAAGCTATTTCATATACGCCTCGCATAACATCACCCGGAATGATGGGGATATTATATATGCATCCTGTTAGTTCGGTTATCAAGCGTTCACCATATGAATGATTTTTATCTCTATGCAGTTTGCGAAATGCCTGATATGAGATGTATATTTATGAGAAATGGAAATGAAAATCTTGTGGTCTATTAAAATAATGAAAATGATTATTTATGATAAACTAATGAACTCACCAACCTTTTGGTTGACACTAGAAAGCATGTTTATTCTCAGGTATGAAAGAAATCTTTCGCTGTGCATTTGCTCATTTTAGAGATATTACTTGGAGTCATTCATGACATATTTCAAAAGACGTTGCATTCGAGTCGTTGAGTTCATCAAGAATATTATTTAGTCATTTATAGTTGGATATGTTAAGAACTGGTATGCATGCCGTCAACTTTCGATGTGATGAAAGTATGTCTTTTATAAAACGAATGCAATGTTTGTAAAATGTATCATACAGAGGTCAAGTACCTCGCGATGTAACCAAATGTAATGTATTCGTCCTGATGGATTAGGACGGGTCATTAGACATAGTGGGATAAAAGAGCAATACACGAATGATAAAGATAGCCGAAATCCACTAAAGTAAATTACCTATACAAACACCTACTCAGAATAGCAAATCTGTTTGTGAAAGAGCTAAATTGATAGTAGATGAATTTAATAGTTGTAGCAATTACATCAATAGAACCGTTAATTTGTATATACACAAATGAAATAAGTTTTGTAACAGAAACTAACAATATGTTAAGTCACACATGTTTCATCTACATACTTCATAAAAAGGAAACCGATCCAATTCATGTAAACGTTTGCAAATGGACAGCTAAAGGTAATTTTAAAATTGCTCATGTAGTATCTAAGTATCTAAAAAGTTGTTGTAATTAACGTTACTACCGTAATGAATAGCAGATTGTGATCTTCCAAATCAAAGCATTCTGACCTACTAAGAATTACATGCGGGTTTTAAACGACTGTCTTATAATAATTGGGGGTAATATGTTTTATTGTAAATTCATAACAGGATGCTTAAGAAGGGAAATATATTGAAACACAGTAATTACATTTAAGCTTGATAATTGGCTGAAACCCTTAAAACCCTTCTACCTATAGAAGGGATAGAGGAAGATGTAACTTAGGATTACCCTTGAGCCGGACGCCAGTTCATATAATTATCATATTGCAACACATGTGTCGTCGAGATAAGCCCACCTACATTACCACCAACAACATCACCAAAAACACATGTTACAGCTACTTTTCCCCCTTTTCTACTTAGCATCATGTTTTCGGTCAATAATGTTATGCAACTAATAAAACGAAACTAACATCTAACATTTCACTACAAAAACCTTCTATGAACACATGCATATCGTGAACCAACAATCATCGACCATAAGAAAATACATATAAACCCGAAAAAGAAGAGCAAAACGAAAGACAAAAAAAGCACAGATTAGTATCCTAATTACCTTTAAATAGAAAACAGATTGGATGGGGCATGAACTTGAAATCATAACCCATAAACATTGGTCTTAGAGCTCAATTTTCCAGAGAACATGGAAACATGTCACAAATGAAAACCCATCTACACAACACAACAAAGTTAATCACTGGGAGGTAATATGCTTTTGCACGGGGATTTGTAATCCTACTAAATCGAAACATAAGATCAAAACAATTACTATCTAATATTAGTGTGATAATATTAGTTTAATGGGGATAAGTAATTACCACTCAAGTTAGGTAGAAGTGGCAAGAGCAATGTCCTTAAGGTCCTTTTCACGTTTTGCCTCCAAAGATAGTGATGCATAATAGTAAGCCTAGCAGTGTTAAATGTAAAAAGTAATTTCAAGCATATTAACTAATGGTTGGTTTGTTGGACTGTTATTATCATTTGATAGTTATGTTAATCTTGCAGTTACAGCTGAATATGAAACATCATATTTAAACATACACTAAAATCTGGTTCACTACAAAAGATCTTACATAATGGCGAACAAAGTGCAACCTAGTGACCATACATCATTTCGTACAATTAAGGAGCTCAAAAGGATGTTGAAACGTACGCCGATGCCCATTACTGAACACAATACTCAAACACACATGTAATTACATGTAATGCAGTACGAAGTGAGCAGCCGAAAACTATTAACTATATAGTTAAAATGACAACCTGTAGTTGCATTGCCTCTAACCGAGAGCGAATTTGCCTCCGAGGAGGTCGAGCAATTCGAAATCCATCAGGTCCATCGAAAATAATCAAACAGGTCCATCAGGTGGTTAAAGTCACCCAAAGTCTGGTTTTACGCACACAACCTCCATATTTGTTTATGTTTTAGCTAATCATGCATAAAAAATGGACACAAAGTGGTTATGGGTCAACTATTCAGTTTAGCTTGTTCCGATCCATGCATAAAAATGACCCGTTTTGACCATTTTGTCACCTTTAAACGGTAAGGTACCTGAACAGGTCTTCCTTTCAATGAGTTGAACATCGATGTAGTTAGCTTGGCAGCTGTGTTTTGGTCCTCCTGTTGATAAAAATGGATTAAAAATGTGATCTTTTTTATTCGACATAATAAAAGTTTGTTTCTCTTTTATACCTCTGTGTTGTTTTTTCCAATCCAATAACAAAGATAATAGTCTTCCTTTTTCTATCGAGAATGGTAACTATAAAGAACAATGTAACAATCTCCACTGTAAAATTTACCAACGTTCTCACTGGCTACCAGATTCTTGGACCGTCAATTGACCACACCTTAATTCCAAAAGATTAAATATTTTAGACTTAAACATTAAAAAAGAAAAAAAAAAGATAACGAAGAAATTAGTATATAAAGACAATTGTAACCAAACCTCAAGTTTCTCGTTTCCTTCAAACAACGGCGGAACAACTTCCTAAACTGCTGGAGTATTTTTATCTTTCCCTTTTTACCCAACAGCTTGTTGTTGCTTTAATAGAGCTACAATACAATAATAATGATAATAATAAATATAAATAAAGAAATAATAATAGTACTGTTTAATGCAAGAAGTTGGCAAATTGCAAACTTTGATAAGAAATGGACAGTATGTGTGAAGAGTTATTGTGATTATAGTGAAGTCAACTGACTGGTTAACACAAGTCAAAGTGGTCGGTATAACGTGCAGGGGTCGTTAGGACATTTACTTAAAGTCCAGGGGGTGTAATTGTAACTGTTCTATTATTTCAAAGAGCCATGAAAAAACAAACAATTTAACCACTGCAAATGAAAACTATCACATCCAAATCTAACTAAATACCAGAGTGATCAAAAGTGTAGCGTTTTACTTTTTTATTTTTTGTTTAAACCTTGGAACGTATAACTGTTATTCGGTTACTGATTTGATTTTCTGATGTAACATACTTGATGCACATGTGTTTGTTGTACCTTTACCTGTTTGACCCATTTAGCAGTAATTCTCAGGTTGTCAAAAGAATAGCGATAAGCATCAGCACCTTGGTACGTTATGATATTCCGTTTATTGTTACTATTTTAGTTAAGCAAACCACAAAATGCAAAAAAAAAAAAAAAAAAAAAAAATACAATCCTAACAACCAAAAACATTAATATTCCAAACAAAAGTAACTCATCTAAAATACTAAAATGATTGAAAAAAATTAAAAGTTTGTAAACACTTACTTTGGGGTGAACGGGTGGATAGAGATAACGTCAGCAACAACCATAACGACAACAATTAGTAAAGGTTGAGGCTTTGAGATCAACATCTTCAAACCCTAATTTCTATTGACGGTCTATCAACCGAACAACCTTCTGAACCACAATTGTCACAAAGGCTGCAAAGTCAGGAGCAGATTGAATAGAAATCCTAACAGGAAAAGACATTTGAATAGTTATCTTTATTATATACTACGAAGAGATGATATTGACTGTCTTAAACACTTACTTTTTAGGAAATTGTTTCCGAGACTTAAACCGATTCAGAATTCCCTGCCATGACTTAAACAATGAAAGGAATAAAGCATAATCCAACTGACTCAGATGCATAAGTTTAATAATAACCTAATTCTTTCTTAATATAAACAAAAGATGCCACAAAAAAATACGTACTGTTTGGCTGAATGGTCAAAACTGTTGAGAAAATGGGATCGTTCAATCATTCCCAACACTAAAAGACGCTGGTGGTACCTGTTCGGTAGCAGGAACCAGTACATAGGCTACAACTTCACTAACTAAATAATGTCAGCTACCAAAAAACAAAACAAACAAACTTATGAACAGGATTTGTTTTACCATATGTGTATTCGAGACCCACAAAGCGCTGTAAGTATACCATATTGTGTGGGTTATTATTTATCAGCTATGGTTCGGGGGATGCGACCGCATAGCATAATAGGAGGTGGTATTTTTATTACTTTGATTGGTGAATATCTCGGTGTGGATATAAGTCGGGGGGGATTATTAGTAGAAGAACCAGAACCCCGCGATACTATAGGTTTAAATGTATACCATGGTGCGAAAGTTTTGAAGAGGCGAAATAACGCCGCAGTACGATACCATGGTAGACATCCACAGGTGGAGAGAAACCAACAGCAAGGTAATGTAGGAGGGGGGAATGAGATGCAAGAAATGCAAAGGTTTATAGCTTCTCAGGAATACGAAAATGCTAGACAGAGAGCATTTGAAGATTGGCAAGTTCATCAGAACCAAATCATAGCTCATTGCCAACATATAGGTAGAAACTATATTCCTACACCGAAACCCATCTTCCCTCCTTGGTCTATAGAGATGCAGCCACCATATCCTACGTATGACCCTGCCGAAGCATTCTATAGCACCTATGGTTATGCTTGGAACCCCTATTGGTACCAATATCATCCTTAGTTTACTTATTACTTTTTTTTTATTTTGTAATTTGTAATTATTGATACGTTTAATACTTTTGTTAATATTGTAATCATTTTTATAATTATATAACTTTTATTCTTAGATTTTAATAATTTTTGAATGTGGGGTAATATACCAAACTTCAAAAATATGTATATATGTTTGCAGTTTATCTTATGTACACAGCAGGGTAAAACAACGTATTTTCAAAGACTGGCATTAAGTTCAGCAAAAGCAACTAATTTTGACGACAAGATGCAAAATATATGTGAAATAACAACAAGACGGAATGAACAAATGATGTGCACCATTTATCATTCAGCAAACAAACGCCAATATATTTGGAAACTTTGGTAAAAATTTAATCATTTTCACACAAATCACCCTCAATAATTTAAATTGTTACTGATTTCTTGCAAATGAGGGCATTGCAAGATCTTAAGTGTGGGAAGGGGTTAAATTCTTTCGGATTTTAAAATTTTTATCTTAAACACTTGGTTACCATTAAAAATACTAGTAAAGCAGTAGTTGTATTAGAATCTAGTGCTCTCTGATAAAAAAGAACAGCCCTAGTCTTATATACTGACTACCCAATTCTAGTAAAATTTTTCAAAATTTTCAATTAAATGAATTCAAAATCATGTTTATACATATTTATGAACGATAAAACTAGGTTTTAACACCGAAATTATTGTTACCTCGGAAAGGACATAAATTGAGAAACAAACTAAAATGTTAAAATTCATTTAAAATGGAATAGAGGACGATAAAAAGGAAAATAAAAGCCAAGTGTGGGAAAATTTACCAAGTTATCTTAAACATATGTCACATATATCTGTAACAAATAACTGAAAATACTTTTGCTTTGGACTAAACTAAACTGTTTTACCCGATGAAAGAAAAGAAGAGATGGATCTACACGATGAATCAATTCCATCATTAAAAGGAAGTAAAGTCTTCCGAAAAAGACACGCGCTTCTTGATTTAGGTCAAGAAGTTGTCGTCCAGACCAGCTGTAGGTTGACGAAAAATCTAGAAAAGTCATCACTAAAATCGGTTGGAAATCCACGGACCTCAGCATTAAACAGGGTCACCAAGTGGTCAGATTTATCCTAACCATGAGAAGGATTTATCTCGTACAATGGGGGGCACCATGCAAATTAGCTGGACAAGACTAATGAATCAGATCCCCAGAAAGGATAATCTCCTTAAAGATTAAAAATCAGCTTTTAAGACTGATATTACTCAATCCTAAAGATTGACCTTAAAGATTGAGAATTACAAACTCATGGAATTCAATGATATCTAAACTCAAGCTTGAACGAGAAAATATTTTGATCAAAATTACAAACCGATTTGTTTTCTGAAAACCCTATTTTCAATGCGTTCATTACCATTGAACGTAAAAACCTAGGAATTCACCTGGAATTCATTAGGTCACCTGAACTAAATCGGGTGTCAACCGTAAGAACGGTAGTTGCATAGTGGTCAAAGACAGGACCTTGTGCCATACCGAAAAATTATAAGGGTGAGCTTTACTATTGCTCCTACCAAGGATAGTAATTGCGTCCGACACGTTATAGACCATAATTAAAAGCATGTCAGGGGACATTGCCTTAACAGTTGCTTGTTCAACGCTTTCCTTTACAACCGGACGGTAGTTTATCGAAAGGTAATATACGGGACAAGTAAACTGGACGTGTTGCTTTCCAAATACAAGGTTAGCAAGTGGGTGACACAAAACAGCAAGTTTTGAGCTAAAATTTTCAATTCTGAAACCCACCAAACCCACAAAAATATTTTGCAAACACCGGTAAAGGGTTATCCCGGAAAACTTATCTAGGGTAAAAACTAGATTTAATTTTCAAAAGATCAAATGTTTTCATAAAGATCCAATTTCCTTAATGGATCTAAATTTTTATAGTCATGTGGGACTGTAAACCATATCGTTACTACCATTGTTTATACCGCCGTATAGAAATCACTGATGTACAAAGTGTGAAGAATAAAGAAGTGATTCTAGTATTTCAAAACGATATTGCTTGAGGACAAGCAACGCTCAAGTGTGGGAATATTTGATAATGCTAAAAACGAACATATATTTCATAGCATTATTCCTCAAGAAAGACAAGCTTTTAGTTGCAATTGTTCTATTTACAAGTGATATTCGTTTAAATAATAAAAGGTGAAGACAAAAGACAGATTCGACGAATTGAAGACGCAAACGACCAAAAAGCTCAAAAGTACAAAAGACAATCAAAAAGGTTCCAATTATTGATAAGAAACGTCTCGAAATTACAAGAGTACAAGATTCAAAACGCAAAGTACAAGATATTAAATTGTACGCAAGGACGTTCGAAAATCCGGAACCGGGACCAGAGTCAACTCTTAACGCTCGATGCAACGAACTAAAAATTACAAGTTAACTATGTATATAAATATAATATAATATATAATTAATTATATTAATTATATATATATTATATTTATAAATAAAAACCGTCGGCAGAGAAAGACTCCAAAGGGACTGAGCTGTAAATTCATTCTCCGCGACTCGCGGAGTTTGAAGAGGATTTCACCGCGAGTCGCGGAGCCCCCAGTTTTGAAACTCCCTATAAAGCAAACCGAATTCTGATCATTTTCATCATCTTTTTTCTCCTCATTCATACGATATATATATATTTATAATTTATATTTTAATTTTAATTTTAATTATAATTCTAATAATAAGGGTATGTTAGCGAATATTGTAAGGGTGTAAGTCAAAATTCTGTCCGTGTAACGCTACGCTATTTTTAATCATTGTAAGTTATGTTCAACCTTTTTACATTAATGTCTCGTAGCTAAGTTATTATTATGCTTATTTAAAACGAAGTAATCATGATGTTGGGCTAATTACTAAAATTGGGTAATTGGGCTTTGTACCATAATTGGGATTTGGACAAAAGAACGACACTTGTGGAAATTAGACTATGGGCTATTAATGGGCTTTATATTTGTTTAACTAAATGATAGTTTGTTAATGTTAATATAAAGATTTACAATTGGGCGTCCTTATAAATTACCATATACACTCGATCGGACACGATGGGCGGGGTATTTATATGTACGAATAATCGTTCATTTAACCGGACATGGGAATGGATTAATAGCCACTAGAATAATTAAAACAGGGGTGAAATTACATTCAAGGGTAATTGGTGTAATTGTTAACAAAGTAGTAAAACCTTGGTTTACACGCAGTCGATAACCTGGTGTATTCATTAAACAAAGTATTAAAACCTTGCTACAATTCGAATCCCCAATTAGTTAGAATATTTAACTTCGGGTATAATAATAATTTGACGAGGACACTCGCACTTTATATTTATGACTGATGGACTGTTATGGACAAAAACCAGACAGACATATTAAATAATCCAGGACAAAGGACAATTAACCCATGGGCATAAAACTAAAATCAACACGTCAAACATCATGATTACGGAAGTTTAAATAAGCATAATTCTTTTATTTCATATTTAATTTCCTTTATTTTATATTTAATTGCACTTCTAATTATCGCATTTTTATTGTTATTGTATTTAATTGCACTTTTAATTATCGTACTTTTTAATTATCGCAAGTTTATTTTATCGCACTTTTATTATTCGCAATTTCATTATCGTTATTTACTTTACGCTTAAAATTAAGTCTTGTATTTATTTATTATTTTACATTTGGTTTTAACTGCGACTAAAGTTTTAAAATCGACAAACCGGTCATTAAACGGTAAAAACCCCCCTTTATAATAATAATATTACTTATATATATGTTTGTATTTTTATAAAAGTAAATTAATATAGCGTTGAGCTTTGTTTAAAAAAGATTCCCTGTGGAACGAACCGGACTTACTAAAAACTACACTACTGTACGATTAGGTACACTGCCTATAAGTGTTGTAGCAAGGTTTAAGTATATCCATTCTATAAATAAATAAATATCTTGTGTAAAATTTTATCGTATTTAATAGTTTTTCCTAGTAAAATATAAACTATTTCGTATCCCTTAGCTTTGACATCAAGTATTTTTGGTGCCGCTGCCGGGGAACTATCTTAAAAGCCGGAAGCGCAACGCTAATATAAAAAAAAAGATTTTTTATTTACTTTTATTAAAATTCGCTTTTGTAAAAATACGTTTTGAATATTCGAAAATATAAAAAGAAAAACAAAAATTTATATATTTTTAAGAGTTTGTTAAAAAGTTTTATAAGTTTCTTTATTTTTATTTTAGTTTATAAAAATATAAGTTTTATTTAAATATCTTTTATTTATATTAAAACAGAAAAAAAAAACGCGTAAATTAAAACAGCTCCTGAGTTGAATTTCTGAACCCCGCGACTCGCGGGGTTTGATGCAATAAATACCGCGACTCGCGGAGACTTTCTGACAGGCGACAAAACCCTAATCCTGCATTTATTACGGATTATTATTAATTATTATTATTATTAACCCTAATTATTATTATTATTATTATTAAGTTTATTTTTAATTTAAGTTTTATTTAATTTATATTTTAGTTAAATTAGTTTAATTAAATTGTAAAATTAATAGTTTAATAAAATAAATAATATAAAAATAATATTTTTATAAAAATTGTAATTTTTACAACTTTTTGTATATTTTTATAGTTTGTCCCTTTTTAATCGCTTTAGTGTAACTTTTGTATTTTTAGCTCATATTTAGTTTTAAACTTAGTTTTTGCCATAGTTATTTTTACTCCTAGATTTTTAGGTTTTGCCGTAGAATTCCTTAAGTGCTTTTTCTTTAGACTAAGATTTAGGTACTCTAGAATTTTGCGACGCCTTTTTAAGTTTTAGTTTCTTTTTAAATTATTTCCATTTGGGATTCAGTTTTTCCTGTAAGCTTTAATATTTTTAGACACCTTTTACTATGTATCAATTATCATTCCAATTAGTAATTTCAATTTGCGATTATAATTTTAAGTTAGTTGTAGTAATAAGGTTAGGTTAGTCAAAGTACTTTTAAGTTTTTATAAGTTTCTTTTATTTTTTTTCGTCACCTTTTATTTTTCAACCATTTTTCTTTTTCGACCTTTTGCGACGAACTCTTTTTCTTTCTTATTTCTCGCTATTCTAGTTTTTAGGACATAGATTTTTATTCTACTTCTTATCTAAATTTCTTAAAATTACGAAAATTTATTTTAAGTGGTTAAATTGATAGACATCAAAATTTTCTGGTTCGTAGTAATAGTTGGATTTGTACGTGGACCGGGTTATTGGAGCCAAACAGTCCTCAATTATATTGAGACCAAACGAATCCTGCCCCTCTGCTGCATCTTTTGGCTATTCAAAACGTGGGCAAAATCAGAAAAGTCTATTGGTTGGATAACTTATTATAATTTTTCTTTCCTTTTAAAAACTAATAGGATAATAGGATATTCAGTGAATGCACCGAGCAAGACGTTTATCACCTTTTGTACGTTCACCACCTGTAACTAGATCAAGACATTTAGCAAATATAACCGCCGTTGATTTTTCTTTAGAATCGTCATCCAGTAGACCAAGTACTTCAGTTCAAATTTCCGATAATCCATTTTTTGAACCCGACCTCACAATTGAGAATCCGGAAAATATTCAGGAACGGTTCGTAGATCCTGAACCACTAAACTTTCCTCCGGAACCACCAATCATTCAAACAGAGATTGTTGAGGAACGAACCATTAAATCAGAATCATCTAGTGATACCGATTCAACAAATTCAATTATGGAGAATCTGGAACCTTTAAGTATGGAAGACCGAATGAGAGCTAAACGCACTGGCCAAGGTCACGCAATTACTCATCCAGACATTAATGCGCCAGATTATGAAATCAAAGGACAAATTCTACACATGGTGACTAATCAATGCCAATTTAGTGGTGCGCCGAAGGAAGATCCAAATGAACATCTACGTACCTTTAATAGGATCTGCACACTATTTAAAATCCGAGAAGTGGAGGATGAACAGATATATCTCATGTTATTTCCCTGGACTTTAAAGGGAGAAGCCAAAGATTGGTTAGAATCGTTACCTGAAGGGGCGATTGATACATGGGACGTTTTAGTTGAAAAATTTCTTAAACAATTCTTTCCTGCATCTAAAGCCGTAAGACTTCAAGCAGAAATTGTTACGTTTACACAGAAGCCAAATGAAACTCTATATGAGGCGTGGACTAGATATGGAAAGTTATTACGAGGATGTCCGCAACATGGTTTAGACACCTGTCAAATAGTACAAATATTCTACCAAGGATGCGACATCACTACAAGGAAAGACATAGATATAGCAGCTGGTGGTTCTATTATGAAGAAAACCGAAACTGATGCTTACAAAATTATTGATAACACTGCTTCCCACTCACATGAGTGGCACCAAGAAAAAGATATCATTAGATCATCTAAAGCAGCTAGAGCCGATTCTAGCCATGACTTAGATTCCATTTCCGTAAAGATAGATGCTGTGGAGAGACGAATGGAAAAGATGACTAAAGATATTCACTCAATACGAATTAGTTGTGAGCAGTGTGGAGGACCACATTTGACAAAAGATTGTCTCAGTATTGAATTAACAATGGAACAAAGAGAGAATATTTCATACATAAACCAAAGACCTGCAAATAATTATCAGAATAATTATCAACCACCAAGACCGATTTACAATCAAAACCAGAATTATAACCGAAATATTCCATACAACAACCAACAAGGTCCTAGCAATCAACAAATATCCAATAATAATTACAATCAGCAAAGACCAAATTTTCAAAACAAACCACCACAACAAACCGATGATAAAAAGCCGAATTTAGAAGATATGATGACGAAGCTAGTTGAAACTCAAACGCAGTTTTTCACATCTCAAAAACAAACTAATGAACAAAATGCTCAAGCATTTAGAAATCAACAAGCTTCTATTCAAAATCTGGAACAAGAAGTGAGTAACCTAGCAAGGTTAATAGGTGAAAGAAAACCGGAAAGTCTACCTAGTGATACAAATGCTAACCCCCGGAATGAAACAGCTAAAGCTATTACCACAAGAAGTGGTACAACACTTAAACCACCTGAAATACCTGTAACTTCTGATGAAGCTATTCCTACTCCATAAGAACCACAACCTGATCAAGATAAGGAAAAAGAACCGGTAGTTGAAAAGGTTAATGAAGATAACACAGTTAAGGATAAACCTTATGTTAAACCATATCAACCACCACTTCCTTACCCGAGTAAAATGAAGAAAGAAAAACTTGAAGCCGAGCAATCCAAATTTTTGGATATGTTTAAACAGATAAATGTAAATCTTCCTTTCATTGATGTGATTTCAGGAATGCCTAGATATGCTAAATTCTTGAAAGATCTAATCTCAAATAGAAAGAAAATGGAAGAACTCTCGGCTGTTACTATGAATGCTAATTGTTCAGCAGTGCTGTTGAATAAGATACCAGAAAAACTATCTGATCCAGGAAGTTTCACAATTCCATGTTTTCTGGGTAGTCTTAGTTCAATAGAAGCATTGGCAGACTTAGGTGCTAGTATAAATCTAATGCCGTATTCACTATACACTAAACTAGACCTTGGAGAATTGAAATCAACCAGAATAAGCATACAACTAGCCGATAGATCAATAAAATATCCTAGAGGGATAATGGAGAACATGCTAGTTAAAGTTGGTACTTTAGTATTTCCAGTAGATTTTGTTGTTCTGGACATGGAAGAAGATTCTCAAGTTCCTCTCATATTAGGAAGACCATTCTTAAACACGGCTAAAGCAATGATAGACGTGTTCGGTAAGAAACTGACCCTAAGTATAGAGGATGAGAGTGTTACCTTTTCAGTTGATAGAGCAATGCAACAACCACAATCTGCAGATGATACATGTTATTATATTCAAACTATAGATGCACATGCAGAATTATTAAAAGAATTTCCAGAATTACAAGGAACAGGAGAATGTTCTTTAGGAGAAGGTAATGAACCAATTGATGAAGCTGAAATGTTAGCTACACTTATAGCTAATGGATATGAACCAACAACAGAAGAAATTCAAATGCTAAAAGAAGAAGACAGATATCGATATAAATCATCGATAGAAGAACCTCCGAAATTAGAGTTAAAGCCACTTCCAAACCATTTGGAATACGCTTATTTACATGGTGAATCTGAATTACCTGTAATAATATCGTCTTCTCTTACTGAAAATGAGAAATCACAACTCATTTCTGTGTTGAAAGCTCATAAACCAGCCATTGCATGGAAGATTCATGATATTAAAGGAATAAGTCCTTCGTATTGCACACATAAAATCCTTATGGAAGAAGGTCATAAAACGTATGTGCAACGCCAACGAAGACTAAATCCTAATATGCAAGATGTAGTTAAGAAAGAGATTATTAAACTGCTAGATGCAGGTTTAATTTATCCAATCTCTGATAGTCCATGGGTAAGCCCAGTTCAATGCGTGCCTAAAAAGGGTGGCATGACTGTCATCACAAATGAGAAAAATGAGCTTATTCCTACTAGGACTGTAACAGGATGGCGTGTATGTATTGATTATAGAAAATTAAATGACGCCACCAGAAAAGATCACTTTCCCTTACCTTTCATAGATCAAATGTTGAAAAGATTAGCCGGAAATAGTTACTATTGTTTTCTAGATGGATTTTCCGGATATTTTCAAATTCCAATAGCACCCGAAGATCAAGAGAAAACCACATTCACGTGCCCTTATGGTACTTTTGCTTACAAACGCATGCCATTTGGACTTTGCAACGCCCCTGCAACCTTTCAAAGGTGTATGATGGCGATTTTTCACGACATGATAGAAGAATGCATGGAAGTATTCATGGATGACTTTTCAGTCTTCGGTGATACATTTAAATCATGTCTAGTTAATCTGGAACGAATGCTAATTAGATGCGAAAAATCAAATCTAGTACTTAATTGGGAGAAATGCCATTTCATGGTTAAAGAAGGCATCGTTCTTGGACATAAAATTTCAAAAGAAGGAATTGAAGTGGATAGAGCTAAAGTAGATGTAATTGCTAAACTTCCACATCCCACAAATGTTAGAGGAGTTAGGAGTTTTCTAGGGCATGCCGGTTTTTACCGACGTTTCATAAAAGATTTTTCTAAAATTGCCACCCCTATGAATAAACTCCTAGAAAAGGATGCTCCATTCATCTTTTCAGATGAGTGTATCAAATCTTTTAATATTCTTAAAGAGAAACTCACTAAAGCGCCGATCATGATAACACCAAATTGGAATCTACCATTTGAACTAATGTGCGATGCAAGTGATTTTGCAATGGGAGCCGTTTTAGGACAAAGGATTGAAAAATGATTTCAACCTATATATTATGCTAGTAAGACATTACAAGGAGCACAAACGAACTATACAACTACTGAAAAAGAACTCCTTGCTATTGTCTTTGCTTTTGACAAATTTCGATCATATCTCGTTCTAGCAAAAACGGTGGTCTATACCGACCATTCTGCTCTTAGATACCTATTTTCAAAACAAGATGCTAAACCAAGATTAATCCATTGGATCTTACTCTTACAAGAGTTTGATATTGAAATCCGAGATAAAAGAGGAGCAGAAAATCTCGCCGCTGATCATCTTTCTCGTCTTAAAAATCCCGAATTAGAAGTTCTAAATGAATCGGCCATACAAGACAACTTTCCTGATGAATATCTATTGAAGATAGATTATAAAGAAATCCCATGGTTTGCAGACTATGCAAACTACTTAGTTTGTGGATTCCTTGAAAAAGGATTATCGTACCAAAGACGAAAGAAATTCTTCAGTGATATAAAACACTATTTCTGGGAAGATCCACACCTGTTTAAAAGTTGTCCCGATGGAATAATACGCCGATGTGTATTTGGAGATGAAGCTAGTAAAATTTTAAACCATTGTCACACAGGACTAACAGGAGGGCATTATGGGCCTCAACTAACAGCAAGAAAAGTTAATGATGCTGGATTCTATTGGCCTACAATTTACAAAGACGCACACCTTCTTTGCAAATCCTGTGATGCATGTCAAAGGGCCGGAAAAATAAGTCAACGTGATGAAATGCCACAAAATGTCATCCAAGTATGTGAAGTATTTGACATTTGGGGTATTGACTTTATGGGTCCATTTCCAAAATCTCATAATAATCTATATATACTCGTAGCCATTGATTATGTATCTAAATGGGCGGAAGCACAAGCTCTCCCAACTAACGATGCACGAGTTGTAGTCAACTTTTTAAAACGTCTTTTTGCAAGGTTTGGAACACCGAAAGCTTTAATAAGTGATCGGGGTACTCATTTCTGTAATAATCAACTTGAGAAAGTTCTTAAAAGATATGGAGTAACTCATAAAATCTCCACCGCATATCATCCACAAACAAGTGGACAAGTTGAAAATACCAACCGAGCTTTAAAACGTATTCTAGAGAAAACCGTAGGATCAAATCCGAAGGAATGGTCCATTAAATTGGAGGATGCACTCTGGGCTTTTAGAACAACCTACAAAACTCCAATTGGAACCACACCTTTTAGACTTGTTTATGGAAAAGCATGTCATCTTCCAGTAGAAATTGAACACAAAGCATTTTGGGCTTTGAAAACATGTAATCTTGATTTACATGAAGCTGGACGTCTACGATTAAGTCAACTAAACGAATTAGAAGAATTAAGACATGAAGCATACGAAAATTCGTTAATCTATAAAGAAAGAACGAAGAAATGGCATGATAAAAGAATCAGAAGTTCAAAAGAATTTAAAGAAGGAGACAGAGTTCTTCTTTTCAATTCACGATTCAAGCTATTTCCTGGAAAATTGAAATCAAGATGGTCTGGACCATTCATAGTCAAAAGAGTTTTCCCATACGGAACGATAGAATTAATAAATTCAAATGGGATTGAATTTAAAGTTAATGGTCACATAGTTAAACATTACATACATGGTCCGATGGAAGTCGACAACGAAGTTAATCACAATTTCGACACCACAGCTAACTAAGTGTGGGGAGAATCAAGTCTTTAAAAGATAATATGTATTTCTGTTAGAGTTAGATTGTCTGTTTTCGTATAGTTCTCGAAAATGGAACCCGAATGGTCTTTCCCTAGCAGACCCTAAAGAACTAGTCTTCTCCCCCCATTCTGAATTTTTATTTTTTTAGGTTTTTACAAAATGAAGACTGCCTGTGAACTAAACCATGGTCTAATGCTACATGCTTTGATCACTAAAAGAAATAATGACATACTACCGAGTGAATTAGTATCAGTAATCAGAGAAAGAATGGACGGAGTTAGAAAAGAATCCAGATGCGAAGATAATAAGTTACAATTTGGTAAAGGAAAATCAAAATCCGCAGCGAAAAGAAGAGCACGACACCTAGAACGATGTCACAAATGCGGAAAATGGTCACATAGAGGTAAATGTTCAAATAATCAAACCTATTCAAATACCGAATTTGTTACTTTATGCAGAGACGGACCGTTCATATGTTTAGAAGAAAAGACACTGAATGCTCGAGGTTACGCCTATGTAGCCATGGAAAATCAATTAAACCGACTATCTTATGAATGGGATAGATCATATAACTAAGAAATCTATTCCACAGGTATGTCTGTACAGTTTTTATTTTTATTTTTATTTTTAACCTTTTGATAATAAACGCTAATTTGTTCGCTAAAAAGTATTAAATTGGTATTAAATAAAATTAAGTTTGGCGACCGAAATTATTGATATCATTCAAAAATTTATTACATTACTGCGAAATTTAACGTTTATTCTTAAGGTATAAATATCTTTAATCAATCAACCCAAAATATTTCAAAAATTCGTCATGAGTTAAATTAGGTCTTGGAACCGAAATTACTTTACCGAAAAGAGGGGCGCATATTTTTGATAATATTTGATTGATTAAAGTGGGATAAAAAGACAAAAAGATTTTAAATTTTATTTTTACCATGTTTTTAAAATTAATATTTAAATCTTAAATTAATATTGTAAACTTTGTAAAAACAATATATTTAAAATTGTAAATATTTGAAAAATTAATATAAGTTTGGTATGAATTTATAATATGAATTTTTAAATTAAGATTGGTGTGAACTTTTAATTTTTAAAATATGAATTTTTAATTTTATGCATTTCAAATTTTAAGTTTGGTGTGAATTTTTAATATTAATTTTGAATTTCATATTTAAGTTGTGTGAATTTAAAAACAAAAATTTACTTTATCTCATTAAGTTAAAAATATGATTTTTAAAATTCGTCGTAAGTTGAAGACTAGGTCTTTGAACCGAAATTGCTTTACCCGAGGGAGGGACGAGAACTTTTATTATCATTATTTTTAATCTTATTGAATTAAAGTATGCCAAAAACATTGAAAAAACCCAAAAATCTTAGCTTTTAAAACAATCGCTACAAAAAGACAAATTTTAAAATTTTGTTGAAGGACGGACTAGGACATCAATCCGAAACGACCTCGTCCTAAATAACAAGAGAAACAAAATTTTAAAATTAATTACTTAATTGTTTTAATAAGTTAATGATTATAAAAAAAAAAAAAAATACCAAACTCCGCGACTCGCGGAGTTTGGAGGGTTAATCCCCGCGACTCGCGGGAGGACCGGATTACAGAAAAAAAAAAAAATAAGAGCTGAACCAGCTCATTCCACACAAAACCCACAGAAAAACTGCGAACATACTGCCGAAAATACACCCAAAAACACCCCCAAAATCACAATTTTTAACCGTTAATCACCAAATTTTTTACTAAAATCATGTTGAGAAGGATGCTATCTAAGAATTACTCAAGAAAAACGGTAAATTTCTACACCTAAACACCATTTAATCTGAAATTTGGTGTTCTTGAGTCATTTTTTTCCCAATTTGATTTTGATGCTTTTTAGTGTAATTAGACTTAAATTGTTTATGTATTATGCTTGTATAACCTAGATTGATGCTGTTTAACATGATTAGAAGCCTTAAACTTCAAATTTTGAGTAATCTAGGGTTTGTGTTCTTGAGCAAATTTGGGGCTTTTTGATATAAACAGGTTATGGCCGATTTTTGTCATGAATTGTTGCTAAATTGAGTAGTGTAACATGTCTAGGTAGTTAAATGATCCAAACTTTGAGCCTAAACATGATTTTGAGAATTAAAGTGGACTTTTTCAAGTCTAAAATTCATGAACTTGATTTTTGAAAGATAATGCCATTTGAGACTTGTTTAATTGCTAGTAATGATTATTTTGACATGTTATTTGAGTTGAATGCTTATGAACTTGGCGAACATTTTCGTACATGCTTATTTGAAAAAGTGTAGATTTGATGAAAATATGAAAATGAGCTTAAGTTTGATATAAATTGATAATGTCATTGTAATTATTTTTATTGATGATTTTGCTGACACTAATGCATATTTGGATGCACAAAATTTGTGTTTGATGTGTTTTGCAGACTGAAAGGGGTGAATCTTCATCCCAAGCACGCAATGCTCCTGCTGAGAATTTGGAACAACAGGAGGTGGATAACTACTACAAGCAGGATATACCTCATCCAGTCATGACCTTTTCCGATATGCACTTGGAAGAGTTGCACCCGAACCTGAGATTTGACAGACTTTGGATAGATTATCCAAAATATCAAAGGGGTTTGCATACTCTTCATTCTAAGGTTGTTGAGGTACCGAGGGTCATAGAATGGGGACCCTTAGAAGCTGTAGAATTGGCCGGGCCAATTAGGGAATTACTTGTACAGAGGTATGGTAATTCTTCTTTTAATGACTGGGTACGTTTATTCACCATACGTAGACCTGTATATAAAGTATGGTGTGAAGAATTGTTATGTAGTATAGAGTTGAATGATCGGGTAGCTAGTTTAACCGATCGTTCTTTTATTAGATTTTTGTTAGGCGGTTCGATGCGCCACATGTCTTTACTGGACATGGCTCAGGCTTTACGTATATATACGCCTGAGGAGTTAGCGTCTGCCGATTGTAGAGGATTGATACTAAACGGTAGAAAGATAGATTAAAATTTTGATACACACGGTGTGTGGAGTCAAATGACAAGCCATCACCGTTTCAAAGGGGGAAATTACTCTTATTTGGATATAGATAGAGCCGAATTAAGAGTGATACATAGGTTTTTAGCTAATTCGATTACACAAAGGGGTAAGAACAAGGAAAAAGTAAATGAACAGGATTTGTTTTACCATATGTGTATTCGAGACCCACAAAGCGCTGTAAGTATACCATATTGTGTGGGTTATTATTTATCAGCTATGGTTCGGGGGATGCGACCGCATAGCATAATAGGAGGTGGTATTTTTATTACTTTGATTGGTGAATATCTCGGTGTGGATATAAGTCGGGGGGGATTATTAGTAGAAGAACCAGAACCCCGCGATACTATAGGTTTAAATGTATACCATGGTGCGAAAGTTTTGAAGAGGCGAAATAACGCCGCAGTACGATACCATGGTAGACATCCACAGGTGGAGAGAAACCAACAGCAAGGTAATGTAGGAGGGGGGAATGAGATGCAAGAAATGCAAAGGTTTATAGCTTCTCAGGAATACGAAAATGCTAGACAGAGAGCATTTGAAGATTGGCAAGTTCATCAGAACCAAATCATAGCTCATTGCCAACATATAGGTAGAAACTATATTCCTACACCGAAACCCATCTTCCCTCCTTGGTCTATAGAGATGCAGCCACCATATCCTACGTATGACCCTGCCGAAGCATTCTATAGCACCTATGGTTATGCTTGGAACCCCTATTGGTACCAATATCATCCTTAGTTTACTTATTACTTTTTTTTTATTTTGTAATTTGTAATTATTGATACGTTTAATACTTTTGTTAATATTGTAATCATTTTTATAATTATCTAACTTTTATTCTTAGATTTTAATAATTTTTGAATGTGGGATAATATACCAAACTTCAAAAATATGTATATATGTTTGCAGTTTATCTTATGTACACAGCAGGGTAAAATAACGCATTTTCAAAGACTGGCATTAAGTTCAGCAAAAGCAACTAATTTTGACGACAAGATGCAAAATATATGTGAAATAACAACAAGACGGAATGAACAAATGATGTGCACCATTTATCATTCAGCAAACAAACGCCAATATATTTGGAAACTTTGGTAAAAATTTAATCATTTTCACACAAATCACCCTCAATAATTTAAATTGTTACTGATTTCTTGCAAATGAGGGCATTGCAAGATCTTAAGTGTGGGAAGGGGTTAAATTCTTTCGGATTTTAAAATTTTTATCTTAAACACTTGGTTACCATTAAAAATACTAGTAAAGCAGTAGTTGTATTAGAATCTAGTGCTCTCTGATAAAAAAGAACAGCCCTAGTCTTATATACTGACTACCCAATTCTAGTAAAATTTTTCAAAATTTTCAATTAAATGAATTCAAAATCATGTTTATACATATTTATGAACGATAAAACTAGGTTTTAACACCGAAATTATTGTTACCTCGGAAAGGACATAAATTGAGAAACAAACTAAAATGTTAAAATTCATTTAAAATGGAATAGAGGACGATAAAAAGGAAAATAAAAGCCAAGTGTGGGAAAATTTACCAAGTTATCTTAAACATATGTCACATATATCTGTAACAAATAACTGAAAATACTTTTGCTTTGGACTAAACTAAACTGTTTTACCCGATGAAAGAAAAGAAGAGATGGATCTACACGATGAATCAATTCCATCATTAAAAGGAAGTAAAGTCTTCCGAAAAAGACACGCGCTTCTTGATTTAGGTCAAGAAGTTGTCGTCCAGACCAGCTGTAGGTTGACGAAAAATCTAGAAAAGTCATCACTAAAATCGGTTGGAAATCCACGGACCTCAGCATTAAACAGGGTCACCAAGTGGTCAGATTTATCCTAACCATGAGAAAGATTTATCTCGTACAATGGGGGGGCACCATGCAAATTAGCTGGACAAGACTAATGAATCAGATCCCCAGAAAGGATAATCTCCTTAAAGATTAAAAATCAGCTTTTAAGACTGATATTACTCAATCCTAAAGATTGACCTTAAAGATTGAGAATTACAAACTCATGGAATTCAATGATATCTAAACTCGAGCTTGAACGAGAAAATATTTTGATCAAAATGACAAACCGATTTGTTTTCTGAAAACCCTATTTTCAATGCGTTCATTACCATTGAACGTAAAAACCTAGGAATTCACCTGGAATTCATTAGGTCACCTGAACTAAATCGGGTGTCAACCGTAAGAACGGTGGTTGCATAGTGGTCAAAGACAGGACCTTGTGCCATACCGAAAAATTATAAGGGTGAGCTTTACTATTGCTCCTACCAAGGATAGTAATTGCGTCCGACACGTTATAGACCATAATTAAAAGCATGTCAGGGGACATTGCCTTAACAGTTGCTTGTTCAACGCTTTCCTTTACAACCGGACGGTAGTTTATCGAAAGGTAATATACGGGACAAGTAAACTGGACGTGTTGCTTTCCAAATACAAGGTTAGCAAGTGGGTGACACAAAACAGCAAGTTTTGAGCTAAAATTTTCAATTCTGAAACCCACCAAACCCACAAAAATATTTTGCAAACACCGGTAAAGGGTTATCCCGGAAAACTTATCTAGGGTAAAAACTAGATTTAATTTTCAAAAGATCAAATGTTTTCATAAAGATCCAATTTCCTTAATGGATCTAAATTTTTATAGTCATGTGGGACTGTAAACCATATCGTTACTACCATTGTTTATACCGCCGTATAGAAATCACTGATGTACAAAGTGTGAAGAATAAAGAAGTGATTCTAGTATTTCAAAACGATATTGCTTGAGGACAAGCAACGCTCAAGTGTGGGAATATTTGATAATGCTAAAAACGAACATATATTTCATAGCATTATTCCTCAAGAAAGACAAGCTTTTAGTTGCAATTGTTCTATTTACAAGTGATATTCGTTTAAATAATAAAAGGTGAAGACAAAAGACAGATTCGACGAATTGAAGACGCAAACGACCAAAAAGCTCAAAAGTACAAAAGACAATCAAAAAGGTTCCAATTATTGATAAGAAACGTCTCGAAATTACAAGAGTACAAGATTCAAAACGCAAAGTACAAGATATTAAATTGTACGCAAGTACGTTCGAAAATCCGGAACCGGGACCAGAGTCAACTCTTAACGCTCGACGCAACGGACTAAAAATTACAAGTTAACTATGTATATAAATATAATATAATATATAATTAATTATATTAATTATATATATATATATATATTATATTTATAAATAAAAACCGTCGGCAGAGAAAGACTCCAAAGGGACTGAGCTGTAAATTCATTCTCCGCGACTCGCGGAGTTTGAAGAGGATTTCACCGCGAGTCGCGGAGCCCCCAGTTTTGAAACTCCCTATAAAGCAAACCGAATTCTGATCATTTTCATCATCTTTTTTCTCCTCATTCATACGATATATATATATATTTATAATTTATATTTTAATTTTAATTTTAATTATAATTCTAACAATAAGGGTATGTTAGCGAATATTGTAAGGGTGTAAGTCGAAATTCTGTCCGTGTAACGCTACGCTATTTTTAATCATTGTAAGTTATGTTCAACCTTTTTACATTAATGTCTCGTAGCTAAGTTATTATTATGCTTATTTAAAACGAAGTAATCATGATGTTGGGCTAATTACTAAAATTGGGTAATTGGGCTTTGTACCATAATTGGGGTTTGGACAAAAGAACGACACTTGTGGAAATTAGACTATGGGCTATTAATGGGCTTTATATTTGTTTAACTAAATGATAGTTTGTTAATGTTAATATAAAGATTTACAATTGGGCGTCCTTATAAATTACCATATACACTCGATCGGACACGATGGGCGGGGTATTTATATGTACGAATAATCGTTCATTTAACCGGACATGGGAATGGATTAATAGCCACTAGAATAATTAAAACAGGGGTGAAATTACATTCAAGGGTAATTGGTGTAATTGTTAACAAAGTAGTAAAACCTTGGTTTACACGCAGTCGATAACCTGGTGTATTCATTAAACAAAGTATTAAAACCTTGCTACAATTCGAATCCCCAATTAGTTAGAATATTTAACTTCGGGTATAATAATAATTTGACGAGGACACTCGCACTTTATATTTATGACTGATGGACTGTTATGGACAAAAACCAGACAGACATATTAAATAATCCAGGACAAAGGACAATTAACCCATGGGCATAAAACTAAGCATAATTCTTTTATTACGGAAGTTTAAATAAGCATAATAAATCAACATTACGGAAGTTTAAATAAGCATAATTCTTTTATTTCATATTTAATTTCCTTTATTTTATATTTAATTGCACTTCTAATTATCGCATTTTTATTGTTATTGTATTTAATTGCACTTTTAATTATCGTACTTTTTAATTATCGCAAGTTTATTTTATCGCACTTTTATTATTCGCAATTTCATTATCGTTATTTACTTTACGCTTAAAATTAAGTCTTGTATTTATTTATTATTTTACATTTGGTTTTAACTGCGACTAAAGTTTTAAAATCGACAAACCGGTCATTAAACGGTAAAAACCCCCCTTTATAATAATAATATTACTTATATATATGTTTGTATTTTTATAAAAGTAAATTAATATAGCGTTGAGCTTTGTTTAAAAAAGATTCCCTGTGGAACGAACCGGACTTACTAAAAACTACACTACTGTACGATTAGGTACACTGCCTATAAGTGTTGTAGCAAGGTTTAAGTATATCCATTCTATAAATAAATAAATATCTTGTGTAAAATTTTATCGTATTTAATAGTTTTTCCTAGTAAAATATAAACTATTTCGTATCCCTTAGCTTTGACATCAGCGGTCTGCCGAGAAGAGACACAACTCTAACCGGAATAGGGAATATCACATACAACATCATCGCTTCATCATAATTCATGAAGTAACCGTTCGTGACATAAATTTTTTTCTTTACCTTTTCTTAGATGTCATTTAGGTACAAATTATAGATATAAAACAATAGATGTAAAATAACGTATCCAAGCAACAAATAAATAAGTGGAAAACCTTTATGCATAAACATTCACAATCGCATACCACAATCAGAAAGAAAAAAATACATGAAAAAAATGAATGATAAGTGTTACCTTTATACAATAACTGAACAATGAGAAGTTCTTATTCAGATACGTTGTACAGAAAACCTCTTCATCAAACTATGCATTTAGATGAAGACCCCTAATTGATTTGGACGTGCAGCTTACCCCTTCTCTAAACTCAAGTAGATACGAATTTGATGCCAAAATTACATACCTCTAAACAAAGTCACAACTACAATTAAATTAAACACATTAAAATTATGACCAAATGAAAAACTTGATGGTATAAAAGTTCAATGAAGAGATATGCACTAAAGTTAGCATTGTATGAGTGACACAATACCAATGAGTGGAGCCTATTATATATATATATATATATATATATATATATATATATATATATATATATATATATATATATATATATATATATATATTGAAATGATACAGTGAGAACTTTTGAATGGATATAACTCATAATATCATCTATTTTTTATTTAAGTAAAAAATTAAGACTTAAAATAATAGTAAAATGTGAAAAAAAACCCCTCAACGTAAATAGATTCTACTGCCACAGGTTCTTTCCCTACTTAAATTTTTCATAATATATATATATATATATATATATATATATATATATATATATATATATATATGTATATATATATACATATACATATATACAAGGTTGGAGAATTCGGATCTCGGGGAGTTCTCGTTTGGACTTTTTAGGGAGATTTCGGCATCTCGGAATAATCTCGGAGAGATCTCGGACGTTGACTTACGTTGACTTTATAGTTTTTTTTAATAAAAATATACATAAAAACATAAATATATGTATATTTATATACGTTTTTACGAGATTTTACAAAAATATCCGAGAAATGAGAGAGATTCTTAGAAATTACGAAAATTTTACAAGAAAATCGTACCAATTAGCAAGAAAATCCGAGAAATCGTGGCTTTGACTAAGTTTGACCCATTTAACCGAGAAATCTCGGGAGATGAACATCTCGTCTCGGTTGCCTTCTAAAAACGAGATCTCGGAGGAGATCTCGGGAGATTTACAACACTGGCTATATATATATATATATATATATATATATATATATATATATATATATATATATATATATATATATATATATATAATAAAAACGAGATCTCGGAGGAGATCTCGGGAGATTTACAACACTGGCTATATATATATATATATATATATATATATATATATATATATATATATATATATATATATTCATCATCTATCATCTATCTTACTAAAACGGTAAGATAAGTCCACATAGCAGTACCAGAATCATTCTCACAAATTCTAATTTTCTCCTAATTTTAATTTAAAAATTTCCTAATTTTCTATATGTGACACGTGTCTCTAAATCCCTAAATGATCCGTAATTAGCACAATAAATCCCATTAACAGCATCGACGGTTTCGCATTCATCTTTCCCCTTTTCTAATCCGTATCCTCTCTCTATTAAAAAAAAAAACCCTAAACAGCTTCTAATGATCGATTGCTTCTTATTTCGCCATGTTAGTTAACGTCACCACCAGTCACCACCAATAAATTCCTAGCGAATTTCTGAACATGATGGTACAAATTTCATAGCAAAATCATTCTTCCATGGTGCGCATTCAAAATTAGGGTTCTTAATATATGAATCGATTCATCATCCGCATGTGATACAAGCTTCTCACAAACGGCGACTCATTTTTTCCGACAATCAATTCATCATCCGCTTTCTACATCTAGACCGATACGTCTATATAATATTAGGGGTTCGGTACTTGTCACTTCTGATTTCGTCCTTCTAATTCGTAGGAGATTTTGAGGTATATATCAATTAGTTTTACAATTTTAATCTTTATTGCACTTATAAATTTTGTTCCATGTCGGTTAAACTCCAGGTTCACAAATTCATTATCTTTTTCACTTTTACAGTTCAGTTACGAACATGTTTAAATTGGTATGTAAATTAACATATTCATGAACTAATAGATTACTTTATTCTTTGTTATTAAGTTACATATATTTTCTAATACAATTGTTTTTTTTTTTTTTTGTTTTTTTACAAATACTGTGTTCACAATGTTTTAGGTTTTGAATGTCAATTGGTTCCGGGATAGAACAGATGGTGATGATGAGGTATTGGTTCTAAATTGCACAATTTATTTTGAACATATTATGTTTATGTTTGATTAGAATTCTGAAACTTTGTTTGTTATTTGTATTGAAATAGGTATTGATAAATCGTTAATTCGTTTAAGTGCAGAAGAACATTGCAGCCGTTTAGTAAAATATCATTTGTGACTTTTGGGGTTACATGTTTTCTTTTGGCTGGGAATGGAACGATTTGGAATCGGCACCATTGACATGAAGGTTAGCGTTTTATTTTTTCAGTTTGTATCCATTAAACATTGTCAGATTTGTTGGTTTTAATTTCTAGATTATAAGGTTTGTTTTTTTTACATTTGTTTCATTTTCTTTTAGAAGTGGTAGATGTTGACTTTAATAAATGTGGAATTGATACTTAATTAGTCGATGGGTACTCTTGAGTTGGTTCATAGTTGATAACAAAATTGAAGCTTTCAAATACTTTTATGGGTAGCATTGAAGCTCACTATTTCAATTATTTAAAATATATACCAGTAGTTACTCACCATGAACTCGTGATTTGATGGGGTAGAAACTAATTTCTCGATTTTAAACAGTTGCAGTACAAATCTGTTAATCTATAAATATAATAATCATGCCATATAGTTCAATTAGTTACATGTCAAAAACATGATATATATATATATATATATATATATATATATATATATATATATATATATATATAAATCGTGAAGGGGAATCTGACGTGTCAAGTCATTAGTTACTCTTAAACCCTCTGTTAATTACAATTAGCACTTAATCATGTCACGCTGTCAAAAAAAACAAAGTATACGTTCATCTCTCTTCTCCTATTAAGCATCTCATCCCGATAGAAACCCTAAATCTCAATAAAATTAGGGTTTCATTACGCACTGAAGTGTTTGAAAGTGAAGCCTGACTAATTTCATCGAAGCAGAATCGGCCGATTCAAACTTGCATCTACGGGTTTATTAATATCGACCAAGAATTCGGATTTTACTAATATTTTAAATCTATCGAGATTTGTCTACAGGTTCGTCAATCCTTCTTAATTTTTAAATTCGTAATCGAGATTTGCATATATGTTGTCTTTAATTTTTAAATTCGTAATCGAGATTTACAATAATTCGGAAAAGATATGATATAATTCTTTGATTTTCTGAATAGTTCTTCTTTTGGTTGAACTAGGAATGAGATATAAGAGTGTTCTTTATAAGCTTTGAAATTGTATGGAAAAGGTCGTGGTGATCTCTTATTATACTAAACCTCTACTATAATCATCTCTTCAATTTATCTTCTTTCTCTGTGTAAATGTCAGTTTTATCTATTTCGATGGAAGCGGCGATTTCCTTTTACCACCAGGACATGTTTTAACAATTAGAAATCGAGTTGAAATAACATGAAATGGCAAGGTGAATGTTAACAGTAAATCTGCAGGTGATCTTTTATAGGCTACATTACAAACTTCACCATTTGGTGTGTTTGATCTATTCTCTCTCTCTTTTTTTTTTTTTTAATGTTTCTTTAAGTTAATATTTGCATATTACAAAAGCTAAATTGTAAATGAATAATCAAGTTTAAAGTGGCTTTTATTGTTTACATTGTCTATGAATTGTCTCTGAATATCTCTTAATGTATACAATTCCTTTTGTAATGTAACAGTTTTATGGTTTAAGTTGTCAGCACTGGATGTCTGGATTCTGTCTGTGTGAGGCTCAAACACTCTTATGTACCGTACCAGTAAGTATGCTATTCATCTACATAAGTTTTCTTATTTTTCATACCTGAAACGCAGTTCCTCTCTTAAATGTGTATCTATGTGTTAATTGTTATTTAGAAATTAAGTTACATGTATTGTTTTCGGATGGAAAATAGATCAACCAAAATGGTAGTAAATACAACAGAGTTGTCTAAAATAGTAAAGAACCAAACTTATGCTCAAGGATTGTGAACTTTCTTGGGATAATAATTATCAGATGCACATGTTGAATAGAAATGTATATATACAGAGGTGTCAGTATAGTTTGCCTTCCCTTCGCCATTAGTTAAATAAAGGTACCTCCAAGTATTTACTAAACTAATTTTCAAAGTAATTTTATTGGTCCTAGATGGCATGGTAATACTAATTTGCTTATTTTGATTTTAAGGGTTTCGCAACTAAGTTTAATACTATAATGGATATATATGATGGCCTGTCAATATGGTTTCCTTTAGAAATCCAAGTTTGTGGCCCACACATCGGCATCATTTAGTTTTACCTACTTGGGTCCTGATTTGTAACTTAGAATTTGTGTTCTAGGATGTGGCCTTACAAAGATTAATATTTATATAACCATGCTTGTGTGGGATCATCTAACATAGTGAGATTCCTCTGGTAACACATAACAAATATCTCAACTCATATTTTTTTTTTTCCCTATCCTATCCTACAAGTGGGACTTGAAAATATGTTGAACCACAATTTGATTAATAAATAGGTTTGTATGGTGCACTTACTTTTATCTAAACAAGATATTCAAGTTCACCTGGAATACTGTTGGAAGAGGTCGCGTTTGTCAAATGTCACTTTGTTTAGGCCACGCCAATGGTCCCGTCCAAATTATGAGGTGGTACAATGTCAAACTTAACAGTTTCAATATAGTCTAATTAAGTTCTTTTCAATTTATCACCTTCTCATTTAACACTAAAGCTTAGTATATGCACTATAATAACAATCTTTCGGTGGGTTTTTTAAAAGTCGTGTAACGCGCGGGCTCAAATTTTGATCATATTTAATCATTTAGAGTCTTTTGTTGTTGAAAATTATGAGAGTTGTCATATAGTTGGGTTTATCTTTTTATAGAAGTTATATATCCATCCTAATTTTATTTTATGTGATTATCTTTTAGGCTGTTAGGTTTGTTTAAACCTGGTGTTACAAGGTTGGTTGTTCCAACTGCAATTGCAGGCGATTGATCTCTCATGTCATTTGATAGTGGAAATACAACTAAGACTTCACTAATTGAAAGTTGATTTAAATCAACTACGTTGCTACGTCAATTGGTTTTGTGAGAGGTACATAAACACTTTGAAATTTTCTGGTGTAGGAGCAATAATGCATAACTTTGAGTGTCCCTAAATGGGTTATGATTTTACATCATCTATGATAATAGTGCATAGTTATGATTTATGAATGCTTAAACAATGCATGAGTTACATCATCGATGATAATATCTTTGTTTCACATATGAACGAACCTCTTATTTTGTTTACATATCAATTTTTTGGTATTTATTTATTTTTTATGCTATTGTGAAACGCACGGGCTAAATTCTACATGGACTAAATGTGTTTATCCTGAACAAGGACAAAGAAATTTTAAATGCAACAAAAATGTTGTGTTCAAAGAACTGTTGGAGCACCTATAGTATCAAGTTCGTATCAACTAAATCTTTATTCATACGTATAAAATATTTAACTATATAGTGGTAGGATCAAGTGGGAAGTAACCATTCGGGGGAAGCGGGGGGAAGCAAAAACTTTTTTTTTTCTTCGTTTTTTGAAAAAACTTTGTTCACGAACATTATAGATGAGATGAAAATATGAACATTTAGTAGAGACTTTGTGATAAATGTTTTTATATTGGCGGGAAAACGCTCGAAGAAGTAATATATAACAATTATCGTGTTTTTCGAGCGTATTTTGAGGATTTAGCTATTGGGGTTTAGATATTAGGGTTTAGATATTAGGGTTTATAGGGTTTAGATATTAGGGTTTAGAAATTTAGGGTTTAGGGTTTAGATTTAGGGTTTAGATTTAGGATTTAGATTGAGTTTTTAACACGAACGGTTTAGAGTTTAGGGTTTAGGGTTTAGGGTTTGGTGTTTTGGGTTTATTCCATAAACCCAAAACACCAAACCCTAAACCCTAAACTCTAAATTGGGCTAAATTTTACTTCACCAAACATGAAAAAAATAACGTTCATATTCTTCACGAACAATATTATCTTGAATGTTATTTTTGTCGATCGTTTTCCCGCCTAAATAATAACATTAATCACGAAGTGTCCCTTCTAAATGTTCATATTTTCGTGTGATCTTGATGCCGGAAAAAAAAAATTTCAAAAAAAACGAAAAAAAAATTTTTTTTTGCTTCCCCCCGATTGGTTACTTCCCCATTGATCCTGCCCCTAACTATATATATACTCAATGATATGTACACCGTACAATATTACTTATTAAAAAGGAATCAACTTAGATGTGAAATGTTTCAAATTCAGTATTTACTTATACTTGTATTATCTTTGTAGGTGAGAAAACCTTGGTATATGTGAATGCTCATATTGTTTTTTTTGGGTAAAGGGTTTCCCCGGTGAATATGAATGCTCATATTGTTGTGTGGCTCAACTAACATTTGTTAACTAAATCAAGGTATGTACCTTATACTTTGTAATAAATCATTGCAGTTTCAATCTTATAATAAGTCAATTGCTTTGGTTGTACATTTTGACGCTTTGACCCTTTTTTCCTATTTTTGTTAAACTCAAAAATATTGTTGACAAGTGCCTTTATCCTAACAGGTTATTTTAAGGACAAGAGTTATTTTGCTTATAAATCTATGTATCACTTTCTTTGTTCATTTAATAACTTAAATTTACTTCTAAATGTTTATAGTAACCAGTTATCTCTTTTTAGAAGTAAGTTTCTATTATTTTTTGTACATTATAACAATATTATTAAAACCTAAAATGTCTAGATGTTTGTAATTACATGTTGTGCCATTGATAATACACTGAATGTTATGTGCTATTTAGAATTTCTCATGTTGTTTAATGTTTTGGGTGGCATAATCTTATATATACTATTGAACAGATTGTTTTTCATCACTCAACAAAACATTTATTGTTTCTTAGACTATAGTGCAAATTTTTTTTTTTTTGTTATAAAAAATACTCTATACTCATATTAATGACTATCTATTGTTGAGACTTTTCGCAGTTACAAGTTCTTGAAATACTTAGTCATGATGTTTTGTGTTAACGCAGGATGAATTTTGGATAGATCCAAACCGTTCAATTTCCAATACGTATGAATAGAGGATGTTTTGTCTTGAACACGCCAGGTGATACTTTTAGATCCTGAACGAACAATAATATGGTTTGTATTCTACTGTAAATATGGAAATTACATACCACTCATAAATAATTTGGCCGTTATCGATTTTATATTTTTTATCAAATGGGTAAAATAGGTCAAACTTGAATAAAATAGATCAAATGGAAATGGGTTGAAACTGAATACAAGTGTTTTAAAAATGCATCGAGTCTTCAGTTACCTTTTATTTAGAAAGTTAGATCATGTGATAATATTGTGTTTGTACAAAATAAGGTGTATAATTTCGTATTTGATTGTTGGATTTAATTTGGGTGTTCCGTTTTTTGATCTGCAAGTTATTTTTTTTGTTTGATTTTCATGTATGTTAAAGTAGTTCTAAAGTTTATATATTTTTGGTGTATCATACGATACAATATGTGGCTGCATTAATTTACTCTCATGCTTAATTAATGGATGCTTCTTATGTAATTTTACATTAAAATTAATTTAGCAGTTGCTTTCAGGCTATACGATCTTAGACGAACTGGTTTAATGAAAGAGAAGAGGTTAGTTTTATTTGCTTCTCAGATCTCGATGGTGAAGTCAATGATTACCCAAACTGAACCTTATGGTGCTTTGTATTTCTAATATTTTTGTTTTTGGTATACAGTTAAATGAGATGGTAATAGCTCTATTACACGAGTCATACACGAGTCAGATTTGGTACTCTCCGAAGACGTTATTAAAATTATAGTCGATAAAACGTTCAGTGATGCAGATAGAAATGGGGATGGAATGATATATGAAGAGGAATGGGAACAATTTGTATCAAAAATTCATTTCTCAAAAAGAACATGACCCTCCGAAGCAAGTGTCAAACCGGCCGCGCCTAACCTACATATACTCTTTTAGCTATCTTTTATAATTTTTTTGTGAGATCATTTGCATTAAAATAAAATTAAGGCAACTCCCGGCTGTTTGACCCTTTTCGCTCTCAGTGTTTATTCGGCCCCTTTGATATCAAACACAGCCAAAGTTCGACCCATCTATAAGTATTTGGAACAAATTGATCTTGGTAAATTGATCTCGGTAATTTGATATCAAACACAGCCAAAGTTCGACCCATCTATAAGTATTTGGAATAAATTTATCTTGGTAAATTGATATCAAACACAGCCAAAGTTCGAACCCTGTTTTTTATTCGACCTTAGATTTGTTTATGATACAAGTTGAAATTAATCTTGGTAAATCTTACTTTGCTTGAAGTAACTGCTTATACATATAGTTTGTTTTTATTCATATGTATTATTCTACACACCCTCAGCCCATTTTGACACCTGAAATGTTTATTGATTTTTTTTAATAGTACTTTTTTGGCCATATTTTACAGATCCGGATTTTATTTACTAGGTTTTAAGTTGTTTGATTAAGAGTCACCGTGCAACGCACGGGCTCTTAAAGTCTAATATATATATATATATATATATATATATATATATATATATATATATATATATATATATATAAAAAAATATGTTATATGTTATCATGGAGTAACATATATGACATCATATTGACGACGCTATCTTGTTCGATTCAAACAAGAGTTATCATTTTCCACACAATAATGAAATTATTAACAATGAAGAACAAGTCAGAAGCTATAAAACATGACTTCTTGAAACTTCCTAAATCATGTTTTTTTTTTTTTTATATATTATATATTTAATTTGCAACATAGAAAACATCAAATTTATTTTACTTAGTTTGTTCTTTTATATATATATATATATATATATATATATATATATATATATATATATATATATATATTATGTATTTACATATATTAATAATATATCATTTGAAACTATGTTTTTACTGTTCATGGGTATATTTTATTGTCAAATGATAAATTCGTCTTTTAACGTCCATGCTAGCAATTATTTATTAGTATATATCATTAGAAATTAAAGATTCACCATTCAATCCATTACTTTATTGATAAAAGGTATTTTCGTCTTTCTACACAAAAGATATTTACTGCAGTTGATTCATTTTAGATGAAGAATGCAAATAAAATAAAATCAACTTCGTGTCACTTGTACAAATTGCCACACACACACACATACATATATATTGGGGGTTCAATACAAAAAAAAAAAAGTTACAGAACTACCTAATGTGCACAGATTTACATGTACAATGGTGCACATTTGAAAGGTTTTGTATTTGTGCACAAAAAAACACTTGTACACAATGTTGCACATTAAAAAGGTTATGTATTGAACTTTTGGCTATATATATATATATATATATATATATATATATATATATATATATATATATATATATATATATATATATATATATATATATATAGAGAGAGAGAGAGAGACCGAGGATCCAGTGAAAATTTTTATGGGTGAGAACAATGGAAACCCCGAATTCGAGCAAAGACAACCCACGGTCGATCATTCTTGGCCAAATGCGAATAAAAAAATTTAGATGCATAGAAAACAATTTTTGTTCTACATTCTTGTTCTTCAAACCATGGATTCTGCCCCTATATATATATATATATATATATATATATATATATATATATATATATATATATATATATATATATATATATATATGGCTTTACTTTTATTAACACCAAATTAACTTTGTTTTCTATATAGAAAAAGATAAAAATAGAAATAGATGTTAAGATTTAAGACTCAAACAAGACAAATGATTTATACTAATCACTAACCCACGAACGACAAACGAATAATTAAAGCAAAACGATAAATAAATGACATAAAATTTAATGTGGTTATATCCCAACTCCTAAACACGGAGAATGGTTAAGTCCACGAGCGCAAATCATAGATTTTTCACTATTAATTTCGTGCACACATGTTAGGATTACAATAGGGTGTTTATATATGCATATATAAACAAAGAAACAACTTAAAGAGCAAGAAAACGTGTTTTTCCTCATCAGGCTCCCGAATAGGCTTAAGCCGCGCCGCGGCTGGAGGAGCCGCATCGTGGCTTAAAGCATGATTTCGAAAGTGACAATATTGTAACATTCGAACCTCAATCCAAATGTTGAGCCACGGCGCACCTTAATACTAAAACGCATTTTTCTTCTTGTTTTGATATCCTTCACACATCTAATAATAGAGCTAAACTTATATCTATAACTTGCTTTATATTTATCGTAAACTATTTGTTAATACTCATGAAAGGATATTACGAGTTAAATGAAATGCAAATTTTATATATGTACACGCATGTACTCCATGTTAGTAGGAAGATGACTACCTTAATTAGAATTTATAATATCACTTTTCTATAACAAGACTGTTGATGGCAACGGAGACAGAAGCCAGGACCACCACAGAATATTGTCCGCTTTGGGAACAGCGAGCCACCAACGACTCAACTGCCCTCACGGGTTTAAAACGCGTCCTGTGAGGAAGAGGTATCAAGCCACATATAAGGGCTTTTGTTTTTTCCCCTCCAACCGATGTGGGAAAGGGGTGAAGGTCACCCCAACAATCCCCCCAACATCGGTGTGGTAACCCCGGCTCTGATACCAGTTGATGGCAACGGAGACAGAAGCCAGGACCACCACAGAATATTGTCCGCTTTGGGAACAGCGAGCCACCAGCGACTCAACTGCCCTCACGGGTTTAAAACGCATCCTGTGAGGAAGAGGTATCAAGCCACATATAAGGGCATTTGTTTTTGCCTCTCCAACCGATGTGGGAAAGGGGTGGTCTTAGCGAACCAGGTCTTGCATTAGTGTGTCTAACTGATAGTTGTTTAGATGCATTAGTGAATCTGGACTTCGACCGTATCTGCATGTCAAAAGTTTTGCTTATCATTTCTAGTCGGAAATTATCTGCTTATCATCCTTAGGAAATTACCTGCTTATCATTCTTAGTCTAGACACATCTTACTGCAATGATTGCATGAATAGTGTATAGACAAAATTCGTATCTTAGCGTATCTGCTAATTCATATCTTAGCATATCTGTTACTGTAGACTTTAATAATAATAATTCTAATAATCATAATCATAGTGATAATAGTAATACCTATATTAATAATACTACCAATTCTAAAATTTTAATAAAAATTACTTTTTATTGAATTTGATATAGCTAACAATAATAATAATAACAATATTAGTGAATATATAATAACAATAATCTTAATAATAATAATAATAATAATAATAATAATAATAATAATAATAATAATAATAATAATAATAATAATAATAAAAGGCTACCTTTAAATGTTTTCCCAAAAAAAAAATACTCATGACTGGGCTCGAACCCGAGACCTCTCGCTTGTACAAAACATCACTAACCATCTCATCATTTTTACTTTTCTGATATTAAACGTATCTAATATTTATTTATCTGTTTATTTCTGTTTCCTCTAACTTTTTCATAATCAAACGATCAGGGATCAAATCCTGACTAAATATGTTACCATTTAATTTTTAGATTTAAAAACAGTACAGAAAACATTATTGGATTAATCAAATTATTTAAAATAGAAACAAATTAAAAAAAATAAACTAAAACATGCTATATTGAACTCGTATAAACTTGAAGTTGAATTCGAAATTAGAGACTGTTATAGACCGCGATTTTAACATGAAAAAGGTGTGAAATCATTCTTAAAATCTTTCTGTAATCTCAATTGGACCTAAAACCTCAAACTGGAATCAAATTTCAAGATGAACAATATTGTTGACTTTTTGATATTTAACTTTGACTCGTAAATTTGGATTCGTTAATGTAAATTAAGAGCTGTAAATTTACAGAAAGATTGAGTATAAGACTCCTAACAACACTACGTTTAAGGATTTTGGAATTGAACTCGAAATTAGACTTTTGCTATTCACAGTTATGAACACCAAAGACTTGAAATTCAACCGACAATTTTAGAATGTTTTAGATAATGGTTATAACATGAAATAAGTTGTAAACGACTCCTGGAAACTATATGGATCCTCAATTTAACTCAAAACATCAATTTGATTTCGAATTTCAGCAAGAACATAACGATTGACTTTTTCAAATAAAACTTTGACCTCAAAATCCTTACTCGATACTAAAAATTTGGATTTGAAACTTTCCAGAAAGTTTTAATGAAAGATTTAGAACGGAACTGTATTAATAGATTTTGGAATTAAACAAAAATTCGAAGTTCTTGAAAATTAGAACCAGAACAGAGCAGGTACTTGTTCTTCATTCTTTCTTAATTTATTTCGTGAAATTAAAGGTTGTAAAAGGCTTCTGTGGTTGATATTTGATAATGTATATCGATTGGTACCACTTAACACTGTAATTGATCTTGTTTTATAGCAAATTAAATGGTTGACAGACTTTAATCAGGTACAGACGTAAATAATAAAAAAATAATAGGAGAAAAAGATTGCTAACAGATTTTGAAATATATCTGTGATCTTATTCGATTTGTAACCAGTTAGTAGACAAAAACAAATTTTGATTACAGTTTGATCAAGACTTGAAACTGAATACGTATTCTTTTATTTTTAAAATGGATATAATCGTATTTTTCTTTATATATCTGCAATTTATATATGAATATGTATTTATATAAATCTGATTTTCTATATCTGTATTTATTTATATATAACTGAAATTTATATACATATATGTATATATTTATATATCAGTGTTTTTATAATTATATATATCAATTATATATATATATATATATATATATATATATATATATATATATATATATATATATATATATATATATATATATATATATAATAATAATATTAATTATATAAACATCGATATTAATTTTAATAATAATGATGAAACTAATAATAATAATAATAATAATAATAGAATTGATAATAATAATAATAATAATAATAATAATAATAATAATAATAATAATAATAATAATAATAATAATAATAATAATATCAGTAATATAAATTTTACTTGTACATATCAAGTTTTACATATTCATATATAGTTTTATATAATAATATCAATTATTCAAATACTCATATTAGTGTTTATAATGAAATTATTGTTAATAGTATTAACATAACAATATATTCAAATTTGTAATTAAATTTAGTATATTAAAATTTGTTAAATTTATCCTAGTTATTATTTATATAATAATTTATATTAAGTATTAAACTTATACACTTTATCATAAGTAATACATATATTTATAGAAATCATTTATATGTATTTATTTATATAGATTCATAATAATATTATATATATATTTTTTATATATTCAAATTAATAATAACCTAATTATCCTGTTTATTATATTACATTTTAAATTTCGAATTATATAAAGTATATTTTTATTAATTTAAAATATTTTATACACTTATATTTATATATATTTAAATATTTATTTATACACAATGGTTCGTGAATCGTCGGATATGGTCGAAGTCAAATGAATGTATGAAAGTAGTTCAAAAGTTTTTAGACGCAACATAACGAACTTTGCTTATCGTGTCGAAACCATATAAAGATTAAGTTTAAATTTTGGTCGGAAGTTCCCGGGTCGTCACAGTACCTACCCGTTAAAGAAATTTCGTCCCGAAATTTGAGTGGGGTGGTCATGGCTAACAATAAAAATGTTTTCATGACGAATATGAGTTGATAAATAGAGTTTTATCATCATTGAGTAATACGGATAAGATAATTCGATTACTCGAAGAGTACGAGTGAAGCTATCACTAAATAGTGAAATGAGAAAGACATGTTTCATCATAACCTTTGACTAGTCATGGTTGAATTCCGGAATTCAAGGAATTTAAAGAAAATCTTCGAAATCTAAAAGATTCGATTCTTCGACGAGTAAGGAAATTAAGATCTCTATAATTAAATACGGTGATCTGCCTCGATTACTCCGTCTGATATTCCCATTATAAATTAAACTTTTTTCGTTCCATTATTTTCACCATTCATATACTTTCTTTCTTAGTTCATACATCCAAAAGATTGTGAAAATGCTTAATCCCGTTCTAATCCTTGATATTTTTCTAATTATCATTTCTGTCATCCTTCTTTTCAATCTTCCACCAGAAAAAATCTGTTTACCTCTACTATTACCTTGGGGTGATACTATTCTTAATTCTACCGTGTCTTTATATTGCTATTCGTATTAATATCCACGGTTTGTTATTCCGTTGTTGTTGTTGGGCTTTATATTTTCTCTTATATTTTGGAGTTCTTTGCCTTTTTATTCTCTTCTCGACCTCTAGTAAAGCGAGTAACGGTCCAGAATTCATAAGTATGGAGTTTCGAATGAACTTAATGTTCTAAATAAGAAAGAACGTAATAGCATGATTTGATTTGTCAAATTACTAGAATCACTGAGAATAGAACTATCAAGAATATATTTTCTTGATATGTTCAGAAGTTAAACTGAATGAAAGAGTTATGTAATATGGCACGTGATGACGTTATGATCTGTGAATCATCACGTGCCATTAAAAACTCAGCATGACTTACTGTAATATAATCACGTTGATCAAGTGTCATTATATTATACTAACTCATGCTTCAGTTCCCAACACTACTTCAGAATTCATTCGTAGTTTATACTTAGATTTTTACAGAAATTTCCAATATAATGTATTGCAGATAGCACGAAGAGGTATATAATTTCGGACGAGAATATTTATGAAAATATCTTCAGAAGTATCGAAGATATTTATGATGATATTTTAGAATTTCTAGGTTCGAAAGTTGATACGGAAAAATTTTCCGCAATATTTTAACATGACTTCGGAGTAGGATATTCTTTAAAGATTTCATCGGATCCCGAATTACCTGGATTCTTTGAATTTAGGGTTTGGTCCTTGTATTTGTCCTTGGTCTCCTTCATGGTTAGCTCAATCTATTTTTGCAGTACCAAATTTTCTATCGAGCGTTCCCAATATTCCATTCTTTATTATCAAACTTTTGGCCGTTTAGACCATCTACGATTTTGATGTTTCCTCTGCGTTTAATGCTACCATATCTGAATTATCGGTTATCAATCCTAGGTGGTTTTCAAGAGAATTGTGTTTTTAGATGATTAAAAGCTGATGGTAATATGGTAGAATATAAAAGGTTCCCCGGTAATAATAAAAGAGCACGCATATAAATCAAGGTTATAATAAGGTTGTTTTGAATGAAAAAATCAAAGTTGACTTGTTGGAGCTGTGACAAAATTTGCTAATTTGGAAAATATGGTGCAAAACATACCAGCTTCAACAACATCACCGGCACTAACAGTACCATCAGTAACAGCACCCGTACCATCAACAACACACGCTTCAACATCTCATTCTGTACCTTGATTATAATCATCATACTACGTATCGTTCTACATCAATTATCAGTTAGACACACTAATGCAAGACCTGGTTTGCTAAGACCACCGCTCTGATACCACATGTCAATCATGTGGGGACAACCACCGTCCCACCCAGTGCCTTCCCAGCTAACCGCCTGGTGACCACTGAGTGTACCTCAGATATTGATTTTAGGGCCTGCCTCTCGGCTACTGCCAATCGTCGTAAGGGATCGCAAGGAGTAAGAGTCAATGCTTCGTCACAGGTAACACTGTGAGAACCTCCTTTATGACTAACCCACCACACATCGCGAGGTACTTGACCTCTATATGATACATTTTACAAACATTGCATTCGTTTTTGAAAGACTAACTTTCGTTACATCAAAAGTCGACGGCATGCATACCATTTCATAATTTATCCAACTATAATTGACTTAATAATAATCTTGATGAACTCAACGACTCGAATGCAACGTCTTTTGAAATATGTCATGAATGACTCCAAGTAATATCTCTAAAATGAGCAAATGCACAGCGGAAGATTTCTTTCATACCTGAGAATAAACATGCTTTAAAGTATCAACCAAAAGGTTGGTGAGTTCATTAGTTTAACATAAATAATCATTTTCATCATTTTAATAGATCACAAGAATTTCATTTCCAGTTCTCATAAATATACGTCCCATGCATAGAGACAAAAATCATTCATATGGTGAACACCTGGTAACCGACATTAACAAGATGCATATAAGAATATCCCCTATCATTCCGAGAAATTCTTTGGACATGATAAAAACAACATCGAAGTACTAAAGCATCCGGTACTTTGGATGGGGTTCGTTAGGCTCAATAGATCTATCTTTAGGATTCGCGTCAAATAGTAGACTGGTTTACTAATTCTTAGGTTACCAAGTAAAAGGGGCATATTCGGCTTCGATCATTCAACCATATAATGTAGTTTTGATTACTTGTGTCTATTTCGTAAAATATTTATAAAAGCAGCGCATGTATTCTCAGTCCCAAAAATATATATTGCAAAAGCATTTAAAAAGGGAGTAATGAAACTCACAATACTATATTTTGTAGTAAAAATACATATGACGATATTGAACAATGCATGGTTGTCCTCGGATTCACGAACCTATATCATTCATTTATATATTAAAACGTATACTGGAAATCACATAATTTCATTTATTAATATGTGTTATTTATGTAATTGTAGTTATAATATTCATTCTAAATTTCATTTAACATTCTATATTTATATTATGTCTTAAATTATGTGTTATACATGTTTATTTTGTATATATATATATATATATATATATATATATATATATATATATATATATATATATATATATATATATATATATATATATATATATATATATCTAAAATGATTATTGTAGTTATATCAGTATCTATATATATTTAGTATTATATTAAAAATACCAAATTTTGTTATATGTAGTTATATATATAATGATAATATGTTTTTCATATAGTTATATGGAATATTAATATATCTATAGTATATATAATAAGTGTGTTTTTATGGACAAAATATTTACTGTATATGTTAAAATGATATTTTTGATATTAAAGTTTTACTAGTGATAATAATAATAACTTTATTAATAATGAAAATATTAATAATAATAAGGATATTGTTAATAAAAAACTACTTATATTAATACTAATACTAATAATCGTAAAATGATCCTAATACTAATATTTGATGAAAATAATAATAACTTTGATTATTTTTATAATAATAATAATAATAATAATAATAATAATAATAATAATAATAATAATAATAAAAATGCTAATTTTTAATGAAAAAGATAATTTTAATAATAAAGTAGATTTTGATAATTTTTAACGTTAATGATAAAAATAATACTTTTAATGAAAAATAATAAGAATCACACAATCTAATTAATATCATCATCTCATTATCATCATCTCATTATTTGCGTTTGATATCATCTTCATAATCGTTACTTTTATCATCATCAATTCTATTTATCTTTTATTTACATTCATATTCATATTATAAATTCATTATATTACAAGTTAATATTACTTATCATTCAAATCTCATATTTATTTCTATATCATAATATTGTTAAAGATAATATTAATAATAATAATAACATGTTAAGCAGATAATTACTTATATATATTGAACATTTAACCTCAAAGTATACATTATACCTTTAATATTTTGATAACTTTGGCAAATTATAATTGATCCATTTATATACCTTACACTATATATATTCGAAATATCAAGATTTAGTTATTTAAAGTTATCTTTCATAAAAACTGAATTACTTAATAGTTCATTAATATATTTAATATAACTATATATATATATATATATATATATATATATATATATATATATATATATATATATATATATATATATATATATATACATTTTTTTATTTACAAACAATTGTTCTTGAATCATCGGACATGGTCAAAGGTATACATGAACACAGTTCAAAGTTTTTGAGATTCAGTTTAACAGACTTTACTTATCGTGCCGGAGACATATAAAGATTAAGTTTAAATTTGGTCGGAAATTCCCGGGTCGTCACAGTACCTACCCGTTAAAGAAATTTCATCCCGAAATTTGAGTGAGGTGATCATGTCTAACAACGAAAATGTTCTCATGACGAATATGAGTTGATAAATAGAGTTTTATCATCATTTAGTAATATGGAAAAAACAATCCATTTATGTGAAGAGTACGAGTGAAGCTATCAGAAAAGAGTGAAATAAGTAAAATAAAATTCGTCTTAACTTTTGATGTTGTCTTGGTTGAATTCCAGAATTCAAGGGATTTAAAGAAAATCTTCAAAATCTAAAAGATTTGATTTTTCAGCGAGTAAGGAAATTAAGATCTCTATAATTAAATACGGTGATCTGTCTCGATTACTCTGTCTGATATTTCTATTATAAATTAAACTCTTCCGTTCCATTATTCTCACTATTCCAATATTTTCTTTCAAGCCCAACAAAAATAGGCCCAAATATTGTTTGACTTGGTCAAGCATTGGAGGGCATCTTTATTTCAAACTTGTGCAGCTGTCTTCATACATAAGAGTGCAAGAGAGATCAAGAAAAAGAGTCAAAACCCCAATTCCCGTCTACAGTGACATCACGCCAGAAAACCTTCGATCCCCGAAGATCCGACCGTTGAATCTTCACAATTTTTGGGCTGTGTCTTCCTGACATCAGTGCCAACATTTTCTACTGTTGAATTCATCTAATAAGGTCTGTAGGTCCTGTTCTTGCTGCTTGAACAGAGAGCAGATTTTTGGGTGAGATAATTCCTCTTTTGTCTTTTAGGTTGTTCATATACTTGTTGATTGTTGTAGTTCAAGAGTATGATGATGTTGTATACCTCTATATGATCTAGAGAAGACCTATTGTATTGTTCTCTTTGTTGATGATAGTGGAATTTAAGTGGCTTACAAGTCCCGTGGTTTTTACTCTCGATTTTGAGAGGTTTTCCACGTAAAAATTCTCGTGTGTATTGTGCGTGCTCGATTATTGCTATTAGCTAATTTGGTACTAAATTGGGACTGATTTGGGTTGGATTTGGTATAGCTTATTTGTTAGCATCCTCACGGTTTCATACGGGTCGGGAAATGGTTGTTAAACGGATGTTTGTTTCCGTTTTGTAGATTGCCCGTTGTGACTATTTTCCCATCAATTGGTATCAGAGCTTAAGGTTATTTGATTGACTTGTGTGAAAGATGGAAGCTAATACAAGTAAGATGGTTAGTTTAAATGGTTCAAATTATCATGTTTGGAAAGGTAAAATGGAGAATCTTCTTTATGTGAAAGATTATTATTTACCTGTTTTTACTGAGAGTATGCCTGAGGGTAAGTCTGAAACTCAATGGAAAATTTTTCATAGACAGGTATGTGGGTATATTCGGCAGTGGGTTGATGATAATGTAGTGAAACATATTACTGGGAAGACTGATGCTAAAGCCTTATGGAAAAAGCTTGAACAGTTATATGAACGAAAGACTGGGAATAACAAGTTGTTCTTAATTAAACAGTTGATGGGTTCAAAGTATCATGATGGGACTTCTATTACAGATCACCTAAATGCATATCAGGGTATTATTAATCAGCTTGCAGGAATGGGTATCAAGTTTAAGGATGAGGTTCAAGGTCTCTGGTTACTTGGTACGTTACCGGACTCTTGGGAGATTTTTAGGACATCTTTGTCCAACTCTGCACCGAATGGTATTATCACCATGGAATTGGCAAAGGGTAGTATTTTGAATGAAGAGATGAGAATAAAGTCACAAGGTTCCTCTTCACAGTCAGATATCTTGGTCACAGAAATGCGGGGGAGAAGTCATAGTAGAGGTCATGGTAAAAGAGGCAAGAATCGTAGTAGCTCAAGAAAAGGAAAGTTTTTTAATGTTGAGTGCTATCATTGTCGTGAAAAAGGGCACACAAAGTGGTATTGTCCACAGTTAAAAAATGAGAAGAAAAAGGCATATGACAAGAATAAACAAAAGAAAAGTGATGGTGGTGATGATGATAAGGTTGAAGTTAACGCTATCACGGATGAGTTTTTTGTTTGTATTGATTATGATATGATCAATCTTACTCATGATGACACGAGTTGGATTGTTGATAGTGGTGCTACATGTCATGTTGCAATATGTAGAGATCACTTCTCATCTTACACTCCAGGTGACTATGGATTTGCTAGGATGGGTAATTCTGGGTTATCAAAGATCGTTGGTATTGGAGATGTTTGTTTGAAATTTGACACGGGAATGGAGTTAGTTTTGCATAATGTAAAACATGTTCCAGATATGAGACTTAATGTTATTTCAACAGGCATTCTTGATGATGATGGTTATTATAACGGTTTTGGTAATGGTATTTGGAAACTAACTCTTGGTTCTATGATAGTGGGAAGAGGCAAGAAAGACTCAAGATTATATATAACGCGTCCGAAGATCATCCAGAACATTGTTAACGCAGTGGACAATGTTGATTCTACCGAGTTGTGGCATAAAAGACTTGGCCACATGAGTGAAAAAGGGATGTCTATCTTATTTAAGAAGAATGTGTTGTCGGGTGTTAGTGATATTAATTTGAGTAAGTGTTCTCACTGTTTGGCAGGGAAACAGACCAGAGTTGTGTTTAAGAGTCATTCTCCTTTTCGAATGGAGAACGTACTTGATCTAGTACATTCGGATGTGTGTGGGCCTATGAAGACTAGGACACTTGGTGGATGTTCCTACTTTATTACATTCATCGATGATCATTCCAGGAAGGTGTGGGTTTATACCTTAAAGTCAAAGGATCAAGTATTTGAAAAGTTTAAGGAATTTCATGCACTAGTTGAAAGGAAAACGGGGAAGAAGCTCAAGTGTATTCGGACTGATAATGGCGGTGAATACATTGGGAGCTTTGATGCTTATTGTAAGCATAATGGTATTCGGCATCAAAAGACTCCACCAAAGACACCTCAGTTGAATGATTTAGCAGAGAGGATGAACAGAACTTTGGTTGAGAGAGTTAGATGTATGCTTTCACATGCAGGGTTGTCTGATTCCTTTTGGGGTGAGGCTTTAAATACGGCAGTTCATATTATTAATCTAACCCCTTGTGTACCTTTGCGTTTTGATGTTCCTAACAGGGTTTGGAGCGGCAAAGATGTTTCTTACCATCATTTACGAGTCTTTGGATGTAAAGCATTTGTTCATGTTCCCAAAGATGAAAGGTCAAAGCTTGATATGAAGACTAAGCCATGTGTATTCCTCGGCTATGGTGAAGATGATTTTGGGTACAGGTTATATGATCCAGTTCAGAAGAAACTTGTACGAAGCCGAGATGTTGTGTTTACAGAAGATCAGATGTTAAAAGATGTTGATAAGACAGATTCAGTTCCTCAACCTAGTGCTTATCTTGTTGATTTGGATCCCCACAACATGTTGGAGATGATGTTCATAATGATGAACATGGTACTGATGATGATTATGCTCCGAAGCAGGTAGAGATTTCAGTACCAGATGTGCCCCAATTTATCCCACTTAGGCGGTCTACCCGAGACCATCATCCTTCTGTTAGATATTCTGCTGATGAATATGTACTACTCACTGATGGGGGAGAGCCAGAGTGTTATGCAGAAGCTATGAAAGATGAGCATAAGAAAGAGTGCGGTGAAGCCATGCAAGATGAGATGAATTCCTTACATGAGAACAATACTTATGAGTTGGTGAAGTTACCTAAAGGCAAGAGAGCTTTGAGAAACAAATGGGTATTCAAAGTGAAGACAGATGAGCTTACTTCACAACCAAGGTACAAAGCTAGGTTAGTTGTTAAAGGATTCAGCCAGAAAAAGGGTATTGATTTTGATGAGATTTTCTCTCCGGTCGTGAAGATGGGATCTATTCGAGTGGTTCTTGGGTTAGCTGCTAGTCTTGATCTTGAGGTTGAACAGATGGATGTCAAGACTGCTTTTCTTCACGGTGATTTGGATAAGGAAATTTACATGATGCAACCTGAAGGTTTTCGGGTTAAGGGTAAAGAAAATTATGTTTGTAGACTTCAGAAAAGTCTATATGGGTTGAAGCAAGCACCGAGACAGTGGTATAAGAAGTTTGAGTCGATTATAGGAAAGCAAGGCTACCGAAAGACAACTTCAGATCATTGTGTTTTCTTTCAGAGATTTGGTGATGATGATTTCATCATATTGTTGTTATACGTTGATGATATGTTGATTGTTGGTAAAAATATTAAAAGAATTGCGCAGTTGAAGCGAGAATTGAGCAAGTATTTTGTAATGAAAGACTTGGGACCAGCAAAATAGATTCTTGGCATTCGGATTTCTAGAGATAGAGGTGCTAAGACGTTACATATATCACAAGAGCAATACATTGAAAAGGTGCTTAGTAGGTTCAACATGAAGAATGCTAAAGTGGTTAGTTCCCCTCTTACTACCAACTTTAAGCTAACAGATAGAGATTGCCCTACTTCAAAGGAGGATGTTGAGGAGATGGACAAAGTTCCATATGCTTCAGCGGTTGGTAGTTTGATGTATGATATGGTGTGTACTAGGCCTGATATAGCTCATGCGGTAAGTGTTGTTAGTCGGTTTATGTCAAATCCGGGTAAGAAGCATTGGGAAGCGGTTAAATGGATTATGAGATACTTACGAGGTACTTCAAAGTTAGGTATCACATTCAGAAATGGAGAGCCGGTGCTTGTTGGTTATACAGACTCAGATTTGGCAGGAAACAAAGATAACATGAAATCCACTTCTGGATATTTGATGACTTTCGCAGGGGGAGCAGTTTCATGGCAATCAAGGTTACAAAAGTGTGTTGCATTGTCTACAACTGAGGCTGAGTATATGGCAGCAACAGAAGCGTGCAAAGAACTATTGTGGATGAAAAGGTTTCTACAAGACATTGGGTTTAAGCAATCACGATACGTGGTTCTTTGTGATAATGAGAGTGCGATTCATTTGGCTAGAAATTCTATGTATCATAAACGGATAAAACATATTGATGTGAGGTATCATTGGATTAGAGAACGTCTTGAAGATGGTTCGTTTGAACTTGATAAAGTTGATACCGATGATAATGGTTCTGATATGTTCACAAAGGCTTTAGCAAGTGAGAAGCTCAAGGTATGTTGCTTGATCGCCGGAATGGCGATCCCTTCCTCATAATTGGAAAGGGGGAGATTTGTTGGGTTTTTTATTTGATTTCCATTTGTGTGGAAGTTTTAGCCCAATATTTCAAGCCCAACAAAGACAACTTTTTCCCCTTGTAATGCAAGTCCACAATGATATGAGCGGATCACGGGTATGACAAATCAAGAAAATGACGAGTTAACCATTTATAATGATCTTTATTAGGAATCAGAATAATGCATTGTAACAATTATTCTTAGAGTTGTTAGTCTTGTAGACTTGATCAAGTCATTAATTTGAAAATATTTTATAATTACAGAAAAGAAGACGATTCTTTCAAATTTTTTCAAATTAATTGTTAACTACTAAATACTATTATAAGTTTTTGATATCTAAAGCCTTCTAGTTACAAGTCAATAAAATACTGAGCAGTAAACTACGAGTAGTTGTTACGTAGTACTTGTTAGTACAACGGGAGATGATATATCTCCTTCTCTTTTCACTTCTTCCACCAATATTTCATCATTTTTTTTCTAAAATACCCCTCTACAAATTATAATAAAAAGTTTTAAAAAGATTATGTAAGTTTATCATTAATGACATTTTAAGAATTTTGGGTGGAAGAAGTAAAAAGAGAGGTGGATATATCATCTCCTATCTCTTAAATGTATTTTTTTAATATTTAAAGTTCAATATATTAGAAATATAACAAAAATTAAGGTATATGTTTAATTAATCTATGTATTTCTCTAAAAGAGATGGAGTTTAGAGTTATGTCACATTTCATGTGCTTTATTTTTTTATTTAGTCAATAATTGGTTATTTATTACAGAATTATAAACTATGTTAGTTAGTTAGTTAGCCGCCTAACTAAAAGTTAAATATAGCAATCATTTGGTGTGGTATACAACTGATAAGCTTTCACTTAATCACTTTCTCAAACAAACCACGTAGATATATTTTTTCTATATTAAATTTCCAAAAAGTCGTTTTCGAATAAAGTTGAATATATCCGTAATCCGTTCCATTTAAAATATGAAAGTATATACACTAAATAAGTAAATAACCATATGCCTTCATCAACTAATTATGCTCATGAATTGAATTAGTCAAACAAAGTGCAGATAGTTAAGCCTTTAATCAACTTTTTAAGTAAAAATATGATTGCTATTTTGTGAAATGTTATAAGAATAACAAAAACACAAATCAAATTCACTTGTTGCAAACACTAGCTTTCGATTGGATTTCGCGAGGCTAAAAGGCGTCAAAATGGATTGACATACTTGACTCTCTAACCCGCTCGCCTATGCTGTGTGATCGACTCATTTTGGGCCCGGTTGCACTCTCTGTAGCCGGGTTTCAAGCTGTTCTACGCATGGGTGTTTCCGAGTGCCATTATCGTGCGGACTCTATTTTGCATATCTTCGTGTTTTGTTCAATATTCTCTTATACAACTTCGTGATTTCCCCTTATGCCTCAGTATGTTTTTTGGCATTTTGGATCCTGATTATATATATATATATATATATATATATATATATATATATATATATATATATATATATATATATATATATATATATATATATATATATATATATATATATATATATATATATATATATATATATATAATCTTTCTTGCTTTAAAAAAAAAACCAATATCATTTGTTGCATCTCATCAATCTCTTTTTTCCTTCTCCTTTTCAGTCCGAGTGATCTAACTCGCTATGTGAGTTTAATTTTAATTTTTCTATAAATTCATATTCTAGCATTGTTTAAATTTATATTGTAGCATTGTTTAGTATACAAGCTTTTAAGAGTGTGTTGAAAAGTAAGTTCTGAAAAAATAAAATACCTAAAGTTATTTTAATTTAAGAGCTTATTAAATATTAAATGTGAAATAGCATAATTGATCTTATTTCTGTATACATCATTTATTTTTTGTCATGACTGTTTTCCGGTTTGGGTTACTTCATTTTATTAGAAGGGTTTTTTGGAATTTAGTTTGTTTCTTGGTTTTTATGTTGTTTATGTCTCTATCACCAACCATTTTAGTCTTTATCTTTCCTATCCATGAATATAAAATCCTCGTAGTGTGTTTGGATAACACAAAATAAGAGCTTATATAGGAGCTTAAAAAAGTAGAGCTTATGATTTTAAAAAGCTTATAACCCAAAATAAAGTAGAGCTTGTTATAATTCAGTAGGCTTATAACTACCTTTAGTGGTTTGATTCTTGATGTTATAATTCAGTAGGCTTATAACTACCTTTAGTGATTTGATTCTTGATTAAGAATACTAATAATGAAGTGTAAGAACAAAGATGATAATGGAGAAAGAAAGAAACACTTTGTAAGTGTGTGAAATGGTGCAAGTTTAATGCTTGCATTCATGAGTATTTATAGCCTAAAATCTCAATATAAAAATACATACTTTGTGTACCAAAATTGACTATATGTATACACCAAAATTGACTATCCATATCTATATTATTATTATTATTATAACACTCCCCCTTGGATAGCAATTTTATTTTGTTGAAGATCAACTATAAATTACTGCCTCGTTAAAAACCTTGCTAAAGAAAACCCAGTGGGAAAAAACTTTAGCTAAGGGAAAAAGAGTGCAGCATGGAGTTGACTCCCCCTCAAGTAGACATCGCTTCAGCTGTTACATCTTTTGAACATGTCTCATGCCAATGTTATGAACGTGTGTTCTGAAAATAGCAGTTGGAAGTGCTTTCGTGAAAAGATCAGCAGAGTTTTTGCTGGATTGAACATATCTCATTTCAATCTCGTTGTCCTTAATGAGATTTTGAGTGTATGAGAAGAATCTAGGAGGTATGTGTTTGGTTCGGTCACTTTTGATATACCCTTCTTTCATCTGTGCTATGCAAGCTGCATTATCTTCATAGATAATTGTTGGACTTTTATCGCGTTCTAGTCCACAAGAATCAGTAATGATTTGTGTCATTGATCTCAACCAAAAACATTCCCGAGTAGCTTCATGTAATGCAATCACTTCGGCATGATTTGACGATGTAGCAACAAGTGTTTGTTTTTGAGAACGCCATGATATTGCAGTACCTCCATTTAGGAATACATATCCAGTTTGAGATTTAGCTTTATGTGGATCAGATAAATAACCTGCATCTGCATAACCAACCAAATCTTGTTTTGATTCGTTAGAATAAAATAATCCTAAATCAGTAGTTCCTTGAAGGTATCGAAATATGTGTTTGATCCCATTCCAGTGTCTTTTGGTAGGAGCAGAGCTGAACCTTGCCAAAAAATTAACTGCAAAAGAAATGTCAGGTCTTGTACGATTTGTAAGATACATAAGAGCTCCAATTGCACTAAGATATGGTACTTCTGGTCCAAGAATGTCTTCTTGATCTTCACATGGACGAAATGGATCAGCTTCAACATTGAGTGATCTAACAACCATAGGAGTACTTAATGGTTTTGCCTTGTCCATATTGAAACGTTTCAAAATCTTTTCAGTATATGTTGTTTGATGTACAAGTAAACCATTAGGCATATGCTCAATTTGTAAACCAAGGCAATACTTGGTTTTTCCGAGATCTTTCATTTCAAATTCTTTCTTTAGAAGTTGAATGGCTTCATGGATCTCTTTATTTGTACCTATGATGTTAAGATCATCAACATAAACAGCTATGATCACATATCCGGATGTTGTTTTCTTAATGAAAACACATGGGCAAGTAAGATTATTTGTATACCCTTTGCTTATCAAGTAATCACTTAATCGGTTATACCACATACGTCCCGATTGTTTTAACCCATATAAAGATCTTTGTAATTTAATCGAATACATTTCTTTGGGTTTTGCATTTGATGCTTCTGGTACCTTAAATCCTTCAGGTATCTTCATATATATATCACTATCAAGTGATCCATATAGATAAGCAGTCACAACATCCATGAGATGCATTTCTAAATTTTTAGAAACTGCCAGGCTGATTAAGTATCTAAAAGTAATTGCATCCATAACAGGGGAATAAGTTTCTTCATAATCAATTCCTGGTCTTTGAGAAAAACCTTGAGCTACAAGTCTAGCTTTATACCTTGTAACTTCATTTTTCTCATTTCTTTTTCGGACAAAAATCCATCTGTATCCTACAGGTTTCACATCTTTAGGAGTGAGAATGATGGATCCGAAAACCTTTCTTTTATTGAGTGATTCTAATTCAGCTCGTATTGCTTCTTTCCATTGAGCCCAATCATGTCTATTTTGACATTCAACCATAGATGTTGGTTCTGGATCATCATCATTATTCATGATGTCATACGCAACATTAAATGAAAATTTCTCATCAAGATTTTTCATTTCATTTCGGTTCCATAATATTTTTGAATATGCATAATTGATTGCAATTTCTGTATTGACATCATCAATCTCCTCTGCAGTAGGAGTACTGATTTGTGGTTCTTCTTGAACACTTTCTTTTACTTCATTATCAGCTGATTTTCTTTTTCGAGGATTTTTATCCTTTGAACCAATTGGTCTTCCACGTTTCTGACGTGGCAAAGATTCATGAGTGACGTTATTGCCAGCTTTTGGAATTTCAATTCGAGCTGGAGTATTTACTGCTGGTATATATGATTTTGTCACCGTTTTTGTATCTGTAAATGCATCAGGCAATTGATTTGCAAGTTCTTGTATATGCATTATCTTTTGAACTTCTGTCTCGCATTCTTTTGTGCGAGGATCAAGATACTTTAATTGAGGTTCACACCATGAAACATCATTTTCTTTATTTTTCATTTCTCCCCCTAATCTAGGGAACAATGTTTCATTAAAATGACAATCAGCAAAACGTGCTGTAAAAACGTCACCTGTCATAGGTTCAATATACCTTAATATTGAAGATGTTTCATATCCAACATATATTCCCAACCTCCTTTGAGGACCCATTTTTGTACGTTGTGGTGTCGCAATTGGAACATACACTGCACAACCAAATGTTCTAAGATGGGAAATATTTGGCTCTTGACCAAAAGCAAGTTGTAGGGGGGAATATTTATGACTTGCACTTGGTCTGATGCGAATCAATGCAGCAGCATGTAAAATTGCATGACCCCATATAGATACAGGGAGTTTTGTTCTCATTATCAATGGTCTAGCGATTAACTGTAAACGTTTAATCAATGACTCGGCTAAACCATTTTGTGTATGCACATGAGCAACAGAATGTTCAACAACAATTCCTATAGACATGCAATAGTCATTAAATGCTTGAGATGTAAATTCACCAGCATTATCAAGTCTCACCCTTTTAATGGTGTAATCAGGAAAATGAGCTCTCAATTTAATAATTTGGGCAAGAAATTTTGCAAATGCCACATTACGGCTTGATAACAGACAAACATGAGACCATCTGCTAGATGCGTCTATTAGAACCATGAAATATCTAAATGGTCCACATGGTGGATGAATTGGTCCACATATATCACCTTGAATTCTTTCAAGAAACATTGGTGATTCTTTCTCAACCTTAAGTGGTGAGGGTCTAGTTATCAATTTTCCAAGAGAGCAAGATGTACATGGAACCATTGTATCATGATGGATTTTTCTATCCTTTAGTGGATGTCCATGAGTACATTCAATAATCCTTTTCATCATTGTTGATCCTGGATGGCCTAATCTGTTATGCCATAAACTGAATACACCAGGATCAATATATTTTTCGTTAACTACCATATGTATTTCTGGTACATTTATATGTGTATAATGTAATCCAGAACTAAGTCTTGGCAGTTTTTCAACCACATGACTCTTGTCAGTGATACTTAAATATTTCTCATTTTCTGTTGTCACTGACTGATAATCATACCCGTTAAGGTATATGTCGGAGAAACTCAATAAATTTCTGCTTGACTTGGGAGAAAATAAGGCATCATTTATTAAAAATTTTGTACCATTTGGTAGTATGAAATTTGCCTTTCCTATCCCTTTTATCAAGTTAGCAGGTCCTGATATTGTATGTATAGTTCCTTCCGTTGGTTTTAGATCAATAAAATATTTCTCGGATTTAAGTATAGTGTGTGTAGTTCCACTGTCTGCTATACAGAGATCTCCACCATTTGATTGATGTTGTATTCCAGCAAAATTCATATTGAACTTCATATATAAGAAATAAATAGTGAGTACATTAATATTACACAATATTTTAAACGCAAATAGATAGTACTGAAACATTTAGCAAACATAATGACAAAGACAGACGATATTAAATCGTTTATTTTTCGAAAGACACACAACTTAAACATTCAAGAAATCTTCATATAAATCAGATGGTTTCTCAGTGACTGTTGGATCGACGTTATCCACAAAGTTTACTTCCTTTTCTTTATCTTTCAGCGAATCCTGATACATCTTAACAAGATGTTTAGATGTTCGGCAAGTATTAGCCCAGTGGCCCATTCTACCACATCTGTAGCAAGATTCTTCAGAATTTTTAGAAGAATTTTCTTCAACATCTTGTTTAATGGGCTTGTTTTGTGGTTGATATTTATATTTTCGTGGATTACTATTTCTTTGACCACCACGGCCACGACCACGACCACGTCCACGCCCATTACCATTACCATAAGGATGGTTTCTACCATAGTTATGGCTTTTGGCATGATGATGGTGATGGTTATTATAACCACGACCTTGCCTGCGTCCTTGTCCCTGTTTATAATTATTTGCAGTATTTGCTTCAGGGATTGCAAGTGTACCAGTAGGACGGGATTGCTGATTTTTCATTAATAGCTCATCATTTTGCTCTGCAACTAAGAGATATGAATTAAGTTCAGGATATGTTTTGAACTTTAGCATTCTCAAATTTCTTTGCACTGTGATGTTTGCAGCATTCATTGTGGAGAAAGTTTTCTCCATCATGTCTGCATCACTAATTTCATGTCCACAGAATTTAAGTTGTGAACATGTATTATACAGAGCTGAGCTGTATTCATTTACTTTCTTAAAGTCTTGGAACCTTAATGTTCTCCATTGTTCCATTGCAGCTGGAAGTAAAATTTCTCTTTGATTATTGAATCTGCTTTTGAGACCTTCCCATAAAACATGGGGATCTTCTACAGTCACATAATTATTTTGTAAGCATTCATCAATATGTTGATGAATAAAGCAACATGCCGTAGCTTGTTCTTTTTCAGAACAAGTGTTGTTTTCATTTATGGTTTCAAGAATGCCCATTGATTTAAGATGCATTTTTACTTTTATAACCCATGGCATGTAGTTGTTTCCAGTTGATTCTAAAGGAGTAAATTTAAGCTTTTCCAGATTCGACATTTTCTATTATCAAAAATTAAAACAAACATCATGATAAATTAGAGTCAATTTATATTCATAAGTATATAAACATTAAACATAAATTTAATATAACATAAATGATAAGTAGGTGACAGTGTCGACCATGTGTAAGCAATCATAAATAAATGTTATATAACAAAAATATAAATATTAGTAAACATAAATGAAAATTTGGCGACAGTGTCGACCATATATTTTTTCAGGTGGTATAACCGACCTATATCATTCTGGTGGTATAACCGACCATATATCATTTTGGTGGTATAACCGACCATATATCATTTTGGTGGCAGAGCCAACCATATTTAGTATTAAGATTATCGTGCTGATAACGTGTTATAATTCAGTAGGCTTATAACTACCTTTAGTGGTTTGATTCTTGATGTTATAATTCAGTAGGCTTATAACTACCTTTAGTGATTTGATTCTTGATTAAGAATACTAATAATGAAGTGTAAGAACAAAGATGATAATGGAGAAAGAAAGAAACACTTTGTAAGTGTGTGAAATAGTGCAAGTTTAATGCTTGCATTCATGAGTATTTATAGCCTAAAATCTCAATATAAAAATACATACTTTGTGTACCAAAATTGACTATATGTATACACCAAAATTGACTATCCATATCTATATTATTATTATTATTATTATTATAACAGAGCTTACTCAATTATAAAGCTTGAAAAAGAAGCTACTTTACAAGTAGCATAAAATATAAGATCTTAAAAAAGTAGGTTTAAAAAAGTAGAGTTTATGATATGTATTATTACTAAAAAGCCCTTCATTATTATTTTATATATTATTATTAATACCATCGTCATCACTATCATCATCTCACCATTGTAATTGTCGGAATTCTTCAGATTTGAACTCTTCTTAAGCAAAATTCAGTTCCCGGCAAAAACTAGTAACCGTCGGAATTCACCGAAGCACACGATGGTTCACGGCAAATTTAGCTTATTCCTTCAAATTAGAAGACAAAAAGCTGCAGATAGATACGTTAAATTAAACTAAACACTTCTCCAATATTACTTTTTCCGCGTAAGTGCTTGATCAAGCAAACCAAATCGTTTCTGTCCTTAATATTTTCGGGCCAAAAAATTAAATAACTCGATCAATACATAAATTTAGCCTATGAAATGCTGCATACTCCTTCACATAATGATTTTAAAGGTTTCTCCTTTTCTAGTATGTTCGAATTCATACTATATTTTCAAAACACCAAAAAGCCAATAGAAGTCAAAACCGGATCTACAAAAGAAACAAGAGCAGTAGCGGTGATTTTATGTGTGTGTCGCGAGTTCAATGTGTGTATGCAGTGATTTTATGTGTGTGCAGTAGCAGTGATTATATGTGTGTGCAGTAGCAGTGATTTCAATGTTGGTGTTTATGTGAGTGTCGTGAGTTTTACAAAAGAAACATGAGTAGTAGGATTGATTTGATGATAATATTGCAAATCAAAACAATATACAAACATAATTTAGTGTATTGTTTATAAATTTGTTCTTCAATATATGTTTTTTTAAAAGAATGTTTTTGGTGGGTTTTGGTTTATTGGTTAAAGGTTTATTTGAATGGTTTGATTTGTATTTTTTTTGATTTTGATTTTGATTTTGATTTTATGTTTATGATATTGAAGGGAGTTGTAGTGAGGTTTAATTTTGGTTGTTTGGTAGAAGATGAAAATGAAGAGTCAAAAGAAAAGATGAAGATTGTAACATCCCGTTTTCTCCGTTTATGATATGTAGGTGTGTCGTGTATGTACGATTGGTGTATGAAGGATTCGAGGCGTATTCATGTGTTAAAGTTCTTGTACGCGAGAAAATGATCAGACCGTGTTATATGTCGCGGCGCGGAGAAGGGTGTCGCGGCGCGACAAACCAAACAAATCAGAATCAGGAGACATGGTAAGGCAGACATCAAATCGCGTTAAATGTCGCGGCGCGAGGATTGGGCCGCGGCGCAGCGTTCTGGGCGGACTGGTACCAGGTTTTTGTAATTTTAAATGAGGTTCAAGGGCATTTTGATCATTTCGCGTGTGAGCCAGATTTGAGATCTTAATCTCATCCATTCATTTCATTCCTTTATTTCTTTTTCCTTTTCTTTCTGTTTTTCTCTCAAAACTTCAAAACCCCATTTGATTCAAAGTGAGATTTGAAAAGGAAGGAGCGGGATTCGATCTTAAGCATAAGAGGCAACTGATGATGTAGCGTGAGGGTACGAAATAGTATTATTTTTAATACAAAATACTACAAAATATGACACAAGTTTTATTAATTTACGGATGGGATATACCTAAACCTTGCTACAACACTATAGGCAGTGTACCTAATCGTAGAGTAGTGTAGTTTTTAGTAAGTCCGGTTCGTTCCACAGGGAGCTGGTGAAGTTAACGCTATATTATTAAGTTTATTTGTAAAAATATATATATAAATAAGTAGTAGTATTATTATAAAATGGGGGTTTTACCGTTTAATGACCGGTTTGTCGATTTTAAGCGTAAAAATAAATGACAAAAATTAAAGTGCGTAAAATAAATTGCGATAAATAAAATGACAGAAAATAAAATTGCGAGTAATAAAATGACAGTAAATAAAGATACGATGAGAAATACAATAAAAGAATTATGCTTATTTAAACTTCCGTAATCATGATGTTTGACGTGTTGATTTTAATTTATTACCATGGGTTAATTGTCCTTTGTCCTGGTTTATTTGATACATCTATCTGATTTTTGTCCATAATAGTCCATCGGTCATAAATATAAAGTGCGAGTATCCTCGTCAAATTACCCTTATACCCGAAGTCAAATATTCCAACTGATTAAGGATTTAAACTGTGACGCAGTTATCACTTCTGTCAACAATTACACCAGTTATCACTGTATGTAATCCACCCCTGTTTTAATTAGTTTATGAATATTAATTCATCCACTTGATCAGAATGAATAATCAATTACCCAACCCAATTGATTAATTAAATGATTATAACAGATTCCATATGAACATCACTAAATAGGACAACCATAATCATTATTAATTATTAGGTTAATTAATTTGAAGATAGGTTCGACAGACTCCAATGAGTTGTCACTCAATTAGACAATACCCCCCATCTATTAATAGCCCATAGTTCAATTTCCACAAGTGTCGTTCTTTTGTTCAAACCCCAATTATGGTACAAAGCCCAATTACCCAATTTTAGTAATTAGCCCAACATCATGATTACTTCATTTTAAATAAGCATAATAATAACTTAGCTACGAGACATTAATGTAAAAAGGTTGAACATAACTTACAATGATTAAAAATAGCGTAGCGTTACACGGACAGAATTTCGACTTACACACTCAAACGATCTCTATCATAAATCTTATTATTATCATAATTTAAACTTAAAATTAAGATTATTGTTATATCTTATTACATTAACATTATGATAGAGATATAGAATATAGATATTGATAATTGATATTGATAATTGATCGAAGAAAAAAGATCGGAAAAAAAATTCTTCCTCTCTTCATCGAACGTAATATAGCCTTTTATAGGCAAATTAGAAATTGAATTTTCATTTACGACCCCTGAACTATGCTCAATTAACAACTTTTTATTATTTAATATTATTCTTATTATGAATTATTTAAATATTATATTTTATTCTTGTGCATAGTTGACTCGTAATTTTTACACCGTTGCGTCGAGCGCTGAAAGTTGGTTCATGCCTCGGTTCTGGATTTTCGAACGTCCTTTCGTATAATTTAATATCTTGTACTTTGCGTTTTGTAACTTGTACTCTTGTCATTTTTAGACGTTCTTCATCAATAATTTGAACCTTTTTGATTGTATCTTGTACTTTTGAGCTTTTTGGACGTTTTGGTCTTTCAAATCTTCGTTTTTGTCTTTAAATCTTCATTTTCGAGCGATTTGCGTCTTTCGTCTTCGCACTTATTTATTTAACTATTACAACTAAAAATAAGGAAATTACATTTAAAAACTTTACATATTGGAACGATATTGCTACTAAATATATGTTCATTTGGAACACTATCAAATATCCCCACACTTGAGCGTTGCTTGTCCTCAAGCAATACAGAACTTGAAATAAAAACATACATGAATCACTTTTTTATTCATCACATTTTGTACATCAGTGATTTTGATATAGCGGTATAAACAATGACAGTAATGATGGTTAAAGGTGGGTGTGTCATCCACAGTTGCCTTGGGTTTAGGTCAACGACACTTGCAATCAAATAGCCGATTTACTTTCGGTTTCCAAAGCAAAGTGCACATTTGAAAGACGGTTTACAGTCCCACATGACTATAAAAATTTAGATCCTTTAAGGAAATTGGATCTTTATGAAAACATTTGATCTTTTGAAAATTCAAGCTAGATTTTACCCTAGACAAGTTTTCTGATTTGATCCATCATCGGTGTTGCAAAATATATTTGTGGATCAATATTTTGGCTAAAACTTTTAGGTTCGTGTAATCCACTGCTATCCCGGTATCGGAAAGCACACATCCAGTTTACTTGTTCCGTATATTACCTTTCGGAAAACTACCGTCCGGTTGTAAAGGAAAGCGATGAACAAGAAACTGTTAAGGCAATGTCCCGTGACATGCAGATGATTATGGTCTTTTAACGTGTCGGATGCTAGAACTATCCTTGGTAGGAGCGATAGTAAAGATCATCCTATGATTTTTCGGTCTGGCACAAGGTCCTGTCTCCGACCATGCTATGCAACCACCGTTCTTACGGTTGACACCCGATTTGGTTCAGGTGACCTAATGAATTCCAGGTGAATTCCTAGGATTTTACGTTCAATGGTAATGAACGCATTGAAAATGGGTTTTCAGAAAACAAATCGGTTTGTATTTTTGATCAAAATATTTTCTCGTTCAAGCTCGAGTTTAGATATCATTGAATTCCATGAGTTTGAATTCTCAATCTTTAAGGTCAATCTCAAGGATTGAGTAATATCAGTCTTAAAAGCTGATTTTTAATCTTTAAGGAGATTATCCTTTTCTGGGGATCTGATTCATTAGTCTTATCAAGCTAATTTGCACGGTGCCTCCCCATTGTACGAGATAAATCCTTCTCATGGTTAGGATAAATCTGACCACATGGCGACCCTGTTTGATGCTGAGGTCCGTGGATTTCCTGCTGATTTTAGTGATGACTTTTCTAGTTTTTTTCGTCAACCTACAGCTGGTCTGGACGACAACTTCATGACCTAAATCAAGAAGCGCGTGTCTTTTTCGGAAGACTTTACTTCCTTTTAATGATGGAATTGATTCATCGTGTAGATCCATCTCTTCTTTTCTTTCATCGGATAAAACGGTTGATTATCGTTCAAAACAAAAGTATTTTCAATTGTTTGTACAAAAATATGTGATAGATAGTTTTTAATTGAATAACTTGGTACATTCTCCCCACACTTAGTTTCTTTCTTTGCCTTTTTATTCTCCTTTATTCTAATTTAAATGAATTCAAGCGTTTTAAGTTGTTTCTCAATTTATGTCCTTTTCGAGGTAACGATAATTTCGGTATTAACACCTAGTTTTCATCGTTCATAAATATGTATAAACATGATTTTGAGTTCATTTAATTGAAAATTTTTCAAATTTTCACAAAATTTGGCAAATAAACCAAGTATAAACCCGAGAGAATTTATAACCCTTCCCCACACTTAAGATCATGCAATGCCCTCATTTGTATGAAATCAGACTCTAATTATAAATTCATGAGGGTGATTAGTGTAGAAAAGTTATTGGAAATACCGAGTTTGCAAACATGTTGTTTTATATCACATTTGATATTTTGCGTCTTGTCGTCAAAATTAGAAGCTTTTGCTGAACTTAATGACATTCTTTGAAAGTGCGCTGTTTTACCCTATTTTGTACATAACATAAAATACAAACATACATATACATATTTTTGAAGTTTGGTATATTACCCTACTTTCAAAAATTTATAATATTTAATATTTTTTTTTTTTTTGCATACTTTAAATCAATAAAATTAAAAATAATGATAACAAAATTTGTCGTCCCGCCCTCGGGTAAAGCAATTTCGGCTCAACGACCTAGTCTTCAACTCACGACGAATTTTAGAAATCAGTTTTTTTTAAACTTAATGAAATAAAGTAATTTTTTTTTTTTAAAATCACACAAAAACTTAAATTTGAAAAGCATATTAATTTCATATAAAACCTATAAAACAAAAAAAATCAGAATGGAGGGAGAAAACTAGTTCTTTAGTGTCTGCTAGCGGAAAAGACCAATCGGATTCCATTCTCGGAACTACACGAGAACAGAACAACTAACTCTAGACATCATTTTCTTTTTAGAACACTTGAATCTCCCCACACTTAGGTAGCTGTGGTGTCAAAATTGTGATTAACTTCATCGTCAATTTCTCTTGGTCCATAATCAACTTGCATATCTGTGACTTTTTCTTTAAGCCAGTGCCCGGCTTCTTCCGTAATATCCCATAATTCAACTAGCTTCGCCTTTTCTTTAGGCGACAGATTGGATACTAACCGGTTACATAACTTAAAGTTCCCCTTACTTCTAGCATCAATAGCCCGTTTATAAAGTTTCTTCATTGAACTGTTAATAACGGGGTCATCTAATTTCGTATCAACAACGGGGTTCTTTGTTATCATGTCATCCTTAGGTGTTACTTCATTTTCCCCACACTTAGGCGTTTCATTATTGTTTAGCACTACCGTTGGAGTTGGTAAAACAACATGGTTATTACCAATCGTTTTTACTGGTTCAACGGTTTTGGTTGGTGGAGATTTAGACTTTCGAATCATAAAGGTGATCGATTTGTCACCACTTTTAAGTGTCATCTTACCATTTCCTACATCAAATAACGCCCCGGTGGACGCAAAGAATGGTCGACCTAAAATTAGAGGAATGTTTGGGTCCTCTTCTATGTCAATGACAATAAATTCGACTAGAAAGGTTAAATTACCTACTTGAACGGGTAGGTTGTCAGCAATTCCAACTGGGTGCTTAATGGTTTGATCAAAGAGTCGAACACTCATATCCGTTGGACTTAACTCAACTACACCTAATCTCTTATATAATGAAAGAGGCATAACACTTACACTTGCACCTAAATCTGCTAGTGCATCATACATGACACAATCACTAAGTAGACAAGGAACAATAAATTCACCCGGATCACCTACCCTAGGTGGAGGTTTTGGTGGAACTGTCTTCACCGGATTTATATTTACGGCTTTTGTTTCTTGCACTTTCTTATTCTTTTTCTTCTTCTTCTTTCCAGAGGTATCACAATCTTTATTACCTATCACTTGCTCATACTCAACTCCTTTTCTTGGAAACGGGATGGGTGGTTTGTATGGTGCCACCACTGGCTTTACATACTCGGGTGGTGGTGGTGTAACTTCTTCATTGTTACTCTCATCTAAAACCTTCCCATCTTCTGATGCTGGTTTTTCAGAATTCGTTGAAACCATATTAACATTCTCATTCCGAGGATTTACTTCAGTATTACTCGGTAGCTTTCGTTGTTCCCTCTCACTCATCATGCTAGCAAGAGTACCTACGTGTTTTTCTAGATTCAAAATGGAAACTTGTTGAGTTCTTAATGACTGATCAAACCTCTCATTCGTTTGGGTTTGAGATGTAATAAATTGTGTTTGAGATTCAACTAGCTTTACCATCATTTCTTCTAGATTTGGCTTTTTCTCTTCGGTTTGTTGTGGTGGTTTATACAAGTTAGGTCTTTGTTGATTGAAAGTGTTGTTTTGAGTTGGTTGGTTATTCGGACCTTGTTGGTTGTACGAGTTATTGTTTGGTCCATTTGGATTGTAAAGAATGTTTTGATTTCGATTGAAGTTTAGCTTTGGCGGTTGATAATTATTTTGATAATTATTTCCCGGCCTTTGGTTCATATAGGAAACATTCTCTCGTTGTTCCATCGTTGGTTCAATGTGACAATCTTTCAATAAGTGTGGTCCACCGCATTGCTCACAACTGATTCGTATTGCGTGAATATCTTTATTCATCTTTTCCATTCGTCTTTCGAAAGCATCTATTTTTGCGGAAACGGAATCAAAGTCAGGGCTAGAATCGGCTCTAGCCACTTTAGATGAACGAAAGATATCTTTTTCTTGGTGCCACTCATGCGAGTGGGAGGCTGTGTTATCAATAATTTTGTAAGCTTCAGTTGCGGTTTTCTTCATAATGGATCCACCGGCTGTTATGTCGATGTCTTTTCGTGTAGCAACGTTGACACCTTGGTAGAATATTTGTACTATTTGGTAAGTGTCTAAACTGTGTTGAGGACATCCTCTCAACATCCTTCCGAATCTTGTCCACGCCTCATATAATGTTTCATTTGGCTTTTGCGCGAACGTAACAATTTCTCCTTGAAGTCTCACGGCTTTAGATGCCGGAAAAAATTGTTTAAGAAATTTTTCAACTAAAACATCCCATGTGTCAATCGCCCCTTCAGGTAACGATTCTAACCAATCTTTGGCTTCTCCCTTTAAAGTCCAGGGAAACAACATGAGATAGATCTGCTCATCTTCCACTTCTCGGATTTTGAATAGTGTACAAATTCTTTTAAACGTACGAAGGTGTTCGTTAGGATCTTCATTCGGTGCACCACTGAATTGGCATTGGTTAGTTACCATGTGTAGAATTTGTCCTTTGATTTCATAATCTGACGCATTAACTTCTGGCTTAATAATGGCGTGACCTTGGCCCGTGCGTGTGGCTCTCATTCGATCTTCCATACTTAGAGGTTCTAGATTTTCCATGATTGGAAGTGTTGTATCTGAATCACTAGAGGTTTCTGATTTAATGGTTTCTTCCTCAACAATCTCTGTTTGAATGATTGGTGGTTCCGGAGGAATAATTAATGGATCAGGGTCTCGGAATTGTCCCTGAGTATTCTCCGGATTCTCAATTGTGATATTGGTTTCAAAAACTGGATTATCGGAAATTTGAGTTGAAGTACTCGGTCGACTTGATGACGAGTCTAAAGAAAAATCAACGGCAGCTATATTTGTTAAACGATGTCTTGATCGAGTTACAGGTGGTGAACGTACAAAAGGTGGTGAACGTCTTGCTCGGTGCATTCACTGAATATCCTATTAGTTTTAAAAAGGAAAGAAAAATTATAATAAGTTATCCAACCAATAGACTTTTCTGATTTTGCCCACGTTTCGAATAGCCAAAAGATGCAGCAGAGGGGCAGGATTCGTTTGGTCTCAATATAATTGAGGACTGTTTGGCTCCAATAACCCGGTCCACGTACAAATCCAACTATTACTACGAACCAGAAAATTTTGATGTCTATCAATTTAACCACTTAAAATAAATTTTCGTAATTTTAAGAAATTTAGAGAAGAAGTAGAAAAAAATTCTAAGTCCTAAAAACTAGAATGGCGAGAAATAAGAAAGAAATAGATTGCGCGTCGAAAAATGTCGAAAAATAAAAGGTCGAAAAATAGGCGTCGAAAAATAAAAATAAGAAAGTAGTGCGAAATACGGCGTCGTAAAATTCTAAAGCACCTAAAACTTAGTCTAAGGAATAAGCACTTAAGGGATTTTACGGCAAAGCCTAAAAATTCTAGAAGTAAAAATAACTATGGCAAAACTAAACTTAATACTAAAAGTTGCGACTATAGTCTAAAAATCTAAAGGTAATAAAACTAAAAAAAACATTTTTTTTTATAGACAAAATTTTAAAAATATATATATTTTTTTTTTAATAATTTTTTTTTTTTTTTTTTTTTTTTACGTTTTTTTTTTTTTTTTTTTTTTTTTAAAAAAAAAACGATTTTTTTTTTTTACAAAATTTTTTTTTTTTAAAACGATTTTTTTTTTCTAATTCATTTACTATTCATGAATAGTAAATGAAAATAAATTAATTAATTTACTATTTACATGAAAGCGACATGATAGCAATTATTAATTATAAGTTACATAATATACCCCTGAAGTATTTAATAAATACGACTTTTGTTTTTAAAATTTACGTAAACTTTTGATTCTTAAATATTTTTATATTATTATATTCTATTTCAATATTATTATATTATTATATTCTATTTCAATATTATTATATTATTATATTTTATTTCAATATTATTATAATTAAAAATATAGCGTTTTAGCGTTCCCCGGCAGCGGCGCCAAAAACTTGATGATGTAGCGTGAGGGTACGAAATAGTATTATTTTTAATACAAAATACTACAAAATATGACACAAGTTTTATTAATTTACGGATGGGATATACCTAAACCTTGCTACAACACTATAGGCAGTGTACCTAATCGTAGAGTAGTGTAGTTTTTAGTAAGTCCGGTTCGTTCCACAGGGAGCTGGTGAAGTTAACGCTATATTATTAAGTTTATTTGTAAAAATATATATATAAATAAGTAGTAGTATTATTATAAAATGGGGGTTTTACCGTTTAATGACCGGTTTGTCGATTTTAAGCGTAAAAATAAATGACAAAAATTAAAGTGCGTAAAATAAATTGCGATAAATAAAATGACAGAAAATAAAATTGCGAGTAATAAAATGACAGTAAATAAAGATACGATGAGAAATACAATAAAAGAATTATGCTTATTTAAACTTCCGTAATCATGATGTTTGACGTGTTGATTTTAATTTATTACCATGGGTTAATTGTCCTTTGTCCTGGTTTATTTGATACATCTATCTGATTTTTGTCCATAATAGTCCATCGGTCATAAATATAAAGTGCGAGTATCCTCGTCAAATTACCCTTATACCCGAAGTCAAATATTCCAACTGATTAAGGATTTAAACTGTGACGCAGTTATCACTTCTGTCAACAATTACACCAGTTATCACTGTATGTAATCCACCCCTGTTTTAATTAGTTTATGAATATTAATTCATCCACTTGATCAGAATGAATAATCAATTACCCAACCCAATTGATTAATTAAATGATTATAACAGATTCCATATGAACATCACTAAATAGGACAACCATAATCATTATTAATTATTAGGTTAATTAATTTGAAGATAGGTTCGACAGACTCCAATGAGTTGTCACTCAATTAGACAATACCCCCCATCTATTAATAGCCCATAGTTCAATTTCCACAAGTGTCGTTCTTTTGTTCAAACCCCAATTATGGTACAAAGCCCAATTACCCAATTTTAGTAATTAGCCCAACATCATGATTACTTCATTTTAAATAAGCATAATAATAACTTAGCTACGAGACATTAATGTAAAAAGGTTGAACATAACTTACAATGATTAAAAATAGCGTAGCGTTACACGGACAGAATTTCGACTTACACACTCAAACGATCTCTATCATAAATCTTATTATTATCATAATTTAAACTTAAAATTAAGATTATTGTTATATCTTATTACATTAACATTATGATAGAGATATAGAATATAGATATTGATAATTGATATTGATAATTGATCGAAGAAAAAAGATCGGAAAAAAAATTCTTCCTCTCTTCATCGAACGTAATATAGCCTTTTATAGGCAAATTAGAAATTGAATTTTCATTTACGACCCCTGAACTATGCTCAATTAACAACTTTTTATTATTTAATATTATTCTTATTATGAATTATTTAAATATTATATTTTATTCTTGTGCATAGTTGACTCGTAATTTTTACACCGTTGCGTCGAGCGCTGAAAGTTGGTTCATGCCTCGGTTCTGGATTTTCGAACGTCCTTTCGTATAATTTAATATCTTGTACTTTGCGTTTTGTAACTTGTACTCTTGTCATTTTTAGACGTTCTTCATCAATAATTTGAACCTTTTTGATTGTATCTTGTACTTTTGAGCTTTTTGGACGTTTTGGTCTTTCAAATCTTCGTTTTTGTCTTTAAATCTTCATTTTCGAGCGATTTGCGTCTTTCGTCTTCGCACTTATTTATTTAACTATTACAACTAAAAATAAGGAAATTACATTTAAAAACTTTACATATTGGAACGATATTGCTACTAAATATATGTTCATTTGGAACACTATCAGCAACTTTGTTCTCCTCGTTCTTGGCTTCAAGGTGATACTATCTGTAAGCTCTAACTCCGAACTTCGTTTTCGTGTTCTTCATCTAAATTTAGGGCTTTTGATTGTATGTTCATACATGGAACCCCACTAGTTGTTAATGGAAGATAATAACTAGGATTCGGGTTTATTAGTGATGAAGGCGGGTTTTGGGTTGGTTGATGATTTAGCCTTGTTTAGGGCTTTAAAATGAGTGTAATCACTATGATTAGTGATTATGGAAGTGTCGGAACTCATTTGGGTGTGTTGGGTTGACTAATTTTGAAATGGGTCAAAATTAGGGTTTTGGTGTCAAATTAGGCAAGACAAGTGTTTAACACTTGTGTTCGGGTTTAATTGGCTTATTAGGACCATTGTCACCAATGTTAGTGATTATTGGTTAGTTTGGGCGCGGTTTGTGCTTTGAGGTGCATTTGGGTCGAGATTGCACTAGTTGTCAATTTGGGTTGGTTTGTAAATCCACCCTAATTGTGTTGTTTGTATTGTGTTAATGGAATAGGTACATTCCATCGGCGGATTATTCGGTAGCATTCATCAAGACGACAAGGTGAGTGTTAATATCCTATGTGCATATATATGTGTAGGATGGGTGCGGGTCGGGTGAAGTGGTTCTCGGTTATAGAGCTCACTTCACATATAGGTGGGTCTGATGGACTTGCGTATAGGTCCAATTGGCGCGGTTGTACGTATTGGTTGACCACCTTTGGCGAGGTGCACATTTTGTGTGTACGATATCACATGGTCTTGTGATGTGGATAATCCCGATGGCGTGAGATTTGGTATTTGAAATGCGGTTGAGTAACCCCGATGATGTGGATTTGTATAATCCCGATGACGTGGGTTAGTTGTGAGAAGTGAGTCACGTGTGGATGCGGATTCACGATGACGCGTGTAGTTCGGTCATCTTATTAAGGTAGTGATCTCGTGTGGTTGCGGATTACTAAGGCTCGTGTAGTTCGGCCAACCTCGATGTTGTTGTGTTATTGTAGATAGTAGTCTCGTGTGGATGCGGATTACTAAGGCTCGTGTAGTTCGACCAATCTTCATTTTGGTATTTGGTTTTCGGTACTCAGGTTAAGGGGTTAACCTTGGGCGGTTTACGCTTTGTTATATATATATATATATATATATATATATATATATATATATATATATATATATATATATATATATATATATATATATATATATATATATATATATATTGTTGTATTGTTGTGATGTAGCTAACCCTCCGGGTGTAGCTTATTGGCGTTGTTCACATCGTCGTTGGTGAATTTATATTTGTTGATGTATATTTAGCTTGTTGCTTAGTGATCGTACGGTATGCTTAGTTTAGCTTGCCTTTATGCTTGGATGCTCCGGTATGTGATATTTTGATTTGTTGTGTGGCATGTCCATTTTATGCATATATATGTATGTAGTATATTTTCACTCACTAAGCGTTAGCTTACCCTCTCGTTGTTTACTTTTTTTATAGATTTGCATGGAGACGGTGGCTCGGGTAAGCGTGGGAACTAGTGGACTTGCGTAGTTTGCTTTAGAAAACGTGCTTATGGATTTATTAGGATTGGGTAGCATATCCCCAATCACCATGCTCGGTTTTGTTGGAATTTAAAATAGTCGGGTCGTGTTTGCCCGTTGGATATTTAAACTATGTATTAAATGTTTTAAAAGTTTATTGAACTTATTATTTGTGTTAAAGATGTTTTCGGAAACATAATTGGGACCTAAATATTAATGTATTAAAGAAAAAATTTTACGGGCCGGTTTAAATACTGGTTGGGTTGTTTCAAAGATGGTTTGTTTGTTGCAGAAGAAAAAAATGAAAAAGAACAAAAATACCCTCACATGCCTAGGGTTAACGGATAAAGTTAACAGACGTCACAAAATTGGACTATCCGTGTAAAAGATACAAACTTCTGGACTTCTCAGTTGAAAAATCAAAATGTGTTTTTGTGTAAACTACAAGAAGTGTGTAATTTTGTCTTTATTTATTTATTTTTATTATTATTAATAATTTATATTTTGAGTTTAATGTATGTACGTATGCATACAAGCGTGTTAATGCAGATGAAGATAATGATTAAAGAGCTTATCAAATTTACTAATGATTTGTCAATAACACTAAGCTATGAAATCCGAATATGTCTAATACATGGGAACGATTAAAGAGCTCATCAAACTTCCTATCACGTTCCACTCTATTTTTTAGTTTAGTTTTTGATTTATATTTGAATGTTGTTTAGATTTGATTTTGATTGAATTGAGTTTTAATATGATAACTTTGTTTGAAGTTTAATAAATTAAGGTTTTTGAATTTGGGGTAAGGATGTAGGGTAAGGAGAATGATGAGAAGACAAAATTACCCTCATGTTTGTTGCACATGAGGTTAGTTAACGAAGCTTGACTAACGTGCGTTAGAGTCAGGTACTAATCGTGCAACAATTTCAAACATTAGGTCCATCCCTAAAAAATACTTTAGATCCATACAAGAAATTTAAGCAAATAATGGCGTAATTTTCCGTTATAAAAAGTGGATTTTCTTTGATCGTGTTTGGTTCCTTTCAGTTTTTTTTATAATTGTCTGTATTGAATATTTCTTGACAAAATTGCACATATAGTCCTTGTGGTTTGTACTATATTGCACGGTTAGTCAAAGTATCAGTTTTTGATGTGGATAGTCCATGTGGTTCGCAAAAGGAGCAAGGATAGTCCAGTTCACTAAGTCCGTTAATTTTAATGTTGAATTTTTGTCATGTGCCAAGCATTTTAGGGCAAAATGTCTTTGTATTTTTCTTCTCCACCTTCTCCATCTTATTCTTCCCCAAACACCATTCAAAACTCTATCATCATCTTCCCCAAATCAATACGATTCAAAACTCACTAAATTAAAAATTCAAATACACCTAAAATCACTCATCTAAAATAGAAAAAAAAAAGATCTACGACTCTGCCACGATCTTCTGTTTTAAATCTGAAATCCCGCAAATAAAAACAGTTACTTTACCCAAAGAAGCATCATAGTTTTACTATCCAACATCTATCAATGTCTATTGTGACGTATAAATAAAAAATAATACATTCAAATTCAAAATTTAAAGTCACATGACTATATATGTTACTCCATATATACAAAAACCATATATGAAACTTTTAAATGTAAACCAATTGAAACAACGGTAGCAAAGATGGGTTTGGATCTAAACTCGAAAACACCCAAATCAAAATATTGAAGAATGCTTGTGAAAAATTTATTAACTCCAGCTGTTCAAACCCAGATTTCGACAATTCATACCCTAGCCCTACTCGTACATTGGGCCATAAATGGATTAAACGACGACAAAATGGAGCATGCTCAAGCACACGCCGCCCGTGCTGCGACAATTCGTTATTAAGGTGACGATGGTGGAGCCTGCAAACCTTGCTGGAAGTTTCGATACCGTAAGGTGGTGGTGGCGGAGCCTGCAAACCCGGTGAGATATTTAATTAGGGTTTACTTTTTTTTTTTTAATTGATAAGCCTCTTTTCAGGAAAGTATAGATGAATGTGATGTAGATGAATCGTTTGAGCTAATTTTTGTGGCTTCAGTTGATGAAGATGAAGAAAGGATGGAGATGAGTTTATGTATGTTTTTTCAAAAAGGGTGTATGTGTTTGATGAGTGAACATAACTTATCGCGGGTTTTTCTTTTGTCTTTGTTTTTTTAATTATGATTTATGTTTAGTTTTGTTTATTGATCTTGTTTTCAAAATTTAGGGTTATCATTTTGGGTGATGAATATGAAGATGAAGATGAGATATGGAATTAGAGGAGAAGATAGGTCAATTGACGAAAACACCGTCACATGCTTGATACGTGACTAAATTTTAATTGAAAAGTTAACGGAGTTAGTGAATTGGGCTATTATTGCTACTCTTGCAAATCACATGGACTATATACATCAACAACTGATAATTAGACTAACCGTGTAATATGCTACAAACTACAAGGACTAGCTATCCGGACAATTTTTTTTAAGTAAAGAGAACTTTATTAATAAAAGATAATGGAATATTACAACATATATATACACAGATGGAATGCCAAAATTCAAAACGATAGATTAGAATGAACCTTAATCCAAGACAAACCACCAAATAATTACATGCTCTAGCTATTATCAACAGAATAGATTATGAGCTTTTCTAACGACGTGCTCAATCGATACCTTCCCTATCATTCGATGGAGCAAAAGCCCGGATCAATTAGTCAATGGTGCCAAACAAGTGCGACTTTTTTATAGCGATTAGATCCACTGAAAGCTTTTAACTTGAATGTCATTGAGGATTGTTGTCGGGTCCCATCTTGAATTTCTAAACATTTTATCATTGATATAAATTGATAATAAAGTGTAAACTTGTCAAATTAGCTTGCTTGACTCAGATATTATGATACCATCGTTATTATTAGCAAACTAGTAAAAGACCCAGGCCCGCTTTGCTGGACCTTAATATCGGACAGGGCCAGATACAAAAGAAAAAAAAAATTGAGGATGGCCCAGATTAAAAAAAGCTATATAAAAAACTTATAGAAGGAAGGGTTTGATCCCGTGACCTCTTGTATTTTAAAGGATGCCTAACCACTTGATCTGGGGCTGACTTTCTATCTAGTCGCAAATAATATATTATATAAATAAATAAATATATATATATATATATAACTCGCTGCGAAAATTAAAAAAAAAATAACTACAGGACAAAAAAGCTGATGTCATGCTGACGTCAGCATGACATCAGTCGATTTACGGTTCCCACCGAAAAACCTCTTCGGCGATTATACTTATTTAAAATTAAAATTAAAATGTTTACTCGATGTAATTCACTTTAAACTTGTTGAACATCACCATTTTAGGAATAGTTCCAAATTGAATATTCCATATTTCCATTCCATTACTATGATTAGAGAAATCAAGTTAATTGGATATTTCATTACTATAAATAGAGAAATCAACTTGATTATAGTAGTTTATTTTGTGAGTAGAGTGAACATTTATATTAGATGATAGTAAGCTTTTATAATTATCAATTATTCATTCCGTCTCAATTTAATAGTCTCTATTTGACTTTTCAAGTCTTTCTTTACCAACTTTAATTTATAATATCTTTATATCTTTATTTATGTTATTATTTGATGAGAGCTTTAAACATGTTTTCATTTAAGTCAACGTATGTAAAGAAAGAATTGAGAAGTGAAACAAAGATTATTAAATTAAAATGGACGGAGTATAATTTTGGTAAGGCACTTAATTTATGGGAAATTCCCCAAAATATATTTTTTTATAAAGTTTTATTTCGAAATACACTTTTTGTAAACAAATTGTCTATTTACACCACTAGGTCGACCGCCCTTTGGGTCGGCTACCCCTTTACCGGGTCGACTGTCATGACTCGGAAAATTTTGACTTATTTTGAACCAAATCTTTGTGTAATTTAATATTTTCGACACGATAAGCAAAGTCTGTTAAGTTGAGTCTCAAAATTTTTGAACTATTTTAATGAATCCATTTGACCTTCGACCATTTCCGACGATTCACGAACCATTATTTGTAAATAAATGTGTATACATATAATATAAATATAAATATATGTATATATAATAACTTAAAATAATAATATATGATATAATTAAATTGTTATTTAACATAAATTTATATATATATAGAGAATATATTAAATATAATTATTATTTAATGATTGTAATACTCGTTGGACGTTTCGATTTAGAGAAGTTTAATTCGAACTTATGTGATTTTAAAATAATCGGTGATCCGAAAATTGTTATAAATTATAGCTTTATTAAAAGTATATTTAAAATATATTTTGATAAATTTTAATACTCTGTACATTTTTTTACTTGGGACTGAGCCCTAATAATTAATCAACTTTTTATGATTGATTTTACATCCTAATAGACCGAATTAAATAAATATAGTTAATTTAAAAATTTGAGATTTTTCTGAATACTTTTATCTGCTACTAATTATTAACAGAGTACGAAATAATATCCTAATAAAACTACCGATAATGTCAGACAACTTAAATTCACATGATTCAATCGATTGTTGTTTAACTTTGAAATTTTCATATGATATATTATATAGTATTATGACAGTACATATATATACATATATATATATATATAATATATATATATATATATATATATATATATATATATATATATATATATATATATATATATATTAATTTATGCAAAATAATTACCAACTTGTTCCTTGCTTTTCTTTTCTTGAGCCCACTCCAAAGACTAACTCCTAATTGATACTGATAGACACTAGTACTAATATCAGATATTTTGTAATCTCACATACATGCAAACAACTAGATATAATATATATATATATATATATATATATATATATATATATATATATATATATATATATATATATATATATATATATATATATATGCCTCTGCGAGAAATACGATGCTTAACTCTTTCTATTTCTATTTCAACTTCATCACCAAACTAGCTTATCTCTTTACTCTTGCAACCATTTCTATTTTTGTTTCAAACGTGAATTAATAACCAACACCATCGGATGTCAAACACCACTTTCGTGACTTTTCTTCTCGACAACTATCATCACCCACATCAAACCCAGTTACTACTCATATATACTACCACTATATCCATTCCCTGCTTCGATTAGTTTAAACCTCAAACCCACAACCATCGTGATCAGTTACAACCACCAAACACGAGCCATCCTCTTTCATTACTACTACTCGAAGCTACAAACCACCTGCAATACCGTTGCCATAGTCTTCTATTTTCTGGTTACTAGTGATGTCGAAGCAAGACAAGACCAAACATCAACCACTTGTCACCATCATCGACACCTTCACCACCGCCACTCTATAACCATCACCGGAGTCACCATCACCTTAAACCCACTAAACCCGTCACCTCATTTACTATATCACCACCCTCACTACCATCAACGACCACCACACACCACCTTGTCCTCCATATATCTTTCTTACGGTTGTAAACATCAACCATCACCTCACCACCATTACAACGTTACCACCACCGTAGAACACCTTAATCCGCCACTTTTCTTTCTCACTCCCTCTCCTCTCCATGAAACCATCGCGCCACATTTTTATTTTATTTTTTTTGTTCTGCTTCACGATTGTAAACCAAACTATCGCCACCACAAACACCTTACTTCCATCACCATAACCACCACCATATGTGTAACGACCCGACTTTTTTGACTTATATTTTTGTGCTCTATACTTTCACAAATCTGTGTATATATGTGTACTGAGCTAGTTTATGCTCTAGTATCTTTATTCAGGGTTAATTACTTTCGTTAGTACCTTACAACGTGCTATTAAGTGTTTAATCACTTAACTTGATCCTCGAATGCTTTTACGACTGTTAGTGTCACTTGACGTTTAAAGCGAGCTACGTACTTGGTACACGTTAAATTTTTGTCATAATTGGAGCGTTATGACTACTTAATCGTAATTGTTATTTATTAATGACAATTACTTGGCTCGTTGGTTCCTTAATTGCGCTTAGTGTTTACTAATGCTTACTAGTTAGTCTTAATGGACTTTTACCTTAATGGACTTTCATGGCCCAACCTACTCAAGTAATGAACTCACTTAGTGGACTAATTAATGGACTAGTTAGCCCATTAATACATGAGACAAAACCCATATAATATTAAGACAAGTAACTAGCATGCTTGTGGACAACTACTTACACCATTTAACTTTTTACCCCATGCTACCCAACATCACTACACCACCATGTACTACCACCCATGCAAAGCAAATGCCCCCCCCCCCAAACACCCCTAAACCGTCGGCATTTGAACACCCCCACCACCATTCCATTTTTTTTTAAAACCTCACTTTGTTCTCTCAAAACACACACACATTTTCTTTCTAAGTTTTCTCCCTAGTTTTCTCTCTAACTTTTCTCTCTAAAATACTTGATAAAAAGTGTAAGTTTCTTGAATGTTTCTTCTTCTTTTTCTTTCTCTAATTCGTAAATCATCATCATTAGGATCAAAGATTCAAGTTTTGTAACTCGAATCTTCATAACTCTTGTAGATTCAAACTTTGTTTTGAAAAGCCTTCAAGAACATGAAGGATTCAAGCTTTTTAGCTTTGAATCTTCATTATCTTGTTAGATCTAAGTTTTATAACTTAAGATCTCTTTAATTGTGTTATAAGATCAAAACCTATGTTTATGAACTTCATGTAAATTGTAGATCTAAATCTTTACTTTAAAGATCTTCAAGAAAATTAGAAATCCAAGCTTTCTAGCTTGAGGTTTCTACAAAAAGTTGGTTGAAAGATCAAGTTCATGAACTTATGATCTTCTTTAATTTGTTGTACTTTAAGTTTGTAATTTGTGTTTTCATTAAATAAAAGATACAAGCTTACTAGCTTGAAGTCTCATAAATGTTGTAAAGAAATCCAAGCTTTTTAGCTTAGGGTTTTGTTATCGTGTTTGATCTAAGTTATGTAACTTATGGTCTTCTACTTTGTTTAAACAAAAGCTCATAAGCTTACATTCATTTTTCTTTACAAAATCTAAGTTTCATAACTTATGGTGTTGTAAAAGTTGAAAGTATAAGTCTATAAATTAGGGTTTCACCAAGAACATAAGATCTAGACTTTCTAGTCTAAGGTCTTTCATATTTAGCTAAGATCTAAGTTCTGTAGCTTAAGGTCTTGCTTATTTAGTTTGATTCAAAGTTTATAGCTTAATAGAACTTGTACTTGTGTCAAACTAAGAGTTTGATGTAACTTTGGTTCATCATCTTGCTCAAACTCTTAGATGAGTTGTATTTTATTTCTTAGTCTTGAATTTGTGTGTTGATGGTTAAACCTTGGTTAAAGTGATGCTAAAACACCAAGAGTTGTATACTTGAGGCTTATACGTATCAAGGATGAGAACCGTGATGAGCATCAAACACCAAGAAACCCACCGGAGCACTTGTTTTCTATTTTTCAGGGTCTGAACAGACTCCTGGTGAAATGTCCCGTTCTTATTGATTAAAAACGTTCCATATTAATTGATTTCGTTGCGAGGTTTTGACCTCTATATGAGACGTTTTTCAAAGACTGCATTCATTTTTAAATCAAACCATAACCTTTATTTCATAAATAAAGGTTTAAAAAGCTTTACGTAGATTATCAAATAATGATAATCTAAAATATCCTGTTTACACACGACCATTACATAATGGTTTACAATACAAATATGTTACATCGAAATCAGTTTCTTGAATGCAGTTTTTACACAATATCATACAAACATGGACTCCAAATCTTGTCCTTATTTTAGTATGCAACAGCGAAAGCTCTTAGTATTCACCTGAGAATAAACATACTTTAAACGTCAACAAAAATGTTGGTGAGTTATAGGTTTAACCTATATATATCAAATCGTAACAATAGACCACAAGATTTCATATTTCAATACACATCCCATACATAGAGATAAAAATCATTCATATGGTGAACACCTGGTAACCGACATTAACAAGATGCATATATAAGAATATCCCCATCATTTCAGGACACCCTTCGGATATGATATAAATTTCGAAGTACTAAAGCATCCGGTACTTTGGATGGGGTTTGTTAGGCCCAATAGATTTATCTTTAGGATTCGCGTCAATTAGGGTGTCTGTTCCCTAATTCTTAGATTACCAGACTTAATAAAAAGGGGCATATTCGATTTCGATAATTCAACCATAGAATGTAGTTTCACGTACTTGTGTCTATTTTGTAAATCATTTATAAAACCTGCATGTATTCTCATCTCAAAAATATTAAATTTTAAAAGTGGGACTATAATTCACTTTCACAGATTTTTACTTCGTCGGGAAGTAAGACTTGGCCACTGGTTGATTCACAAACCTATAACAATATATACATATATATCAAAGTATGTTCAAAATATATTTACAAAACTTTTAATACATTTTGATGTTTTAAGTTTATTAAGTCAGCTGTCCTCGTTAGTAACCTACAACTAGTTGTCCACAGTTAGATGTACAGAAATAAATCGATAAATATTATCTTGAATCAATCCACGACCCAGTGTATACGTATCTCAGTATTGATCACAACTCAAACTACATATATATTTTGGAATCAACCTCAACCCTGTATAGCTAACTCCAACATTCACATATAGAGTGTCTATGGTTGTTCCGCAATATATATATAGATGGGTCGACATGATAGGTCGAAACATTGTATACGTGTCTATAATATCTCAAGATTACATAATATACAATATAAGTTGATTAGGTTATGGTTGGAATAGATTTATTACTAACTTTCACGTAGGTAAAATGAGTAGTTTTTATCAATCTTGTTTTACTCGCCATTTCTTCGTTTCTAATCCGTTTTGAGTGATTCCAGTGGCCACGATTTTGTATTGAACTTAACTTTATGAATATAAACATAAAAAGTATAAGTTTATAGTCGGAAATGTCAAGTTAAAAGTTGTTTTTGAAAGAGGTAGTCATTTCCGTCGAAAGAACGACATCTTGATGACCATTTGAAAAACATACTTTCACTTTGAGTTTAACCATGATTTTTGGATATAGTTTCATGTTCATAAGAAAAATCATTTTTCCAGAAATATAGCTTTTAAATCAAAGTTCTTCTTAGCTTTTAATTATCCCAACCAAAACAGCCCCCGGTTTTACTACGACGGCGTATATCCAGTTTTATGGTGTTTATCGTGTTTTTGAGTTTTAAATCATTAAGTTAGCATATCATATAGATATAGAACATGTGTTTAGTTGATTTTAAAAGTCTAGTTAGAAGGATTAACTTTATTTGCGAACAAGTTTAGAATTAACTAAACTATGTTCTAGTGATTACAAGTTTATAACGTTGAATAAGACAGCTTTTTATGTATGAATCGAATGATGTTATGAACATCATTACTACCTCAAGTTCCTTGGATAAACCTACTGGAAATGAGAAAAATGGATCTAGCTTCAAAGGATCCTTGGATGGCTTGAAAGTTCTTGAAACAGAATCATGACACGAAAACAATTTCAAGTAAGATTTCCACTCGAAATAAGATTGTTATAGTTATAGAAATTGAATTAAAGTTTGAATATGATTATTACCTTGTATTAGAAAGATAACCTACTATAAGTAACAAAGGTTTCTTGATCTTGGATGATTACTTGGAATGGATTTAGAAAACTTGGAAGTAAACTTGCAATCTTGGAAGTATTCTTGATTTTATGAAACTAGAACTTTTGGAATTTATGAAGAACACTTAGAACTTGATTTTATGAAGAATGAAAGTGTTTGTAGGTGTTTTTGGTCGTTGGTGTATGGATTAGATATAAAGGATATGTAATTTTGTTTTCATGTAAATAAGTCATGAATGATTACTCATATTTTTGTAATTTTATGAGATATTTCATGCTAGTTGCCAAATGATGGTTCCCACATGTGTTAGGTGACTCACATGGGCTGCTAAGATCTGATCATTGGAGTGTATATACCAATAGTACATACATCTAAAAGTTGTGTATTGTACGAGTACAAATACGGGTGCATACGAGTAGAATTGTTGATGAAACTGAACGAGGATGTAATTGTAAGCATTTTTGTTAAGTAGAAGTATTTTGATAAGTGTCTTGAAGTCTTTCAAAAGTGTATGAATACATATTAAAACACTACATGTATATACATTTTAACTGAGTCGTTAAGTCATCGTTAGTCGTTACATGTAAATGTTGCTTTGAAACCTTTAGGTTAACGATCTTGTTAAATGTTGTTAACCCAATGTTTATAATATCAAATGAGATTTTAAATTATTATATTATCATGATATTATGATATACGAATATCTCTTAATATGATCTATATACATTAAATGTCGTTACAACGATAATCGTTACATATATGTCTCGTTTCAAAATCATTAAGTTAGTAGTCTTATTTTTACATATGTAGTTCATTGTTAATACACTTAATGATATATTTACTTATCATTTAACATAATTAACCAAATGTATCAATATCTTAATATGATTCATATGTACCTAGTAAGACGTTATAACGATAATCGTTATATATATCGTTTTCGAGTTTCTTAATTTAATAGTCTCATTTTTATGTATATAACTCATTGTTAAAATACCTAATGAGATACATACTTATAATAAAATCATGTTAACTATATATATAACCATATATATGTTGATAATGCTAAAACGAACATATATTTCATAGCATTATTCCTCAAGAAAGACAAGCTTTTAGTTGCAATTGTTCTATTTACAAGTGATATTCGTTTAAATAATAAAAGGTGAAGACTTAAGACAGATTCTACGATTTGAAGACGCAAACGACCAAAAAGCTCAAAAGAACAAAAGACAATCAAAAAGGTTCCAATTATTGATAAGAAACGTCTCGAAATCACAAGAGTACAAGATTCAAAACGCAAAGTACAAGATATTAAATTGTACGCGAGGACGTTCAAAAATCCGGAACCGGGACCAGAGTCAACTCTTAACGCTCGACGCAACGGACTAAAAATTACAAGTTAACTATGTATATAAATATAATATAATATATAATTAATTATATTAATTATATATATATTATATATATATATTAAAAACCGTCGGCAGCAAGAAACTCCAAGGGTGTGAGCTGTAAATACATCTCCGCGACTCGCGGAGTTTTAAGGGCATTTTGCCGCGAGTCGCGGAGCCCCAATTTTCAACTCTGGCTATAAAGCCAACCGAATTCTGATCAAATTTCATATCTTTTTTCTTCTCATTCATACGAGTAATATATATATATAATTTATATTTATATTTTAATTTTAATTTTAATTCTAATAATAAGGGTATGTTAGCGAATGTTGTAAGGGTGTAAGTCGAAATTCTGTCCGTGTAACGCTACGCTATTTTTAATCATTGTAAGTTATGTTCAACCTTTTTACATTAATGTCTCGTAGCTAAGTTATTATTATGCTTATTTAAAACGAAGTAATCATGATGTTGGGCTAATTACTAAAATTGGGTAATTGGGCTTTGTACCATAATTAGGGTTTGGACAAAAGAACGACACTTGTGGAAATTAGACTATGGGCTAATAATGGGCTTTATATTTGTTTAACTAAATGAAAGTTTGTTAATGTTAATATAAAGATTTACAATTGGGCGTCCCTATAAATTACCATATACACTCGATCGGACACGATAGGCGGGGTATTTATATGTACGAATAATCGTTCATTTAACCGGACACGGGAATGGATTAATAGCCACTAGAATAATTAAAACAGGGGTGAAATTACATTCAAGGGTAATTGGTGTAATTGTTAACAAAGTAGTAAAACCTTGGTTTACACGCAGTCGATAACCTGGTGTATTCATTAAACAAAGTATTAAAACCTTGTTACAATTCGAATCCCCAATTAGTTGGAATATTTATCTTCGGGTATAATAATAATTTGATAAGGACACTTGCAATTTATATTTATGACTGATGGACTGTTATGGACAAAAACCAGACGGACATATTAAATAATCCAGGACAAAGGACAATTAACCCATGGGCATAAAACTAAAATCAACACGTCAAACATCATGATTACGGAAGTTTAAATAAGCATAATTCTTTTATATCATATTTAATTTCCTTTATTTTATATTTAATTGCACTTCTAATTATCGCACTTTTATTTTATTTTATCGCACTTTTAATTATCGTACTTTTTAATTATCGCAAGTTTATTTTATCGCACTTTTATTATTCGCAATTTCATTATCGTTATTTACTTTACGCTTTAATTTAAGTCTTGTATTTATTTTATATTTTACATTAGGTTTTAACTGCGACTAAAGTCTTAAAATCGACAAACCGGTCATTAAACGGTAAAAACCCCCCTTTATAATAATAATATTACTTATATATATATTTGTATTTTTATAAAAGTAAACTAATATAGCGTTGAGCTTTGTTTAAAGATTTCCCTGTGGAACGAACCGGACTTACTAAAAACTACACTACTGTACGATTAGGTACACTGCCTATAAGTGTTGTAGCAAGGTTTAAGTATATCCATTCTATAAATAAATAAATATCTTGTGTAAAATTGTATCGTATTTAATAGTGTTTTCCTAGTAAAATAATAACTATTTTATATACACCTCGCTTCACATCAAGTTATTTTTGGCGCCGCTGCCGGGGAACTATCTTAAAAGCCGGAAGCGCAACGCTAATATAAAAAAAAAAAAAAAAAGATTTTTAGTTACTTTTATTAAAAGTCGTTTTTGTAAAAATACGTTTTAAATATTCGAAAATATAAAAAGAAAAACAAAAATATAAGTAATTTTAAGATTTTGTTAAATATTTAAGTTTTATAAGTTTCTTTATTTCTATTTTAGTTTATAAAAATATAAGTTTTATTTTAAAATCGTTTATTTAAATTAAAAACAGAAAACATAAAATAAAAAAAAAAAATAAAGAAAACGCGTAAAAATTTCAAACCTGTCAACAGAATTTCTGAACCCCGCGACTCGCGGGGTTTTCTTCTTACACGCGCACAGGAAGCCCTAAAACTGCATTAATTACGGGATATTATTTATTATTATTATTATTAGTTTTAGTTTTATTTTTACTTTTTACTTTTTATTTATATATTTTAGTTAAATTAGTTTTATTAAATTATAAAATTAATAGTTTTATAAAATAAATAATATAAAAATAATATTTTTATAAAAATTGTACTTTTTACAACTTTTTATATATTTTTATATTTTGTCCCTTTTTAATCGTTGTAGCGTAATATTTATATTTTTAGCTCATATTTAATTTTAAACTTAGTTTTTGCTATAGTTATTTTTACTCCTAGATTTTTAGGCTTTGCCGTAGAATTCCTTAAGTGCTTTTTCTTTAGACTAAGAATTAGGTGCTTTAGAATTTTGCGACGCCTTTTTAAGTTTTAGTTTCTTTTTAAGTTATTTCCATTTGGGATTTAGTTTTTCCTGTAAGCTTTAATATTTTTAGACCTTTTACTATGTATCAATTATCATTCCAATTAGTAATATCAATTTGCGATTATAATTTTAAGTTAGTTGTAGTAATAAGGTTAAATTAGTTAAGTATTTTTAAGTTTTTATAAGTTTCTTTTATTTTTCCGTCACCTTTTATTTTTCAACCATTTTTCTTTTTCGACCTTTTGCGACGAACTCTTTGTCTTTCTTATTTCTCGCCATTCTAGTTTTTAGGACTTAGAATTTTATTCTACTTCTTATCTAAATTTCTTAAAATTACGAAAATTTATTTTGAGTAGTTAAATTGATAGACATCAAAATTTTCTGGTTCGTAGTAATAGTTGGATTTGTACGTGGACCGGGTTATTGGAGCCAAACAGTCCTCAATTATATTGAGACCAAACGAATCCTGCCCCTCTGCTGCATCTTTTGGCTATTCGAAACGTGGGCAAAATCAGAAAAGTCTATTGATTGGATAACTTATTATAATTTTTCTTTCCTTTTAAAAACTAATAGGATATTCTGTGAATGCACCGAGCAAGACGTTCACCACCTTTTGTACGTTCACCACCTGTAACTCGATCAAGACATCGTTTAACAAATATAACCGCCGTTGATTTTTCTTTAGAATCGTCATCCAGTAGACCAAGTACTTCAGTTCAAATTTCCGATAATCCATTTTTTGAACCCAACCTCACAATTGAGAATCCAGAGAATATTCAGGAACGGTTCGTAGATCCTGAACCATTAAACTTTCCTCCGGAACCACCAATCATTCAAACAGAGATTGTTGAGGAACGAACCATTAAATCTGAAGCATCTAGTGATACCGATTCAACAAATTCAATTATGGAGAATCTGGAACCTTTAAGTATGGAAGACCGAATGAGAGCTAAACGCACTGGCCAAGGTCACGCAATTACTCATCCAGACATTAATGCGCCAGATTATGAAATCAAAGGACAAATTCTACACATGGTGACTAATCAATGCCAATTTAGTGGTGCGCCGAAGGAAGATCCAAATGAACATCTACGTACCTTTAATAGGATCTGCACACTATTTAAAATACGAGAAGTGGAGGATGAACAGATATATCTCATGTTATTTCCCTGGACTTTAAAGGGAGAAGCCAAAGATTGGTTGGAATCGTTACCTGAAGGGGCGATTGATACATGGGACGTTTTAATTGACAAATTTCTTAAACAATTCTTTCCTGCATCTAAAGCCGTAAGACTTCAAGCAGAAATTGTTACGTTCACACAGAAGCCAAAAGAAACTCTATATGAGGCGTGGACAAGATATGGAAAGTTATTAAGAGGATGTCCGCAACATGGTTTAGACACCTGTCAAATAGTACAAATATTCTACCAAGGATGCGACATCACTACAAGGAAAGATATAGATATAGCAGCTGGTGGTTCTATTATGAAGAAAACCGAAACTGATGCGTACAAAATTATTGATAATACTGCTTCCCACTCACATGAGTGGCATCAAGAAAAAGATATCATTAGATCATCTAAAGCAGCTAGAGCCGATTCTAGCCATGACTTAGATTCCATTTCGGCAAAGATAGATGCTTTCGAGAGACGAATGGAAAAGATGACTAAAGATATTCATGCTATACGAATTAGTTGTGAGCAGTGTGGAGGACCACATTTGACAAAAGATTGTCTCAGTATTGAATTAACAATGGAACAAAGAGAGAATATTTCATACATAAACCAAAGGCCTGGAAATAATTATCAGAATAATTATCAACCGCCAAGACCGATTTACAATCAAAACCAGAATTATAACCGAAATATTCCATACAATAACCAACAAGGTCCTAGCAATCAACAAGTATCCAATAATACTTATAATCAGCAAAGACCAAATTTTCAAAACAAACCACCACAACAAACCGATGATAAAAAGCCGAATTTAGAAGATATGATGACAAAGCTAGTTGAAACTCAAACGCAGTTTTTCACATCTCAAAAACAAACTAATGAACAAAATGCTCAAGCATTTAGAAATCAACAAGCTTCTATTCAAAATCTGGAACAAGAAGTGAGTAACCTAGCAAGGTTAATAGGTGAAAGAAAACCGGGAAGTCTACCAAGCGATACAAATGCTAACCCCCGGAATGAAACAGCTAAAGCCATTACCACAAGAAGTGGTACAACACTTAAACCACCTGAAATACCTGTAACTTCTGATGAAACTATTCCTACTCCACAAGAACCACAACCTGATCAAGATAAGGAAAAAGAACCGGTAGTTGAAAAGGTTAATGAAGATAACACAGTTAAGGATAAACCTTATGTTAAACCATACCAACCACCACTTCCTTATCCGAGTAAAATGAAGAAAGAAAAACTTGAAGCCGAGCAATCCAAATTCTTGGATATGTTTAAACAGATAAATGTAAATCTTCCTTTCATTGATGTGATTTCAGGAATGCCAAGATATGCTAAATTCTTGAAAGATCTAATCACGAATAGAAAGAAAATGGAAGAACTCTCGGCTGTTACTATGAATGCTAATTGTTCAGCAGTGCTGTTGAATAAGATACCAGAAAAATTATCTGATCCAGGAAGTTTCACAATTCCATGTTTTCTGGGTAGTCTTAGTTCAATAGAAGCATTGGCAGACTTAGGTGCTAGTATAAATCTAATGCCGTATTCACTATACGCTAAACTAGACCTTGGAGAATTGAAACCAACCAGAATAAGCATACAACTAGCCGATAGATCAATAAAATATCCTAGAGGGATAATGGAAAACATGATAGTTAAAGTTGGTACTTTAGTATTTCCAGTAGATTTTGTTGTTTTGGACATGGAAGAAGATTCTCAAGTTCCTCTCATATTAGGAAGACCATTCTTAAACACGACTAAAGCAACGATAGACGTGTTCGGTAAGAAACTGACCCTAAGTATAGAGGATGAGAGTGTTACCTTTTCAGTTGATAGAGCAATGCAACAACCACAATCTGCAGATGATACATGTTATTATATTCAAACTATAGATGCACATGCAGAATTATTAGAAGAATTTCCAGAATTACAAGGAACAGGAGAATGTTCTTTAGGAGAAGGTAATGAACCAATTGATGAAGCTGAAATGTTAGCTACACTTATAGCTAATGGATATGAACCAACAACAGAAGAAATTCAAATGCTAAAAGAAGAAGACAGATATCGATATAAATCATCGATAGAAGAACCTCCGAAATTAGAGTTAAAGCCACTTCCAAACCATTTGGAATACGCTTATTTACATGGTGAATCTGAATTACCTGTAATAATATCGTCTTCTCTTACTGAAAATGAGAAATCACAACTCATTTCTGTGTTGAAAGCTCATAAACCAGCCATTGCATGGAAGATTCATGATATTAAAGGAATAAGTCCTTCGTATTGCACACATAAAATCCTTATGGAAGAAGGTCATAAAACGTATGTGCAACGTCAACGAAGACTAAATCCTAATATGCAAAATGTAGTTAAGAAAGAGATTATTAAACTGCTAGATGCAGGTTTAATATATCCAATCTCTGATAGTCCATGGGTAAGCCCAGTTCAATGCGTGCCTAAGAAGGGTGGCATGACTGTCATCACAAATGAGAAAAATGAGCTTATTCCTACTAGGACTGTAACAGGATGGCGTGTATGTATTGATTATAGAAAATTAAATGACGCCACCAGAAAAGATCACTTTCCCTTACCTTTCATAGATCAAATGTTGGAAAGATTAGCCGGAAATAGTTACTATTGTTTTCTAGATGGATTTTCCGGATATTTTCAAATTCCAATAGCACCCGAAGATCAAGAGAAAACCACATTCACGTGCCCTTATGGTACTTTTGCTTACAAACGCATGCCATTTGGACTTTGCAACGCCCCTGCAACCTTTCAAAGGTGTATGATGGCGATTTTTCACGACATGATAGAAGAATGCATGGAAGTATTCATGGATGACTTTTCAGTCTTCGGTGATACATTTAAATCATGTCTAGTTAATCTGGAACGAATGCTAATTAGATGCGAAAAATCAAATCTAGTACTTAATTGGGAGAAATGCCATTTCATGGTTAAAGAAGGCATCGTTCTTGGACATAAAATTTCAAAAGAAGGAATTGAAGTGGATAGAGCTAAAGTAGATGTAATTGCTAAACTTCCACATCCCACCAATGTTAGAGGAGTTAGGAGTTTTCTAGGGCATGCCGGTTTTTACCGACGTTTCATAAAAGATTTTTCTAAAATTGCCACTCCTATGAATAAACTCCTAGAAAAGGATGCGCCATTCATCTTTTCAGATGAGTGTATCAATTCTTTTAATATTCTTAAAGAAAAACTCACTAATGCACCAATCATGATAACACCAAATTGGAATCTACCATTTGAACTAATGTGCGATGCAAGTGATTTTGCAATGGGAGCCGTTTTAGGACAAAGGATTGAAAAACGATTTCAACCTATATATTATGCTAGTAAGACGTTACAAGGAGCACAAACGAACTATACAACTACTGAAAAAGAACTCCTTGCTATTGTCTTTGCTTTTGACAAATTTCGATCATATCTCGTTCTAGCAAAAACGGTGGTCTATACCGACCATTCTGCTCTTAGATACCTATTTTCAAAACAAGATGCTAAACCAAGATTAATCCGTTGGATCTTACTCTTACAAGAGTTTGATATTGAAATCCGAGATAAAAGAGGAGCAGAAAATCTCGCCGCTGATCATCTTTCTCGTCTTGAAAATCCCGAATTAGAAGTTCTAAATGAATCGGCCATACAAGACAACTTTCCTGATGAATATCTATTGAAGATAGATTATAAAGAAATCCCATGGTTTGCAGACTATGCAAACTACTTAGTTTGTGGATTCCTTGAAAAAGGATTATCGTACCAAAGACGAAAGAAATTCTTCAGTGATATAAAACACTATTTCTGGGAAGATCCACATCTGTTTAAAAGTTGTCCCGATGGAATAATACGCCGATGTGTATTTGGAGATGAAGCTAGTAAAATTTTAAACCATTGTCACACAGGACCAACAGGAGGGCATTATGGGCCTCAACTAACAGCAAGAAAAGTTTATGAAGCTGGATTCTATTGGCCTACAATTTACAAAGACGCACACCTTCTTTGCAAATCCTGTGATGCATGTCAAAGGGCCGGAAAAATAAGTCAACGTGATGAAATGCCACAAAATGTCATCCAAGTATGTGAAGTATTTGACATTTGGGGTATTGACTTTATGGGTCCATTTCCAAAATCTCATAATAATCTATATATACTCGTAGCCATTGATTATGTATCTAAATGGGCGGAAGCACAAGCTCTCCCAACTAACGATGCACGAGTTGTAGTCAACTTTTTAAAACGTCTTTTTGCAAGGTTTGGAACACCGAAAGCTTTAATAAGTGATCGGGGTACTCATTTCTGTAATAATCAACTTGAGAAAGTTCTTAAAAGATATGGAGTAACTCATAAAATCTCCACCGCATATCATCCACAAACAAGTGGACAAGTTGAAAATACAAACCGAGCTTTAAAACGTATTCTAGAGAAAACCGTAGGATCAAATCCGAAGGAATGGTCCATTAAATTGGAGGATGCACTCTGGGCTTTTAGAACAGCCTACAAAACTCCAATTGGAACCACACCTTTTAGACTTGTGTATGGAAAAGCATGTCATCTTCCAGTAGAAATTGAACACAAAGCATTTTGGGCTTTGAAAACATGTAATCTTGATTTACATGAAGCCGGACGTCTACGATTAAGTCAACTAAACGAATTAGAAGAATTAAGACATGAAGCATACGAAAATTCGTTAATCTATAAAGAAAGAACGAAGAAATGGCATGATAAAAGAATCAGAAGTTCAAAAGAATTCAAAGAAGGAGACAGAGTTCTTCTTTTCAATTCACGATTCAAGCTATTTCCTGGAAAATTGAAATCAAGATGGTCTGGACCATTCATAGTCAAAAGAGTTTTCCCATACGGAACGATAGAATTAATAAATTCAAATGGGATTGAATTTAAAGTTAATGGTCACAGAGTTAAACATTACATACAGGGTCCGATGGAAGTCGACAACGAAGTTAATCACAATTTCGACACCACAGCTAACTAAGTGTGGGGAGAATCAAGTCTTTAAAGGATAATATGTATTTCTGTTAGAGTTAGATTGTCTGTTTTCGTGTAGTTTTCGAAAATGGAACCCGAATGGTCTTTCCCTAGCAGACCCTAAAGAACTAGTCTTCTCCCCCCATTCTGAATTTTTTTTTTTTTTAGGTTTTTACAAAATGAAGACTGCCTGTGAATTAAACCATGGTCTAATGCTACACGCTTTGATCACTAAAAGAAATAATGACATACTACCGAGTGAATTAGTATCAGTAATCAGAGAAAGAATGGACGGAGTTAGAAAAGGATCCAGATGCGAAGATAATAAGTTACAATTTGGTAAAGGAAAATCAAAATCCGCAGCGAAAAGAAGAGCACGACACCTAGAACGATGTCACAAATGCGGAAAATGGTCACATGGAGGTAAATGTTCAAATAATCAAACCTATTCAAATACCGAATTTGTTACTTTATGCAGAGACGGACCGTTCATATGTTTAGAAGAAAAGACAATGAATGCTCGAGGTTACGCCTATGCAGCCATGGAAAACCAATTAAACCGACTATCTTATGAATATAATAGATCATATAACTAAGAAATCTATTTCACAGGTATGTCTGTACAGTTTTTATTTTTATTTTTAACCTTTTGATAATAAACGCTAATTTGTTCACTAAAAAGTATTAAATTGGTATTAAATAAAATTAGGTTTGGCGACCGAAATTATTAATATCATTCAAAAATTTATTACATCACTGCGAAATTTAACGTTTATTCTTAAGGTATAAATATCTTTAATCAATCAACCCAAAATATTTCAAAAATTCGTCATGAGTTAAATTAGGTCTTGGAACCGAAATTACTTTACCGAAAAGAGGGGCGCATATTTTTGATAATATTTGATTGATTAAAGTGGGATAAAAAGACAAAAAGATTTTTAATTTATTATTTTTTTTTTTACCATGTTTTTAAAATTAATATTTAAATCTTAAATTAATATTGTAAACTTTGTAAAAACAATATTTTTAAAATTGTAAATATTTGAAAAATTAATATAAGTTTGGTATGAATTTATGAATTTTTAAATTAAGTTTGGTGTGAATTTTTAATTTTTAAAATATGAAATTTTAATTTTATGCATTTCAAATTTTAAGTTTGGTGTGATTATTTTTTTTATTAATTTTGAATTTTATATTTAAGTTGTGTGAATTTAAAAACAAAAATTTACTTTATCTCATTAAGTTAAGAATATGATTTTTAAAATTCTTCGTAAGTTGAAGACTAGGTCTTTGAACCGAAATTGCTTTACCCGAGGGAGGGACGAGAACTTTTATTATCATTATTTTTAATCTTATTGATTTAAAGTATGCCAAAAACATTGAAAAAACCCAAAAATCTTAGCTTTTAAAACAATCGCTACAAAAAGACAAATTTTAAAATTTTGTCGAAGGACGGACTAGGACATCGATCCGAAACGACCTCGTCCTAAATAACAAGGGAAACAAAATTTTAAAATTAATTTCTTAATTGTTTTATAAGTTAAAGATTATAAAAAAAAAAAAAAAAAAAAGCAAACTCCGCGACTCGCGGAGTTTGAAGTGCAAACCTCCGCGACTCGCGGAGGGACCAAAACACAGAAAAAAAAATAAAAATAGCTGAACGATCAGTATACTCAAAAACACAAAAACACCCCAAAATAACAGCGAAAAAGAACCCGAAAACCACCGAAAATCACCCCCAAAAATCTCAATTTTTAACCGTTAATCACCAAATTTTTTGCTAAAATCATGTTGAGAAGGATGATATCTAAGAACTACTCAAGAAAAACGGTAAATTTCTACACCTAAACACCATTTAATTCGAATTTTAGTGTTCTTGAGCTATTTTTCCCCAATTTGATTTTGATGCTTTTTAGTGTAATTAGACTTAAATTGTTTATGTATTATGCTTGTATAACCTAGATTGATGCTGTTTAACATGATTAGAAGCCTTAAACTTCAAATTTTGAATAATCTAGGGTTTGTGTTCTTGAGCAATTTGGGGCTTTTTGATATAAACAGGTTATGGCCGATTTTTGTCATGAATTGTTGCTAAATTGAGTAGTATAACATGTCTAGGTAGTTAAATGATCCAAACTTTGAGCCTAAACATGATTTTGAGAATTAAAGTGGACTTTTTCAAGTCCAAAATTCATGAACTTGATTTTTGAAAGATAATGCCATTTGAGACTTGTTTATTTGCTAGTAATGATTATTTTGACATGTTATTTGAGTTGAATGCTTATGAACTTGGCGAAAATTTTCGTATATGCTTATTTGAAAAAGTGTAGATTTGATAAAAATGTGAAAATAAGCTTAAGTTTGATATAAATTGATAATGTCATTGTAATTATTTTGATTGATGATTTTGCTGACACTAATGCATATTTGGATGCACAAAATTTGTGTTTGATGTGTTTTGCAGAATGAAAGGGGTGAATCTTCATCCCAAGCCCGCCATGCTCCTACTGAGAACTTGGAACAACAGGAGGTAGATAACTACTACAAGCAGGATGTACCTCATCCAGTCATGACCTTTTCAGATATGCACTTGGAACAGTTGCACCCGAACCTGAGATTTGACAGACTTTGGATAGATTATCCAAAATATCAACGGGGTTTGCATACTCTTCATTCCAAGGTTGTTGAGGTACCGAGGGTCATAGAATGGGGACCCTTAGAAGCTGTAGAATTGGCCGGGCCAATTAGGGAATTACTTGTACAGAGGTATGGTAATTCTTCTTTTAATGACTGGATATGTTTATTCACCATACGCAGACCTGTATATAAAGTATGGTGTGAAGAGTTGTTATGTAGTATAGAGTTGAATGATCGGGTAGCTAGTTTAACCGATCGTTCTTTTATTAGATTTTTGTTAGGCGGTTCGATGCGCCACATGTCTTTACTGGACATGGCTCAGGCTTTACGTATATATACGCCTGAGGAGTTAGCGTCTGCCGATTGTAGAGGATTGATACTAAACGGTAGAAGGATAGATGAGAATTTTGATACACACGGTGTGTGGAGTCAAATGACAAGCCATCACCGTTTCAAAGGGGGAAACTACTCTTATTTGGATATAGATAGAGCCGAATTAAGAGTAATACATAGGTTTTTAGCTAATTCGATTACACAAAGGGGTAAAAACAAAGAAAAGGTAAATGAACAAGATTTGTTTTACCATATGTGTATTCGAGACCCACAGAGCGCTGTAAGTATACCATATTGTGTGGGTTATTATTTATCAGCTATGGTTCGGGGGATGCGACCACATAGCATAATAGGAGGTGGTATTTTTATTACTTTGATTGGTGAATATCTCGGTGTGGATATAAGTCGGGGGGGATTATTACTAGAAGAGCCGGAACCCCGCGACACTATAGGTTTAAATGTATACCATGGTGCGAAAGTTTTGAAGCGGCGAAATAACACCGCAGTACGATACCATGGTAGACATCCACATGTGGAGAGAAACCAGGAACAAGGTAATGTAGGAGGGGGGAATGAGATGCAAGAAATGCATAGGTTTATAGCTTCTCAGGAATACGAAAATGCTAGACAGAGAGCATTTGAAGATTGGCAAGTTCATCAGAACCAGATCATAGCGCATTGCCAACATATAGGTAGAAACTATATTCCTACACCGAAACCCGTCTTCCCTCCTTGGTCGATAGAGATGCAGCCACCATATCCTACGTATGATCCTGCCGAAGCATTCTATAGCACTTATGGTTATGCGTGGAACCCCTATTGGTACCAATATCATCCTTAGTTTACTTATTTTTTTTATTTTGTAATTTGTAATTATTGATATGTTTAATACTTTTGTTAATATTGTAATCATTTTTATAATAATCTAACTCTTATTCTTAGATTTTAATAATTTTTGAATGTGGGGTAATATACCAAACTTCAAAAATATGTATATATGTTTGCAGTTTATCTTATGTACACAACAGGGTAAAACAACGCATTTTCAAAGACTGGCATTAAGTTCAGCAAAAGCAACTAATTTTGACGACAAGATGCAAAATATATGTGAAATAACAACAAGACGGAATGAACAAATGATGTGCACCATTTATCATTCAGCAAACAAACGCCAATATATTTGGAAACTTTGGTAAAAATTTAATCATTTTCACACAAATCACCCTCAATAATTTAAATTGTTACTGATTTCTTGCAAATGAGGGCATTGCAAGATCTTAAGTGTGGGAAGGGGTTAAATTCTTTCGGATTTTAAAATTTTTATATTAAACACTTGGTTACCATTAAAAATACTAGTAAAGCAGTAGTTGTATTAGAATCTAGTGCTCTCTGATAAAAAAGAACAGCCCTAGTCTTATATACTAACTACCCAATTCTAGTAAAAATTTTCAAAATTTTCAATTAAATGAATTCAAAATCATGTTTATACATATTTATGAACGATAAAACTAGGTTTTAACACCGAAATTATTGTTACCTCGGAAAGGACATAAATTGAGAAACAAACTAAAATGTTAAAATTCATTTAAAATGGAATAGAGGACGATAAAAAGAAAAAAATAAAAAGCCAAGTGTGGGAAAATTTACCAAGTTATTTTAAACATATGCCACATATATTTGTAACAAATAACTGAAAATACTTTTGCTTTGGACTAAACTAAACTGTTTTACCCAATTAAAGAAAAGAAGAGATGGATCTACACGATGAATCAATTCCATCATTAAAAGGAAGTAAAGTCTTCCGAAAAAGACACGCGCTTCTTGATTTAGGTCATGAAGTTGTCGTCCAGACCAGCTGTAGGTTGACGAAAAATCTAGAAAAGTCATCTCTAAAATCGGCTGGAAATCCACGGACCTCAGCATTAAACAGGGTCGCCAAGTGGTCAGATTTATCCTAACCATGAGAAGGATTTATCTCGTACAATGGGGGGGCACCATGCAAATTAGCTGGATAAGACTAATGAATCAGATCCCCAGAAAGGATAATCTCCTTAAAGATTAAAAATCAGCTTTTAAGACTGATATTACTCAATCCTAGAGATTGACCTTAAAGATTGAGAATTCAAACTCATGGAATTCAATGATATCTAAACTCGAACTTGAACGAGAAAATATTTTGATCAAAATTACAAACCGATTTGTTTTCTGAAAACCCTATTTTCAATGCGTTCATTACCATTGAACGTAAAATCCTAGGAATTCACCTGGAATTCATTAGGTCACCTGAACTAAATCGGGTGTCAACCGTAAGAACGGTGGTTGCATAGCATGGTCAAAGACAGGACCTTGTGCCAGACCGAAAAAAATTATAAGGGTGAGCTTTACTATTGCTCCTACCAAGGATAGTAATTGCGTCCGACACGTTATAGACCATAATCAAAAGCATGTCACGGGACATTGCCTTAACAGTTGCTTGTTCAACGCTTTCCTTTACAACCGGACGGTAGTTTGCCGAAAGGTAATATACGGAACAAGTAAACTGGACGTGTTGCTTTCCAAATACAAGGTTAGCAAGTGGGTGACACAAAACCGCAAGTTTTGAGCTAAAATTTTCAAATCTAAAACCCACCAAACCCACAAATATTTTGCAAACACCGGTAAAGGGTTATTCCGGAAAACTTATCTAGGGTAAAAACTAGATTTAATTTTCAAAAGATCAAATGTTTTCATAAAGATCCAATTTCCTTAATGGATCTAAATTTTTATAGTCATGTGGGACTGTAAACCATATCGTTACTACCATTGTTTATACCGCCATATAGAAATCACTGATGTACAAAGTGTGAAGAATAAAGAAGTGATTCTAGTATTTCAAGACAATATTGCTTGAGGACAAGCAACGTTCAAGTGTGGGAATATTTGATAATGCTAAAAACGAACATATATTTCATAGCATTATTCCTCAAGAAAGACAAGCTTTTAGTTGCAATTGTTCTATTTACAAGTGATATTCGTTTAAATAATAAAAGGTGAAGACAGAAGACAGATTCGACGATTTGAAGACGCAAACGACCAAAAAGCTCAAAAGAACAAAAGACAATCAAAAAGGTTCCAATTATTGATAAGAAACGTCTCGAAATCACAAGAGTACAAGATTCAAAACGCAAAGTACAAGATATTAAATTGTACGCGAGGACGTTCGAAAATCCAGAACCGGGACCAGAGTCAACTCTTAACGCTCGACGCAACGGACTAAAAATTACAAGTTAACTATGTAAATACATCTCCACGACTCGCGGAGTTTTAAGGGCATTTTGCCGCGAGTCGCGGAGCCCCAATTTTCAACTCTGGCTATAAAGCCAACCGAATTCTGATCAAATTTCATATCTTTTTTCTTCTCATTCATACGAGTAATATATATATATAATTTATATTTATATTTTAATTTTAATTTTAATTCTAATAATAAGGGTATGTTAGCGAATGTTGTAAGGGTGTAAGTCGAAATTCTGTCCGTGTAACGCTACGCTATTTTTAATCATTGTAAGTTATGTTCAACCTTTTTACATTAATGTCTCGTAGCTAAGTTATTATTATGCTTATTTAAAACGAAGTAATCATGATGTTGGGCTAATTACTAAAATTGGGTAATTGGGCTTTGTACCATAATTGGGGTTTGGACAAAAGAACGACACTTGTGGAAATTAGACTATGGGCTAATAATGGGCTTTATATTTGTTTAACTAAATGAAAGTTTGTTAATGTTAATATAAAGATTTACAATTGGGCGTCCCTATAAATTACCATATACACTCGATCGGACACGATGGGCGGGGTATTTATATGTACGAATAATCGTTCATTTAACCGGACACGGGAATGGATTAATAGCCACTAGAATAATTAAAACAGGGGTGAAATTACATTCAAGGGTAATTGGTGTAATTGTTAACAAAGTAGTAAAACCTTGGTTTACACGCAGTCGATAACCTGGTGTATTCATTAAACAAAGTATTAAAACCTTGTTACAATTCGAATCCCCAATTAGTTGGAATATTTATCTTCGGGTATAATAATAATTTGACAAGGACACTTGCAATTTATATTTATGACTGATGGACTGTTATGGACAAAAACCAGACGGACATATTAAATAATCCAGGACAAAGGACAATTAACCCATGGGCATAAAACTAAAATCAACACGTCAAACATCATGATTACGGAAGTTTAAATAAGCATAATTCTTTTATATCATATTTAATTTCCTTTATTTTATATTTAATTGCACTTCTAATTATCGCACTTTTATTTTATTTTATCGCACTTTTAATTATCGTACTTTTTAATTATCGCAAGTTTATTTTATCGCACTTTTATTATTCGCAATTTCATTATCGTTATTTACTTTACGCTTTAATTTAAGTCTTGTATTTATTTTATATTTTACATTAGGTTTTAACTGCGACTAAAGTCTTAAAATCGACAAACCGGTCATTAAACGGTAAAAACCCCCCTTTATAATAATAATATTACTTATATATATATTTGTATTTTTATAAAAGTAAACTAATATAGCGTTGAGCTTTGTTTAAAGATTTCCCTGTGGAACGAACCGGACTTACTAAAAACTACACTACTGTACGATTAGGTACACTGCCTATAAGTGTTGTAGCAAGGTTTAAGTATATCCATTCTATAAATAAATAAATATCTTGTGTAAAATTGTATCGTATTTAATAGTGTTTTCCTAGTAAAATAATAACTATTTTATATACACCTCGCTTCACATCATATGTCATCATATAGTTTTTACAAGTTTTAACGTTCGTGAATCACCGGTCAACTTGGGTGGTCATTTGTCTATATGAAACCTATTCCAATTAATCAAGTCTTAATAAGTTTGATTGCTTAACATGTTGGAAACACTTAATCATGTAAATATAAATTTCATTTAATATATATAAACATGGAAAAGTTCGGGTCACTACACCTGGGCTTCTTGAAAAGTTGATTTCCAGATAGTTCGGTTCGAGTAGATGACTTTTCGTTTAAGACTTTCCTAAATCCGATATACAGTTTAGGATTTATAGCCTTCCACAAATCACTACGCCTTTGTAACGACGTGCTAAAAATTCTGACCTACTCGAGCTTGAACCATCGCCACGGTCAAACGACATCGAGTTAGGATCTAAAAATTGGACAGCGGTTAGAGGACTCACATACAGAGCCTTGGCCACTGACCACGTGTCTTTTTGGTTTGTATAGAGGTCGTAACAGCTTCCCGAAGTTAGCCTTTTATTTCGATCTTTATTCTTGTTGAAAACTTACTTTATCTTTTACGAATGATGATGATGATGATGATGATACTTAAGACTTAATTTACTCACTTTTAAACCTTTTGGGATAATTTACTGACTTAGTAACCTTTGACCTAGGTTAAGGACCTTTCGGACCGACTTACTACTTGCCTACTTTTTCGTATCGACTTTACTACACTTTCACTATGAGTTATAGCTCCCTTTTTACTTTAACTATTTTTGGGACTGAGAATACATGCACTTTTTATGTTTTACTTACTAGATAGGAGTACTTAAACTTTACATATGTGTGGGTTATATAACGGCATAAACTTTCCCCTTAACACGATAACGTTTAACTATTGGTTTATGAACCGGTAGATGCGAATCTTAGATATGGATCCATAGGGTTTGACATCCCCACTCGGGCTAGTTGCGCTAGCATTTAACGGGTGTTTAATACTTCGAGAACATACGCACTCGCCAAGTATACTTTTAGGGGGTAATATTACGTTAAGTTTGTTACCGGGTGCCCACAGATAAGCATATACTTTATCATACGGATTTGAGATACTGTTTTGAATATGAAATCTCGTGGTCTACATTACATTACTGATTACAAACAAACTATAGCTCACCAACATTTGTGTTGACTTTTTAAGCATGTATTTCTCAGGTGCTTAGACTTTGTTGCTTCTGCTGTTAGACTTGCTATTATAGTCTTGGTGTTATAGACTTGCTGTCACAGACTCGCTGTGTTAGACTACCGCTGCATTGTTTAGAGATGTCTCAATCACGGAACTTTTCATTTTGCATTCACAACTTATGTTATTTACGAGCTATGGTTTTGTAACGACCTTTGTGTCACGTAATTATGTTAATGCTTTCTATTCGTAGAAGCACGTTATCTTTGTAAAACATTTTACGTTGGTAAAGACGTCACCTTTTCATGAATGCAAAATTCGTTTTAAAACAACATGTAGTATTATACCGTGTAATGGACCTGTTGTTGATGATCCGTACACATTGATTTTGTACGGGGTGTCACATTTGGTATCAGAGCATTGGTTGTAGGGAATTAGGTTGCATTAGTGCGTCTTGACCGAGTCGAGTAGGATTCACTAATAGGACTAATCTACAACTTGCTCGTTTACTTATTTCTGTGAAACTGCTGCATGCTACTGCTTACTTTTACTGCTATATGACCTTGCTGCATGCTACTGCTTACTTCTACTGCCATATGAACTTGCTATATGCTACTGCTTATTCTCGCTACTACATGCTACCATCTGCTTTTTGCATGATACTTTTGTTTGATACTGTTATTATTGCCATGCTATGTACTGTTGTAGACGATCTAGGCTGCTGTAGTTATTATGCCTGATTACGTTCTTGCTACATGTCTGCTATTCGCTGTACCGACTTGGAAAATTTATCTTTCCTAGTTCAGATGTTTTTCTGAACCCTTTTCCCCCTCGTCTAACCCTAAGGACTAGTAATGTAATCCACCTGTTACTATCGTTCTACCATTCAAGAGATCGAAACAGCATTTCACGCAATCTAGGAAGAATACCCCTCGGATGACACGCCCACTAAAGTTGATCCTCGGAAGAGGAGATATGTGAGGACTTGTCGGAGTAACCGCACCTCGCCCCACCCCCGAGCTCACCCTAATTAGCCACGTACAATGTATGAACATTAGAAGGTTGTTCAGTTTTTGCAAGTTGACCCGTATCCCGTACGCTTTCATGACCGTCACTTATCTCTTTCATCCTTCACCACTACTCGATGATCTAACGACACTTCTGGACTTAGGTCCCTAACACTCTTATGCATTGGAGAAGTCGGGAAGGCATCTTCTTTCACAAGGTCAGAGTGTCTTCTACTGATGCTCAGCCATACCCAAAGACTTGGGAGTCGCCTCAAGACATATCGTATTACTACTTGCTACACGTACAACTCGACACGAGACCCAGATTGAATTTCTAGAAAGGAACCTAACGACATTACCTGAACCCGAACATTTTGAAGAAAATTTAGGGACATTTAGGCATTGATGCATGACTTACGGAACCTACGCACCCACACCGAGAAACCGTGAGATTAATTATGTAGATTTGGTTTTGAGATGGCATAGATAAAGCACCGTTAGATGAAATTGAGTAGAACTTGAAGTGATCACGTTACATTGACCATATGGAGTGATATTGGAATGAACGTACGATTTAGTACAATATAATGATGCCAGGCCAGCGTGATTATATTGAAGTAAATCATGCAGAAGTTCCAATGCTACTACGTAAGGAATAAGAAGTGATTCAAAAAAGATTTTGGTAGGAACCACTTGAGTATACGTATTATGGTCTGTTAGAGGTAGGGAAAGAATAACCAACGAGCCCAGATACTGTACAAGAAGAGCCTTGATTGCAGAATTGATAACCCGAAAATTTGTCATAGATATAGACACTCTGGACACTTAAGGAAAAAGTTCTCAAATAGGAAAAACTTTGGACTTACTTGCGGTAGAGCAATCGTTATCTCAGCTATGGAGACTCGCATGGATCCTGATTATAGTTAGGTATGATTCGTCACAACGTTTTATTGTCTCGAAGTTGTTTAATACTAGAGTGATAGAAACCTTATATCTAAGGACCCTAGTGTTATGACTAATAAGCCATTAACAACCATGAGAGTTAAGTATTCTATAGGACAAGCTAATGGTAAGCTGGCAGAGATAGAGGAATAATTTCAGGTAGTACCTTAAAATTTACAGGTGGGTCATTTAGAGATGACCTCATGTCAACAAAACTTGGAAGTTTTAAAGTAGTAGTTGGAAAGGATTAGTTACCTACGCACAAGCAGATGTTATTTGAGAAGATTGATAGAATTTTTCACGGTAGTATAATAAGATTTGGTCGGAATGAACATTAAGATTAACCTAACACCCATCAATTTGAGAAGCTCGACGTAATAGTTGGAATGGACTGGCTTTCAAGGAGGAAAGCAAAAGTTATTTATAGTGAGAAGATTATTCGTATACCTCGCGAGAATGGTGTGCCATTAATAGTTTACGGAGAGAGGAATAGCCCGAAGCTGAACCTTATTGGTGGCATGAAGGCACAAGAGGTCATGAGAAAAAGGGCGTTTTGCTATTTTGGCACATGTGAAGAAATTGGAGACGGAGAAGAATATTGCTCAATTTCTAGCCATGAAGGGGACCGATACAACGGACAAACTTGCACAACGATACAGAAAATTGTATATCCCGTCACTTCAGCAATTCAAATTCTATATTAAAGACTACCCAAGAATCTTATTTGATACTCATTCTTACGCGACTCTAAATCCTAACTTATTCTGAGAGATTTATTATTTGATGATAATCACACCATCATCCTTCTTACTTTGATATTAGTCATACCAGTTCAAAATTTTCCAAAATCAATGGGTGGTTAATTCTCATCTTCATACTCTCCCATTTGTATCTTACTTATAAGCAACAGCTTCACACTTAAGCATTTTTGGTCAAAGGACTTATGCCCTACTAATAGTCATCAACCGAATTTAAATTCAATAGTTTTCATTACCTCGTGACATTGTTGCTCAAATATCACCCGAAATTTTCAAAAATCTTTTACTCGATCCTCATCAATCTTTTTCCAACTTGTAACCTCTGAAATATGAAAATTTTGTTTGCCAAAATTTTACACACACTATTTCACCATTAGTATTCCGACTTTAATATTAGCCATAACCTATTTGGCGTTTTGAAAAGTCAAGAAGCGATTAACTTTTCATCCTCATGCTCTATCCTTAATACCTCACTATTTAGCAACGGCTTTGCACGAGAACATTTTTGGCCCAAAGACTTGTGTCCTGATGATTATCAAAACTACATTTAATTCATTAGTTTTCATTACCTAGTAACATGTCACTTGATGATTCAAAGATTTTTCACTCAATCTTTTTCAACTCGTAACCTCTGGAATACGAAAAACTATGTTTATCAAAATTTTTACACGTTTATTTGTGCGGTCCTCACGAGATTTATGGACACATGAAAGTACTAAAAATTTTTCTGTCACTTATGCGATTTATAAAATCATATATGTATAAATTTATCCTTACTTATTTTGGTTAGTACATACTAAGTTATACCTTCAAATTATTTAAAAATCGCTCCTTTATTGAGTTGTTTAACTTAAGACAAATAGTTTTGTGCAAAATGGTACACGTTGTACATACTTCAAAATTTACTAAGAACTTCGTTTTGTTTATGTTGTCACATCAAACATTTAAAGGTTTTTCAAAACTTCCTTGGTTGATTTTATTAAAGGTTTTCGTATTAGACTACACCATGTATGGACCACACTTTCTCTCGCCCTCCGTTAGGGATGAAACTTACCATTAAGATCTTTGTTAAAAACTCTTGAGCCACTTTGGATGGCAATTTTATGAAATTTCTTGGGAAGTCTTTGCGCTCATAGAATATTCCTCTTAAGGTTAGACATGGCAAAAACGCGGGCCGATAAATCAATTTTCTGAGGTACACTCGGTGGTCACCCCATTTTAGGAAAGGCATTAGGTAGCTTTCTACTCTCAATATTTCACGGCTAATCGCAACACCCTCGTAAACATCATCTCTATGAATCAGTATATTGAGGCACAAGAAATCATTTTTGGAGATTCTTTTCACTTGGAGTAAACCATTCTTTATGACTAAGAGTTCACGAATCTTCTCATCCGCGCATCCCCTTAAGTATAAGGATAAATTCAGAACGAACCGCTCGAAGAGTTCACTCTCGTTCAAAGATCACACCTTTCGTGCGATTTTCTTTCGGAAATGTAATATAAGATACTTTGAGAATCTATGAATCTTGTTATCCTCTTGGAAGGGGACTGCTTAAAACATTTACGACACTGATGTGGATACTCTACATAGTTCTTCCTTCATTGATTGCAACTATATGTTGTTTTAGTTAATGTTAACCCTAACTTCAACATGTAACTGAAAGGATAAAGTTACATTATGGAACTGTGCTTTCATTCCATTCAAGGATAAGATCACATGCATCATGGAAAACTGGGTGATATCTTTTATTGTTCATTCAGACCGCCCTGAAGACACTATAAATAATTATGGCTGGCATTGCATGTAAGTCTGATTTGTCACTCTCAACTAAAAATTTCAAATTCATTTATTCAAATGAAACATTTCTTAAATATCGGGTTCTTTATGCCTATGGTCTCCTTCCAAAATTAAGGGGGTTAGTAAAATCCGTGGCTGACACTATCCAGACATCAAATCGCATGGTTGTGATCACCATGCTCTCCATTCTATCTGTCAGCTTTATATTGCGACATAAGCGCTCAACATTTTTGAGGAGTTTGGTAACATTCATAATGCATTTCACGCATCCAGCTTACTGAAGATGCCTGTAAGGCTAAAAACATCATCTTTCCTTTTGCGGATATATATTCAGAGGACATGTTCATGTTAACAAGAAACGAAATCAATTTGTTGATCTCTTAGGACAAGAGACTTAATTAATGGCATATACCTATTCTTACTTTTATGCGCCCAAGTACCTTTCAAGGAAATTAACTTACTTCTGAGCCCTCGAGTCTCTTGGAACTTCGATACGCTCCTTCTTATTCAAAAACGGTACCATTGTTGGTCACTCCTCAAACTTTCGGGACGAAATTTTCTTTAACAGGTGGGTAATGTAATGACCCGGATTTTTCGACTTGCTTTTGTCCTTTGTGCCTTCACGAAACTGCGTATATGTGCGTACTGAGCTAGTTTATGCTCTGGGATCTTATTTAATGGTTAATTACTTTCATTAATACCTTACAACGTGCTATTAAGTGTGTAATCACTTAACTTAATTCCTGAATGCTTTTACGACCGTTGGTGTCACTGACGTTTGAAACGAGCTATGTACTTGGTACACGTTTAACTTTGGTCATAATCGGAATATTCTGACTACGTAATACTAATTGTTATTTTATAATAACAATTACTTGGGTTTTTGGATGCTTAATTACGCTTAGTAATTTACTAGAACACACTAGTTAGTCTTGTTGGACTTTCTACCTTGTTGGACTTTAGCCCACCCTACTCTAGCTAGTGGACTATTTAATTAGCCCAATTATTAATGGATTATGACCCATTTATATATAAGACAAATGCCCATTTATTAGAGGGAACATACTAGCATTTTTGTTAACCATAATCACAATTGTTGCATTAGATCCCAACATAAGCACCAACTTTAGACAACCATTAACCAAAAAGCAAAAGTTATCCCCCACGTGTCCCCCCCAAAACCAACAGCCATGAGGGCCTCCCCACATCCATTCCCACTATAAATACAAGCCTTAGCTCACCAATTTCACACTTGATCTCATTCACAATTTAAACACACTTACTCTCTTATTTTCTCTCTAGTCTTTCTCACTCTAAAAAGTGTAAGTATTAAATTTTCTTTCTCTTCTTCTTCTTTTCCTAGTCACGAAATCATCATCATCATGTAAGATTAAGCTCTTTAGCTTTTTGATCTTGTTATATCTTGTAGATTCAAACTTGGATTTGAATCCTTCAAGAACATGGAAGATTCAAGCTTTCTAGCTTGGAATCTTCACTTATTTTGTTAGATCTAAATCTTTTAGCTTATAATCTCTTTATTTTGTTGTAAAGATCAAAACTTGTGTTTGTGGTCTTCATGTAACTTGAAGATCTAGCATCATGCTTCAAGGATCTTCAAGTGAAATGTCCCGTTCATATTGATTATAAACGTTCCATATTAATTGATTTCCTCGCGAGGTTTTGACCTCTTTATGAGACGTTTTTCAAAGACTGCATTCATTTTTAAAACAACCATAACCTTTATTTTATCGATAAAGGTTTAAAAAGTATTACGTAGATTATCAAGTAATGATAATCTAAAATATACCGTTTACACACGACCATTACATAATGGTTTACAATAAGAATATATTACATCAAAAATAAGTTTCTTGAATGCAGTTTTTACATAATATCATACAAGCATGGACTCCAAATCTTGTCCTTATTTTAGTATGCAACAGCGGAAGCTCTTAATAATCACCTGAGAATAAACATGCTTAAAACGTCAACAAAAATGTTGGTGAGTTATAGGTTTAACCTATATATTATCAAATCATAATAATAATAGACCACAAGATTTAATTTTTCAATATACATCCCATATATAGAGATAAAATTCATTCATATGGTGAACACCTGGTAACCGAAATTAACAAGAAGCATATAAGAATATCCCCTATCATTCCGGGAAATCCTTCGGACATGATAAAAATGAATTCAAAGTACTAAAGCATCCGGTACTTTGGATGGGGTTCGTTAGGCCCAATAGATCTATCTTTAGGATTCGCGTCAATTAGTAGACTGGTTTACTAATTCTTAGGCTACCAAGAAAAAAGGGGCATATTCGGCTTCGATCATTCACCCATATAATGTAGTTTCAATTACTTGTGTCTATTTCGTAAAACATTTATAAAAATTGCGCATGTATTCTCAGCCCAAAAATATAAAGGGTAAAAAGGCAAATGAAACTCACTTTCACAGATTTTTACTTCGTCGGGAAGTAAAACTTTGCCACTGGTCGATTCACGAACCTATAAAAAATATGTACATATATATCAAAGTATGTTCAAAATATATTTACAACATTTGTAATACGTTTTACTGTTTTAAATTTATTAAGTCAGCTGTCCTCATTAGTAACCTACAACTAGTTGTCCACAGTTAGATGTACAGAAATAAATCGATATATATTATCTTGAATCAATCCATGACCCAGTGTATACACGTCTCAGGCTAGATCACAACTCAAAGTATATATATATTTTTGGAATCAACCTCAACCCTGTATAGCTAACTCCAACATTACTGCATATAGAGTGTCTATGGTTGTTCCAAATAATATATATACATGGGTCGATATGATATGTCAAAACATTTGCATACGTGTCTATGGTATCCCAAGATTACATAATATATTAGAATACATGTATAATACAATATAAGTTAGCTAGGATATGATTTGTATAGAATTGTTACAATATTTCCCGTAGCTACAACAACAAAAAAATATCCAATCTTGTTTTACCCATAACTTCTTCGTTTTAAATCCGATTTGAGTGAATCAAATTTCTATGGTTTCATATTGAACTCTATTTTATGAATCTAAACATAAAAAGTATAATTTTATAATCAGAAATATAAGTTACAAGTCGTTTCTGTAAGAGATAGTCATTTCAGTCGAAAGAACGACGTCTTGATGACCATTTTGAAAAACATACTTCCACTTTGAGTTTAATCATGATTTTTGGATATAGTTTCATGTTCATAAGAAAAATCATTTTCCCAAAAGAACAACTTTTAAATCAAAGTTTATCATAATTTTTAATTAACTAACCCAAAACAGCCCGCGTTGTTACTACGACGGCGTATGTCAGGTTTTACGGTGTTTTTCGTGTTTCCAGGTTTTAAATCATTAAGTTAGCATATCATATAGATATAGAACATGTGTTTAGTTGATTTTAAAAGTCAAGTTAGAAGGATTAACTTTTATTTGCGAACAAGTTTAGAATTAACTAAACTATGTTCTAGTGATTACATGTTCAAATCTTCGAATAAGATAGTTTTATATGTATGAATTGAATGATGTTATGAACATCATTACTACCTCAAGTTTAGTAGGTAAATCTACTGGAAGTGAAAAGAAATGATCTAGCTTCAAAGGATCTTGGATGGCTTGAAAGTTCTTGAAGTAGAATCATGACACGAAAACAAGTTCAAGTAAGATTATCACTCGAATTAAGATAGTTATAGTTATAGGAATTGAATCAAAGTTTGTATATGAGTATTACCTTGTATTAGAAAGATATCTTACTATAAATAAGAAAGATTTCTTGAGGTTGGATGATCACTTTACAAGATTGGAAGTAAGCTAGCAAACTTGGAAGTATTCTTGATTTTATGAAACTAGAACTTATAGAATTTATGAAGAACACTTAGAACTTGAAGATGGAACTTGAGAGAGATCAATTAGATGAAGAAAATTAAAGAATGAAAGTGTTTGTAGGTGTTTTTGGTCATTGGTATATGGATTAGATATAAAGGATATGTAATTTTGTTTTCATGTAAATAAGTCATGAATGATTACTAATATTTTTGTAATTTTATGAGATATTTCATGCTAGTTGCCAAATAATGGTTCCCACATGTGTTAGGTGAATCACATGGGCTGCTAAGAGCTGATCATTGGAGTGTATATACCAATAGTACATATATTTAGTATTGTACGAGTACGAATACGGGTGCATACGAGTAGAATTGTTGATGAAACTGAACGAGGATGTAATTGTAAGCGTTTTTGTTAAGTGATGTGTTCTAGAGGGTGTGTATGAAACGGCTATCAGTTTTATATTTATTTAATACAAGAAATCACCTTAATTAAACTAAAACACAAAAGGCAAGTATTTTTTTTTTTTTTTTTTTTTTTTTTTTTTTGAAAGGCAAGTATACCTATCATGTAATAATATAGCTAAGGTAGAGTACGGGAGGTCGAACCGTGGACACTATTATTGGGTGTCTTACTAGTTCAAATTAGTTAATTAAGTAGTTAAACTAGATTTAGTGATATATCGTAATTATAGGTAACTTTGGGGGTTTTTACCGTTTAATGACCGGTTTGTCGATTTTAAAACTTAAGTCACAATTAAAACCTAATGCAAAATATAACTTAATTTAAAGTGTAAAGTAAATGACGATAATTAAAAGTACAATAAATTAAAAGTGCAATAAATAAAATGACAGTAAATAAAAGTACGATGAGATATAAAATAAAGGTATTATGCTTATTTAAACTTCCGTAATCATGATGTTCGACGTGTTGATTTTAATTTATTACTATGGGTTAATTGTCCTTTGTCCTAGATTATTCGATATGTCCATACGTTTTGTCCATAATAGTCCATCGATCATAATTATAAAGTGCGAGGGTCTTCGTCAAATTATCCTTATACTCGAAGTCAAATATTCCAACTAATTGGGGATTCGAACTGTAACAAGGTCTTAATACTTTGTTTAATGAATACACCAGGTTATCGACTGTGTGTAATCCAAGGTTTTAATACTTTGTTAACAATTACACTGATTACCCTTGAATGTAATCCACCCCTGTTTTAATGAGTCTAGTAACTATTAAATCATCCCCGTGTCCGGTCAAATGAACAATAATTCGTACTTATAAATATCCCGCTCAGCGTACCCGATTAAGCGTATGTGGTTATATATAGATACGTCAAATCATAACCTTTATATTAAATTAATGAGGTATCGTTTAGTTAATATAAAGCCCATTAATAGCCCATAGTCTAATTTTCACAAGTGTCGATCTTTTGTCCAACCCCCAATTATGGTCCAAAACCCAATTATCCCGTCTTTAATATTTAGTCTAACATCACGATGACCCGGAAATTTCTGATCAAATTTAAACTTAATGTTTGTATGATTAACATTTCTGATGCGATAAGCAAAGTCTGTAAAACTGAATCTAAAATTTTTTGAACTACTTTCATATATTCAAATACCTTTCGGTTGTTTTCGATGATTCGCGAACAATTATATGTAAATAGATACATATATACTATAACTTGAAAAGGTAACAATGTATTAATTGTTTGATACCGTACATTAAACTTATTGGTTTAAATATCTATTTGAATATATATGATAAGTTGAAATATTTATTATTAAAATTTATTTATAAATAACTTCCAATGTGTATTTAAAAACTGATTTATGTATATTAAAAAGATATATACATATATATAATTTCAAGTTATTTAGTAAACGATAGTAACATTCGTTTGTTAATTCGATTGATATTTAGATAATTGAACTAAAACGTTTAAGATGAACAAGTAAAACACTAATTTGCTACAGTATTTTCAAATTGCTACAGTACCCAAAATGCTACAGTGTTTTCGAAAATCACTATTTGCTACAGTGAATTGCTACAGTAAAAATTGGCTTTGCTACAGTGTGAAAGTTAGGAGTATATCAAGAATCAGAACTGGATGAAGCATTTTTCACAATCTTTTGAAAATAGGAAATGAGAAAGAAGATGTAAGAGTGATGAAAATAATGCAACGGAAGAGGTCAATTTATAGCGAAATATCAAACATAGCAATCGAGGCAAATTACGCATTTAATCAAAAGAAATCTTAATTTCCTTAAATTTCGAAGAATCAAATCTTATTTAGATTATGAAGTAAAAATGCTACAGTGTTTTCGAAAATCACTATTTTGCTACAGTGAATTGCTACAGTAAAAATTGACTTTGCTACAGTAACTGTGCTACAGTAAAACACTATTTCAAAATAAATAAAAAATATATATATATATATGTATATGTATATACTACGAGACGATGATTTATAGAAGCAAATAACCAAAACACTTAATTGATTAAAGCTACATTTAGAGTAACGTAGTTATCAATGATTAAGTTCATATTTTGACAAAGGTACGAGTCACGAAACGAAAAGTACTAGTTTTCTCAGCGTACGAAAGGGCGTTCGAAAAACCTGAACCAGGACATAAGTCGAGTGACGACGTACGACTTATTGGAACAAAAATTACAAGTCAACTATGCACATAAATTTAATATAATATATAATTAATTATATAAATTATATATATTATATTTATATTTATTTATTATGTCGACAAGCTAGATTACAAAAACAATGTGAGTTGGAAAACCCACCCATGCGATCGCATGGGATTTGGCCTAGGAAGCCATGCGATCGCATGGCAGTCTGGTCCAGGCCACATCTATAAAAGCCGATGTTTTGTGCTTCTGATTTCATTCCTACTCCGTATTATATTTATTAATTATATTATTATTATTATTATTATTATTATTATTATTATTATTATTATTATTATTATTATTATTATTATTATTATGATTAATATTATTATTAATCTTAATATTATAAGTAGTATTATTATTAATTAGTATTATACATAAAATACTACGACGAGGTCATGAGCGTGTCATTTTCAAAATGGTTTTCAAGCGGGATAGAGTTAAGGAAATTATGGGTTATTGCCAAAGAGATTATGGGTAATGTTCGGGGGTATATTTGTGAATCAAACCTAGTGTTTATCATCTCCGTTGCATCTACGTACTTTCCTACGATATTGAATCTCAATATTGATACGTTGAAATCTACGGTTATTTGGTAATCCGTGTTTCAATCACATTTTGGTGAACGACTTTATATGCTGCTAAGGTGAGTTTCATATGATCCCTTTTACTCAATATATTTTTGGGCTGAGAATACATGCGACTGTTTATAAATACTGAAAATACTAGATTTATATGCGTGAGTTTCATTGATCCCTTTTTAATTGCTTTTGCAATATATATTTTTGGGCTGAGAATACATGCAAATGCTTTATTAACTGATTTACAATACTTATATGCGTGAGTTTCATTTGCTCCCTTTTTAATTGCTTTTGCAATCTATATTTTTGGGCTGAGAATACATGCACTTTATTTTAAACGCAATGGATACAAGTACATACTAAATTCTACACCGAGTTTGAACCGAAAATCCCTTAGCTTTGGTAACTAGTAACTGCCGGTTATAAGAACTGGTGGGCGCGAGTAGTTGTATATGGATCCATAGGGCTTGATATCCCCGTCCGAGCTAGAGCACTAGCCTTTTAACGGACGTATGCTATTTGAGAAGCGTACACGTTGGTTTGCGTGTATTATTAAGATGACTATACAAAGGGTAAAAATTATATATACGTTAAGTTTAGTTACCAGGGTGCTCAATTTCGTAGAATATTTTAATAAACGTTTCTGGATTGAACAACTAAAATCTTGTGATCCACCTTTATATACAGATTATGCGAAACATAGAAACTATGAACTCACCAACCTTTGTGTTGACACTTGTTAGCATGTTTAGTCTCAGGTTTTCTAGAAGTCTTCCGCTGTTTGCTTATATGATAGACAAGCTATGTGCATGGAGTCTTACATGGCATATTTTTCAAGAAAACGTTGCATTCACCAAATCATCACCATGTATCTTATTTTGACTGCATTGTCAACGGAAGTACTGTTGTAAACTATTATTTACAGTGATTGTCTATATGTAGAAATCATCAGATGTCGAAAACCTTTGATTTAAATATTCATATTTGGTTTGCCTTTTCAAAAGAATGCAATGTTTATAAAACGTATCATATAGAGGTCAAATACCTCGCAATGAAATCGATGAATGACGTGTTTGTCCATATGGATTTGAAGCGATCGTCACATAGTAGGAATAAGCTCATTTTTTTCATTTGTGATGACAGTCATGCCACCCTTCTTAGGTACGCATTGAACTGGGCTTACCCATGGACTATCAGAGATTGGATAAATTAAACCTGCATCAAGCAGTTTAATAATTTCTTTCTTAACAACATCTTGCATATTAGGATTTAGTCTTCTTTGGCGTTGCACATATGTTTTATGACCTTCTTCCATAAGGATTTTATGTGTGCAATACGAAGGACTTATTCCTTTAATATCATGAATTTTCCATGCAATAGCTGGTTTATGAGCTTTTAGCACAGAAATGAGTTGAGATTTTTCATTTTCAGTAAGAGAAGACGATATTATTACAGGTAATTCGGATTCACCATGTAAATAAGCATATTCCAAATGGTTTAGAAGTGGCTTTAACTCTAATATCGGTGGTTCTTTTATCGATGATTTATATCGATATCTATCTTCTTCTTTTAGTATTTGAATTTCTTCTGTTGTTGGTTCATATCCATTAGCCATAAGTGTAGCTAACATTTCAGTTTCATCAATTGGTTCAGTTCCTTCTCCTAAAGAACATTTTCCTGTTCCTTGTAATTCTGGAAATTCTTCTAACAATTTTGCATGTGAATCTATAGTTTGAATATAATAACATGTATCATTTGCAGATTGCGGTTGTTGCATGGCTCTATCAACTGAAAAGGTGACACTCTCGTCCTCTATACTTAGGGTCAGTTTCTTATCAAACACGTCTATTATTGCTTTAGCCGTATTTAAGAATGGTCTTAATAATATGAGAGGAACTCGAGAATCTTCTTCCATGTCCAGAATAACAAAATCTACTGGAAATACTAAAGTACCAACTTTAACTAGCATGTTCTCCATTATCCCTCTAGGATATTTTACTGATCGATCGGCTAGTTGTATGCTTATTCGTGTTGGTTTCAATTCTCCAAGGTCTAGTTTAGCGTATAGTGAATATGGCATTAAATTTATACTAGCACCTAAATCTGCCAATGCTTCTATTGAACTAAGACTACCCAAAAAACATGGAATTGTGAAACTTCCTGGATCAGATAATTTTTCTGGTATGTTATTCAACAGTACTGCAGAACAATTAGCATTCATAGTAACAGCCGAGAGTTCTTCCATTTTCTTTCTATTTGTGATTAAATCTTTCAAGAATTTAGCATATCTAGGCATTCCTGAAATCACATCAATGAAAGGAAGATTGACATTTATTTGTTTAAACATATCCAAGAATTTGGATTGCTCGGCTTCAAGTCTCTCTTTTTTCATTTTACTCGGGTAAGGAAGTGGTGGTTGGTAAGGTTTAACATAAGGTTTAGCCTTAATTGTGTTATCTTCATTAACCTTTTCAACTACCGGTTCTGTTTCCTTATCTTGCTCAGATTGTGGTTCTTGTGGAGTAGGAATAGCTTCATCAGAGATTACAGGTATTTCAGGTGGTTTAAGTGTAATACCACTTCTTGTGGTAATGGCTTTAGCTGTTTTATTCCGGGGGTTAGTATTTGTATCACTAGGTAAACTTTCCGGTTTTCTTTCACCTATTAACCTTGCTAGGTTGCTTACTTCTTGTTCTAAATTTTGAATCGAAGCTTGTTGATTTCTAAATGCTTGAGCATTTTGTTCATTGGTTTGTTTCTGAGATGTGAAAAATTGCATTTGAGATTCAACTAGCTTTGACATCATATCTTCTAAATTTGGCTTTTTATCATCGGTTTGTGGTGGTTTGTTTTGAAAAATAGGTTTTTGCTGATTGTAAGTATTATTGGATACTTGTAGATTGCTAGGACCTTGTTGGTTGTTGTATGGAACATTTCGATTATAATTCTAGTTTTGATTGTATATTGGTCTTGGCGGTTGTAATTATTTTGATAATTATTTCCAGGCCTTTGGTTTATGTATGAAACATTCTCTCTTTGTTCCATTGTTGGTTCAATACTGAGACAATCTTTTGTCAAATGTGGTCCTCCACACTGCTCACAACTAATTCGTATTGAGTGAATATCTTTAGTCATCTTTTCCATTCATCTCTCGACAGCATCTATCTTTGCAGAAATGGAATCAAAGTCATGGCTAGAATCGGCTCTAGCTGCTTTAGATGATCTAACGATATCTTTTTCTTGATGCCACTCATATGAGTGGGAAGCAGTGTTATCAATAATTTTGTAAGCGTCAGTTGTGGTTTTCTTCATAATGGAACCACCAGCTGCTATATCGATGTCTTTTCTTGTAGTGATGTCGCATCCTTGGTAGAATATTTGTACTATTTAACAAGTGTCTAAACCATGTTGCGGACATCCTCTTAATAACTTTTCAAATCTTGTCCATGCCTCATAAAGAGTTTCATTTGGCTTTTGTGTGAACGTAACTATTTCACCTTGAAGTCTCACAGCTTTAGATGCCGGAAAGAATTGTTTAAGAAAATTTTCAACTAAAACATCCCATGTATCAATCGCCCCTTCAGGTAACGATTCTAACCAATCTTTGGCTTCTCCCTTTAAAGTCCAGGTAAATAACATGAGATAGATCTGTTCATCCTTAACTTCTCTGATTTTGAATAAAGTACAAATCCTGTTAAAGGTACGAAGATGTTCGTTTGGATCTTCCTTCGGCGCACTACTAAATTGGCATTGATTAGTTACCATGTGTAGGATTTGTCCTTTGATTTCATAATCTGGTGCATTAATGCCTGTTTGAGTGATTGTGTGACCTTGGCCAGTACGTTTAGCTCGCATTCGGTCTTCCATACTTAGAGGTTCCAGATTTTCCATGATTGAATTTGTTGAATCTGAATCACTAGAGGATTCTGATTTAATGGTTTCTTCCTCGACAATCTCTGTTTGAATGATTGGCCAGTGGATCAGGATCTTGGAATTGTCCCTCCGGATTCTCAATTGTGATATTGGGTTCAAAAAATGGATTATCGAAAATTTGAGTTGGAGTACTTGATTGACTAGATGACAATTCTAAAGAAAAATCAACGGCGACACTATTGGATAGATGTCTTGATCGAGTTACATGTGGTGAACGTACAAAAGGTGGTGAACGTTTTGCTCGGTGCATTCACTGAATATCCTATTAGTTATAAAAGATAAAAATTATATAAGTTATCAAATTAATAAACTTTTTTGCTTTTGCCCACGTTTCGAATAGCCAATAGATGCAGCAGGGAGCCAGAACCCTTTAAATCGGAAGCTCACAACTCAGCCACTAACAAATCTAACTATTACTACGAAGCAGAAAATTTGGATGTCTATCAATTCAACCACTTTAAATAATTTTTCGTTTGAAATTTTAGAGAAGAAATAGAAAATTCTATGTCCTAAAAACTAGAGCGTCGATAAATAAGAAAGAAAAAGATTGCGTCGAAAAACGTCAAAAAAATAAAAGGTCGAAAAATAAAAATAAGAAAGTAGCGCGTCGAAACTTAAAAGGGATTCTAAACGAAAAACGGCAATTACTTAAAATGATACTAAAATTTTAACACGGCGTCGCAAAATTTTAAGCCACCTAAATCTTAGTCTAAAGAAAAAGCACTTACGGATTTTTACGGCAAAACCTAAAAATCTAAAAGTATAAAAATAACTATGGCAAAACTAAACTTAATACTAAAAGTTGTAACTAGAGTCTAAAAATCTAAAGGTAATAAAACTTAAAATAAATATTTTTTTTTTTGAATTTTATAGACAAAATCTTAAATATATATATATATATATATATATATATATATATATATATATATATATATATATATATATATATATATATATATATATATATATATATATATATATATATATATATATATATATATATAAATTTTTTTTTTTTTAAAAAATTATAATTATATTTTTTTTATATTTTTTTTACGATTTTAATATTTCTTTTTAAGGATTTTAATTTTTTTTTAAAATTTTTTTTTCTTTTTTTTACGAAATTAATAATTTTTTTTTTTAAAAAACTTTTTTTTAACTCATTTGCTATTCATGAATAGTAAATGAAACGAAATTAATTAATTTACTATTTACATGAAAGCAATATGATATAAATTATTAATTATAAGTTACATAATATACCCCTGAAGTATTTAATAAATACGACTTTTTAAAACTTTACGATTCAAATTTGATTCAAAATTATTATTATATTATTATATTTTATTTCAATATTATTATATTATTATATTTTATTTCAATATTATTATATTATTATATTTATTAAATTATTATATTTAAATTAATATATCTTTAATCAATCCAAAACTAAAAAAAACTTAAATACCCCGTGAAGACACAAAAAGTGTCCCCGGCAGCGGCGCCAAAAACTTGATGTGTTCTAGAGGGTGTGTATGAAACGGCTATCAGTTTTATATTTATTTACTACAGGAAATCACCTAAATTAACCTAAAACACAAAAGGCAAGTATACCTATCGTGTAATAATATAGTTAAGGTAAAGTCCGGGAGGTCGATCCGTGGACACTATTATTGGGTGTCTTACTAGGTCAAATTAGTTAATTAAGTAGTTAAACTAGATTTAGTAATATATAGTAATTATAGGTAACTTTGGGGGTTTTTACCGTTTAATGACCGGTTTGTCGATTTTAAAACTTAAGTCACAATTAAAACCTAATGCAAAATATAACTTAATTTAAAGTGTAAAGTAAATGACGATAATTAAAAGTACAATAAATTAAAAGTGCGATAAATAAAATGACAGTAAATAAAAGTACGATGAGATATAAAATAAAGGAATTATGCTTATTTAAACTTCCGTAATCATGATGTTCGACGTGTTGATTTTAATTTATTACTATGGGTTAATTGTCCTTTGTCCTAGATTATTCGATATGTCCATACGGTTTTGTCCATAATAGTCCATCGGTCATAATTATAAAGTGCGAGGGTCTTCGTCAAATTATCCTTATAACCGAAGTCAAATATTCCAACTAATTTAGGATTCGAACTGTAACAAGGTCTTAATACTTTGTTTAATGAATACACCAGGTTATCGACTGTGTGTAATCCAAGGTTTTAATACTTTGTTAACAATTACACCAATTACCTTGAATGTAATCCACCCCTGTTTTAATGAGTCTAGTAACTATTAAATCATCCCCGTGTCCGGTCAAATGAACAATAATTCGTACTTATAAATATCCCGCTCATCGTACCCGATTAAGCGTATGTGGTTATATATACATACGTCAAATCATAACCTTTATATTAAATTAACGAGGTATCGTTTAGTTAATATAAAGCCCATTAATAGCCCATAGTCTAATTTTCACAAGTGTCGATCTTTTGTCCAAACCCCAATTATGGTCCAAAACCCAATTATCCCGTCTTTAATATTTAGTCTAACATCACGATTACTTCGGCTTAAATAAGCATAATAATAACTTAGCTATGAGACATTAATAAAAATAATTTAAACATAACTTGCAATGAGTATTAATAGCGTAGTGTTACACGGACAGAGTTTCGACTTACAATCTTAAAACATTCGCTAACAAAACCTTATTATTATTAAACTTTAATATTAAAATTATAATATTAATATAAATATATTGAGAGAGTAAGAGATTTAGAAAATAGAAAAGGTGTATCTTTCATTACTCCGTAGTCTCGTTTTATAGGCAAATGATGAATTTGAAATTTTCACTTATGACCCCTTAACTATGCTCAATTAACAACTTTTTATTATTTATTATTATTCTTATTATGAATTATTTAAATATTATATTACATTCTTGTGCATAGTTGAATTGTACTTTCAGCTCCGTTGCGTCGAGCTTTGAAAGTTGGTTCATGTCTCGGTTCTGGATTTTCGAACGCCTTTTCGTATAATTTAATATCTTGTACTTTGAATTTTGCGGCTTGTACTTTTGTAATTTTGAGACGTTTCTCATCAATAAATTGGACCACTTGAATTGTACTTTGTACTTTTTAGCTTTTTGGTCATTTGCGTCTTCAAATCGTCGAATCTGTCTTTTGTCTTCACCTTTTATTATTTAAATGATAATTACTTGAAATTAGAACAATTACAACTAAAAGCTTGTCTTTCTTGAAGGATAATGCTATGAAATATATGTTCGTTTTTTGCATTATCATTAAGTAGAAATATTTTGATAAGTGTCTTGAAGTCTTTCAAAAGTGTATGAATACATATTAAAACACTACATGTATATACATTTTAACTGAGTCGTTAAGTCATCGTTAGTCGTTACATGTAAATGTTGTTTTGAAACCTTTAAGTTAACGATCTTGTTAAATGTTGTTAACCCAATGTTTATTATATCTAATGAGATGTTAAATTATTTTATTATCATGATATTATGATATATTAATATATCTTAATATGATATATATACATTTAAATGTCGTTACAATGATAATCGTTACATATATGTCTCGTTTCGAAATCCTTAAGTTAGTAGTCTTGTTTTTACATATGTAGTTCATTGTTAATATACATAATGACATGTTCACTTATCATTTATCATGATTAAACATAGTGTAACAATATCTTAATATGATTCATATATAATTAGTAAGACGTTGTTATAACGATAATCGTTATATATATCGTTTCGAGTTTATTAATTCAATAAACTCAATTTTATGTATATAACTCATTGTTAAAATACCTAATGAGATACTTACTTATCATAATATCATGTTAATTATATATATAATCATATATATGTCATCATATAGTTTTTACAAGTTTTAACGTTCGTGAATCACCGATCAACTTGGGTGGTCAATTGTCTATATGAAACCTATTTCAATTAATCACGTCTTAACAAGTTTGATTGCTTAACATGTTGGAAACACTTAATCATGTAAATATCAATTTCATTTAATATATATAAACATGGAAAAGTTCGGGTCACTACATCAAGAACATCCAAGATTCAAGCTTTCTAGCTTTGAATCTTCATTACTTTTGTTAGATCTAAGCTTTCTAGCTTATGGTCTCTTTATTTTGTTATAAAGATCTAAACTTGTGTTTATGATCTTCATGTAACTTGAAGATCTAAGCTTTATGCTTCAAGATCTTCAAGAACACCAAAGATTCAAGCTTTCTAGCTTTGTAATCTCATAACTTGTGTGAAAAAGATCCAAGTTCTCTAGCTTAGGGTTCCATTACTTTATTTGATCAAGTTTATGTTCATACTTGTTTGATTGAATGAAAGTTTGTAGCTTTAGTTGTAAATAGAACTTGTATTTGTGTTAAGACTAAGAATATGATGTAACATTGGTTCATCATCCTTCTAAAACTCTTAAGTGAGTTGTATTCTTACTTGGTCTTAACATTTTGTTTGTTGATGGTTGAATCTTGGTCAAAGTGATGCTAACACATCAATGAGTTGTACACTTGAAGCTTACACGCATCAAGGATGAGAACCGTGATGATCATCAAGCACCAAGAAACCCACCGGAGCATTTGTTTGCTGTTTTCGGGGTCTGATCAGACTCCTGGACTTCTGTAAAACAGATTTTCAGATAGTTCGCTTCGAGTAGATGACTTTTCATTTAGGCCTCGCCTAAATCCGATATACGCTTTAGGATTTATTTCCTTCCGAAAGTCACTACGCCTTTGTAACGACGTGCTGAAAATTCTGACCTACTCGCACTTAAACCGTCACAGTCAAACGAAGACGAGTTAGGTTCTGAAAATTGGTCAGCAGTTAGAGGACTCACATACGGAGCCTTGGTCACTGACTACGCGTCTTTTCGATTTGTATAAAGGTCGTAGCAGCTGATCGAAGTCAGCCTTTTGTTTCGATCTCTATTCTTGTTAAACTTACTTAGCTTTTATGAATGATGATGATGATGATGATGACACTTAAACTTAATTCATTCACTTTTAAACTTATGGGGACAACATACAGACTTAGTAACCTTTGACTTAGTTTGACGACCTTTCGGACCGACTTACTACTTGCATATGTTTCATATCAACTTTTACTGCGTATACATTGTGAGTTATAGCATCCCTTATTACTTTTTACTATTTTTGGGACTGAGAATACATGTTCTTTACTTAAACTTTATATATGTATGGGTTACAAAACGGGTGTTTAATACTTCGAGGACAAACGCACTCGCCAAGTGCACTTTTAGGGGGTGATATACATACGTTAAGTCTAGTTACCGGGTGCCCACGGTTAAGCATATACTTTTCATACTAATTTAAACTACTGGTTGAAGCACTGAAATCTCGTGGTCTACATTACTTTACTGATTACAAACTATAGCTCACCAACATTCGTGTTGACTTTTAAGCGTGTATTTCTCAGGTGTTTAGACGATGCTGCTTCTGCTGTTAGACTTGCTGTCTTGGTGTTATAGACTTGCTGTTATGGACCTGCTGTGTTAGATTTCTGCTGCATTACTTAGAGATGTCTCAATCATGAAACTTTTATTTTGCATTCGTAACTTATGTTATTTTTAAACAATGACTTTGTAACGACCTTTGGGTCACATACTTATGTTAACACTTCTACTCATAGGAAGCATGTTATCTTTTGTAAAACGCCATCTTTTTATGAATGCAAAAATGGTTTTCAAACAACATATAGTGTTTGACCTTGTAATGATCCTGTTGTTGATGAACCATACACGATGGTTTTGTACGGGGCGTCACATTTGGTATCAGAGCATTGGTTGTAGGGAATTAGGTTGCGTTAGTGAGTCTTGACCGAGTCGAGTAGGATTCGCTAATAGGACTAATCTACAACTTGCTTGTTTACCTATTTCTGCGGAACTGCTGCATGCTACTATATTATATTACTACATGTTACTGCTTATTACTACTGTATGCTATTACTTACTTCTACTGCTATATGAACTTGCTGCATGCTACTGCTTACTTTCGCTACTGCATGCTACTATCTGCTTTTAATTGCATGATACTTCTGCTTAATGCTGTTATTACTGCCATGCTATGTACTGTTGTAGATGCTCTAGGCTGCTGTAGTTACTATGCCTGATTACGTGCTTGCTACCCGTCTGCTTTTCGCTGTACCGACTTGGAGAATTTATCTTTCCTAGTTCAGATGTTTTTCTGAACCCTTTCCCGCTCGTCTAACCCTAAGAATTTGTATTGTAATCCACCTGTTACTACTGTTCCACCGTTCCAGAGATCGAAACATTACTTCACGCAATCTAGGAGGAGTACCCCTCGGAATACACGCCCACTAAGTTTGATCCTCGGAGGAGGAGATATGCGAGGACTTGTCGGAGTAACCGCACCCCGAGCTCACCCTAATTAGCCACGTACAACATATGAACATTAGAAGGATGTTCAGTTTCTACAAGATGGCTCTATCCCGTACACTTTCATGACCGTCACTTAACTCTTCCATTCTCCACCACTACTCGACGATCTAACGACACTGCTGAACTTAGGTCCATAACACTCTTAGGCATTGGAGAAGTCGGGAAGGCATCTTCTTTCACAAGGTCAGAGTGCCTTCTACTGATGCTCAGCCATACCCGAAGACTTGGGAGTCACCTCAAGACATATCGTATTACTACTTGCGACACGTACAACTCGACACGAGACCCAGATTAAATTTCCAGAAAGGAACCTAACGACGTTACCTGAACCCAAACATTTTGAAGAAATTTAGGGACATTTAGGCATTGATGCATATCTACGGAACCTATGCACCCACACCGAGAAACCATGAGATTAATTATGTAGATCTTCTTTTGAGATTGCATAGATAAAGCACCGTTAGATGAAATTGAGTAGAACTGGAAGTGATCACGTTACATTGACCATATGGGATGATATTGGAATGAACGTACGATTTAGTACAATATTGTGACGCCAGGCCAGCGTGATTATATTGAAGTAAATCATGTAGAAGTCCCAATATCACTATATAAGGAATATGAAGCGATTCAAAGGAAATTTTGGTAGGAACCACTTGAGTATATGCATTATGGTCTGTTAGAGGTAGGGAAAGAATAACCACTTAGCCCAGATACTGTACAAGGGCCTTGATTGCAGAATTGATAACCTGAAAATCTGTTATAGATATAGACACCCTGGACACTTAAGGAGAAAGTTCACAAATAGGAAAAAACACTGAACTTACTTGCGGTAGAGCAATCGTTATGGATACTCGCATGGATCCTGATTATAGTTAGGGTACAATTCGTCACAACGTTTTATTGTCTTGAAGTTGTTTAATACTAGAACGATAGAAACCTTATATCTAAGAACCTTAGTAAGCCATTAACAACCATGAGAGCTAAGTATTCTATAAGACAAGCTAATGGTAAGCTGACAGAGATAGAGGAATGATTTAAGGTAGTACCTTAAAATTAACAGGTGGGTCATTTGGAGATGACCTCATGTCAACAAAATTTGGAAGTTTTAAAGTAGTAGTTGGAAAGGATTAGTTACCTACACACAAGCAGATGTTATCTGAGAAGATTGATAGAATTTTTCACGGTAGTATAATAAGATTTGGTTGGAACGAACCTTAAGATTAACCTAACACCCATCAATTTGGGAAGCTTGATGTAATGGTTGGAATGGACTTTAGGATTAACCTAATACTCATCAAGTTAGGAAGTTTGATGCAACAGTTGGAATGGACTTTAGGGCTAACCTAATACTCATCAAGTTAGGAAGCTTTGTTGAAATAGTTGGAATGGACTGACTTTCAAGGATGAAAGCGAAAGTTATTTATAGTAAGAAGATTATTCGTATACCTCGCGAGAATGGTGAGCCATTAATAGGTTACGGGGAGAGAAGTAGCCCGAAGCTGAACCTTATTAGTTGCATAACAACAACCCGAAATCTCACAATGGAAATGAGAAGGAATAACAATGGATTTCATCACGAAGCTACCGAAAACGGTAGGCGATCAGGACACTATCTGAGTTATCATTGACCACCTCACCAAATTTGCTCACTTTCTAGCCACGAAAGAAACCGACGCAATGGACAAACCTGTGCAACGATACATAAAGGAAATTGTATCCCGTCACTTCAGCGATTCAGATTCTATTTTAAGGACTAGCCAGGAATCTTATTCGATACTCATTCTTACGCGACTCTAAATCCTAACTTATTCTGAGAGATTTCTTATTTGATGATAATCACACCACCATCCTTCTTACTTCGATATGAGTCATACCAGTTAGAAATTTTCCAAAATCAATGAGTGGTTAATTCTCATCCTCATACTCTCCCATTCGTATCTCACTTATAAGCAACAAATTCACACTTAAGCATTTTTGGTCAAAGGACTTATGCCCTACTAATAGTCATCAACCACATTTAAATTCAACAGTTTTCATTACCTCGTAACATTTTTTGCTCAAATATCACCCGAGATTTTCAAAAGTCTTTTACTCGATTCTCATCAATCTTTTTCCAACTTGTAACCTCCGAAATATGAAAATTTTGTTTGCCAAAATTTTACTTACACTATTTTACTGTGCGATCCCCTCAAAGCTTAATAAAAATAAATTTATTTTATTTGCCATTCGTTCAAATTTTGAAATTGTATACGTTATATAAATAAAGTAAATAATTACTTCTTTTTGACTAATACATATGAAATTTTACTTTCACTTTTACAAATCAAATCTTTTATTCAAAAGACATTTTACCTTGAATGGTACGTGTTGTACATAACCCTAGTTTGCTAAGAACTTCATTTCTTTTCTTACATTGTCACCTTAAATGATTTCTATAAAATTTTCGTTGCTTGTCATATAAAATTTTCGTTGCTCATTCGTATCCATGTCATCATGAAGACTGACAACTGTCGAAATTAAGAGATTCATGTGTGTGTGTATGTGATGAAGGCACTTACTACCACATCATGCAGAGCCTACGGGCATCCACTAACACTTAAACCATTCAAAATTATTGCAATTACCCCAGGGATCTTATTTGCCGCACCTGTTGGAGCGATGCTCTTTCTTACATAACTCTAAGTCCTGACCTATTCCAAGGGATTCTCATCTAGCGATATTAACACCATTAGTATTCCAACTTTAATATTAGCCATAACCTTTTTGGCATTTTGCAAAGTCAAGAAGCGATTAACTTTTCATCCTCATGCTCTATCCTTCATACCTCACTTTTTAGCAACGGCTTCGCACGAGAACATTTTTGGCCCAAAGACTTGTGTCCTGATGATTATCAAAACTACATTTAATTCATTAGTTTTCATTACCTAGTAACATGTCACTTGATGATTCAAAGATTTTTCACTCAATCTTTTTCAACTCGTAACCTCTGGAATACGAAAAACTATGTTTATCAAAAATTTTACACGTTTATCTGTGCGGTCCTCACGAGATTTATGGACACATGAAAGTACTAAAAACTTTTCTGTCACTTATGCGATTTATAAAATCATATATGTATTAATTTATCCTTACTTATTTTTGTTAGTACATACTAAGTTATACCTTCAAATTATTTAAAAATCGCTCCTTTATTGAGTTGTTTAACTTAAGACAAATAGTTTTGTGCAAAATGGTACACGTTGTACATACTTCAAAATTTACTAAGAACTTCGTTTTGTTTACGTTGTCACATCAAACGTTTAAAGGTTTTTCAAAACTTCCTTGGTAGATTTTATTAAAGGTTTTCGTATTAGACTACACCATGTATGGACCACACTTTCTCTCGCCCTCCGTTAGGGATGAAACTTACCATTAAGATCTTTGTTAAAAACTCTTGAGCCACTTTGGATGGCAATTTTATGAAATTTCTTGGGAAGTCTTTGCGCTCATAGAATATTCCTCTTAAGGTTAGACATGGCAAAAACGCGGCCCGATAAATTAGTTTTCTGAGGTACACTCGGTGGTCACCCCATTTTAGGAAAGGCATTAGGTAGCTTTCTACTCTCAATATTTTACGGCTAATCGCAACACCCTCGTAAACATCATCTCTATGAATCAGTGTATTGAGGCACAAGAAATCATTTTTGGAGATTCTTTTCACTTGGAGTAAACCATTCTTTATGACCAAGAGTTCACGTATCTTCTCATTCGTGCATCCCCTTAAGTATAAGGATAATTTTAGAATGAGCCGCTCAAAGAGTTCACTCTCGTTCAAAGATCACACCTTTCGTGCGATTTTCTTTCGGAAATGTAATATAACATACTTTGAGAATCTATGAATCTTGTTGTCCTCTTGGAAGGGGACTACTTAAAACATTTACGACACTGATGTGGATACTCTACATAGTTCTTCCTTCATTGATTGCAACTATATGTTGTTCTAGTTAATGTTAACCCTAACTTCAACATGTAACTGAAAGGATAAAGTTACATTATGGAACTGTGCTTTCATTCCATTCAAGGATAAGATCACATGCATCATGGAAAACTGGGTGATATCTTTCATTATTCTTTCAGACCGCCCTGAAGACACTATAAATAATTATGGCTGGCATTGCATGTAAGTCTAATTTGTCACTCTCAACTAAAAATTTCAAATTCATTTATTCCAATGAAACGTTTCTTAAATATCGGGTTCTTTATGCCTATGGTCTCCTTCCGAAATTAAGGGGGTTAGTAAAATCCGTGGCTGACATTATCCAGACATCAAATCGCATGGTCATGATCACCATGCTCTCCATTCTATCTATCAGCTTTATATTGCGACATAAGCGCTCAACATTTCAGAGGAGTTTGGTAACATATATAATGCATTTCACGCATCCAGCTTACTGAAGATGCCTGTAAGGCTAAAAACATCATCTTTCCTTTTGCGGATATATATTCAGAGGACATGTTCATGTTAACAAGAAATGAAATCAATTTGTTGATCTCTTAGGACAAGAGACTTAATTAATGGCATATACCTATTCTTACTTTTATGCGCCCAAGTACCTTTCAAGGAAATTAACTCACTTCTGAGCCCTCGAGTCTATTGGAACTTCGATACGCTCCTTCTTATTCAAAAAGATACCATTGTTGGTCACTCCTCAAAATTTCGGGATGAAATTTTCTTTAACAGGTGGGTAATGTAACGACCCGGCTTTTTCGACTTGCTTTTGTCCTTTGTGCCTTCATGAAACTGCGTATGTGTGCGTACTGAGCTAGTTTATGCTCTGGGATCTTATTTAATGGTTAATTACATTCATTAATACCTTACAACGTGCTATTAAGTGTGTAATCACTTAACTTAATCCCTGAATGCTTTTACGACCGTTGGTGTCACTTGACGTTTGAAACGAGCTATGTACTTGGTACACGTTTAACTTTGGTCATAATCGGAATATTATGACTATGTAATACTAATTGTTATTTTATAATAACAATTACTTGGGTTTTTGGATGCTTAATTACGCTTAGTAATTTACTAGAACACACTAGTTAGTCTTGTTGGATTTTCTACCTTGTTGGACTTTAGCCCACCCTACTCTAGCTAGTGGACTATTTTATTAGCCCAATTATTAATGGATTATGACCCATTTATATATAAGACAAATGCTCATTTATTAGAGAGAACATACTAGCATTTTTGTTAACCATAATCACAATTGTTGCATGGGATCCCAACATAAGCACCAACTTTAGACAACCATTAATCAAAAAGCAAAAGTTGTCCCCCACTTATCCCCCCAAAACCAACGGCCATGAGGGCCTCCCCACACCCATTCCTACTATAAATACAAGCCTTAGCTCACCAATTTCACACTTGATCTCATTCACAATTTAAACACACTTACTCTCTTATTTTTTTCTCTAGTCTTTATCACTCTAAAAAGTGTAAGTATTAAATTTTCTTTCTCTTCTTCTTCTTCTTTTCCTAGTCACGAAATCATCATCATCATGTAAGATCAAGCTCTTTAGCTTTTTGATCTTGTTATATCTTGTAGATTCAAACTTGGATTTGAATCCTTCAAGAACAAGGAAGATTCAAGCTTTCTAGCTTTGAATCTTCACTTATTTTGTTAGATCTAAATCTTTTAGCTTATAATCTCTTTATTTTGTTGTAAAGATCAAAACTTGTGTTTGTGGTCTTCATGTAACTTGAAGATCTAGCT